>NC_063333.1:135493088-135564216 GCF_021869965.1 Rhincodon typus
ATCATAGGAGCAGAGAGGCTCTGCTCCTATGATGCTGCTTGGCCTGCTGTGTTCATCCAGCCCTGCACCTTGTTGTCTCGGATTCTCCAGCATCTGCAGTTCCTACTATCTCTGATTCGATCATACTAACATGCTTCCTGGCTTACCATAGGTATCTGACCTTTACCATGAGGCTGTCATTTCAGGCATCAATCTTACAGTGAGTTTAATAAAGACACAGTACAAGCCGACTGTTGCCCTGCGAACTTGTAACACACATTAACTACCCGGGGCCAGGGACCGCTGCGATTCTGGAACTCTTGATGGATTCTTCCAGCCTTCTCAGCGACACCGTTGGTCTCTGATTGGCCTACGGCTCTCACTGGACATGACAACTGTTTGTGGGCTTTTGATTCCAGGGCAAGGAATGCTGGTGGCCACACCATCACCTGATTGGCTCACGGCTTGGCAAACCTTCCATTCTCTTCAGCCAGAGAGATGGGAAACCCAGCCGGCTCTGCAAAATTCCACCCAGCATCCCCACTCCATTCGGGATCAGGAACACACCATCAAAATGAATCAATTGAGCATGAGCGTCTTTCAGTGCTATGCGTGGGCATGACAATGCCAAGTGGTGCTCCATAAGGTGCCACTGATTTTTAACCAACCCAATATATTTGATATCATGTTAAATTGGTTTATTTTTTAAGCAATATCTTTAATGGCTCAGGGATCAGCAAATAAGCCAACTGGAAGAAATGAATCGAGCTAAAGGGGCCTGGTATTATGAGCACTTCCAGTACAACAGGATAAAGTGTTCGTAAACAAGAAAAACCTATCAGTTGAAAAGCAAAGAATGACATAATCACTTTATGCTGCAGCTGCAGATAGTAACTTAGGAAACATTGTTGCTGTTTGACTCTGGTGGATATTAAAAACAAATCAAATTGAAAAGTGACTTTTCACGGAAATTAAAATACTGTGCATTATTTGGAGCTTTTCTCTTCCAATTGTTTTGAAACTGATAAGGCACTAATTTACCTTAATGGGAAATGAAGGTCAGGGATTACCTCTGGAAGGGAAACAGCCTCATTAATAATATTGGGCAACTTTAGTGTATCAAGGACACATCAGCAGCTGCCCAACATGACTGCTTAATTGAACTCAAAAGGAGATTGGTAAAATAGCCTGAAAACTGTTGGATCCAAATTAGAGAAAAGTAGCTTTTTGGATTTGATTTTAAAAATTTAATATTATCCATAATTCTCCATGGACATTACAAACTTAGATATGGGGGGAAATTTAACACTTCACCCTGGAATGAAAGGGGAGAAGGTATTAATGGTTGGAAATCTCCTCTCCCTAATGAGGTATGAGTTATCATGAGAAGAATGGGAAATTACAGACAGAATCTCGATGTCAAGAAAAGTCTTCATGATGTTCCTGTCAAGTTTGTGGTTCCAAAACCTCACTTCAGTGTTGCAACTATCTTAGTTCCATGAACTTCCATCTCATTAGAGCTCCTTTTATAAAAATATAATTTCCAATTCTCCTGTCTGAGCCCAACAAACTTGATTCCCAACAAAAAATAATCAGAGCGTGTGCTGGCACCAGCGGCTTGCTGAATTCTTATCCTGGACATCATCCAAACGCTTCTTCACAGCAATTTCCCTGCACACTGCATGGACATATCTTCTTGATCCTTTGTCCACGCAAGTGGGCATCAACAAACTACCTGCCTCATTGCATCATCATTCTCCAACTCACAAACCACTCTCAGTTCTCCCTAACTTCAATTTGGAGCTCTGAGAGATCTGTAACCTTACTGCCATTCCATGTTTTGCTTGTTGTCTGGGCTCATCTTCATAGAATCCCTACTGTGTGGAAGCAGGCCCTTCCGCCCAACAAGGCCACACCGACCCTCAGAGCATCCCACCAGACCCATCCGCCTATAACTCACCTAATCTACACATCACTGAACACTACGGGCAATTTAGCATGGCCAATCCACCTAGCCTGCACATCTTTGGGCTGTGGGAGGAAACCGGAATACCCGGAGGAAACCCACGCAGACACAGGGAGAACATGCAAACTCCACACAGACAGTCGCCTGAGGGTGGAATTGAAACCAGGTCCCTGGCGCTGTGAGGCAGCAATGCTTCTGAAAGTTGAGTGGCTTCCTCCTCAGCCATGGGTCTCTCGTGGTGGCCTTTCTTCAGTTGAATTTAGCTGGATGCCATAGGTGCCTGCATAAGGAAAGAAAGGGAATTAGTTGTCCAGGCAGGATAAAAACTGTAAAGATTAAGGATGCGTTCGCACTGGCCGCTTGGTCTTTGAGGTCTCTCAGCTGCACATAAGTGCAGAAGATCCTTGGCCTTCTTTCTGCTCTGCTGGGCACTCTAATTCACCCGGGACACTGCACTGACATGGGCTGCAATGTATGCCCAGCTGCCTTGACCTGGTGGTAAAGCATCCTTTGACAGTTAGCAGGAAATTTTGGCCACCTTCTCCAACACCCTGTCTGTCAGCATCACCGGATCCCTGACTATGAAGTGGGGAGTAAAATTAGCTTCTTGCTGGGCCATGTGTTCAGTAATGGGAGGGGAGCTGAAGTGATGCACAGCAGGCTTTATATCGAGTGCCCACGGCGTGCAGGCCAGAAAGCCCTGGCAGTGGCGTGCCGAGTGCTGCCGCCTCTTTTGCTGCACGATTCCCTGAGAATGGCACCCAAGAGCCTGATTGCATAAGCAATGAGATGAAGAGCGGAACGTTGTGTGAAAAAAGTCACTCCCAGCCATTGAAAACCATGATTTTCACTCAGCACTTTAACAGAAAACAGAAATATTTCACCCTGGCCGTCATTTTGCTACTCGATTTTCCTACCCTCTGCCATGTTACTTGGCTCCTTTTTTTGCAGATGTGCCTCCCTGCTTTGGGTTCACATGCCAATGTGATGTGACAACTACGTCAGACTCAAATCAAAACTTCAGCAGAACAAGCTTATAATGGGAAGATAAAACAAATCTAAACTACACTTGACTAGGGCAAAGAGCTCAGCAACAAAATGAGAATGGTACTACCCGTGTGATATCATGCCTCATTGGGACTTAGTTAAGGTGTTGTTCCAACAGACCATGAAGTTTGCAAGATCTGTAATTACTTGATTATACGTAAAGAGGTAAAAAGAAGGAACTTGCATGTAGGAAGAACCTTAGTAATTTAGTTTGGATTATGTTCGGCATGGTTGCAGTCAAGTGTCTGTTTCCCAAGCCTAATGTCTCAATGACTCTATTACATCATAAGGGCATCCTAATACTGTTTCACCATCAATGAACAAAGTTTAAAGTACAGTCCCTTGTTGTTTTGTGAGAGGGACTGCAGATTTTGAAGGTTTGTTTTGCTAATAAAAAAATACATTGCACATAATATTTTTAAAACCAAGTTAGGAAGAATCTCACTTGTGTGTGGCGAGAGGCCCATTTCCATGCATTTACATCTCACTAGTACCTAATCTTGCCTTATTGATATGCAGTTTCCTATTATTCTCCCACTACCTAGACAGAAACTGGACAGCAACAATTCCTGACAGGAACATCAGAGTGGGTACCTGGCCAATCCAGCTCACTGCTTGCTCCTCCAGGTCTCCATCTCAGACATCAGTCCCTAACATCTCAGGGCATATCCATAGGCAGTGACTGCCCACACAGCCTGTCTATAGAGGTTGGCATCGGACCCGTACCAGCCTCTTTGCAACCCATGGCGTTTCTCTACATCCTCTGTAGATGATGTCGAGAAAGGTAGAAAAGTAAGTTGTGGAAAAGACTACAAAGGAATATAAGTTTGTTAAGTGGATGGGAAAGGAATTAGCAAATGGAATGGATTTGTGATATTGTGAACTGGTTCATATTGGTCGGAAGAATAATAAAAAAGAACATTATCTAAATGGTGAGACACTGCAGAGTTCTGAGATGAAAGATCTGGGAGCTCTAATGCATGAATCATATATTATTTATTGCTAGGGAATTGAATACAAAAGTAGAGAGGTGATGCTTCAGTCATACAGGATACTGATGAGACTACATCTGGAGTATTGTATACAGTATGATCCATATCCCTCTATTCTCTGCCTGTTCAAAAAACAGGACTATATGAAGGCACATGAGATTAGTTTAAAATAGCATTATGGTCAGCACAGACATGGTGTATCAAAAGCCCTGTAGATGTACTGTATTGTTTGATGTTCTATTAACAAGCAATTTAATTGAAACATGTAAGATCCTGAGAGGCCTCGGCAGGGTAGAGGATGTTTCCTTTTTTTGAAGAAGCTAATATGAGGTGTCACTGATTGAAAATCTATATTTGCTGATACCAATCATCCAATGATGATTGCTGACTGTGCTTCCTCACTGCCAATTATTTCTGACTGCATATGTGCACACACGAGCAATATTAAGCTGATTTTAATAATTAAAATAAGAAATCCAAGTTGTTTAACTTTACTTTTCTTACCCATTACATTCTTTCATTAAACTGTTTTAATTATTAGGAATTTGTTAGGCATTTGTCACTCTTTGTCTGAACAAATATTTATGAGGTGAGACAATACTATGGCTTTGAGAAGCATATTTAGTCTTGGCTGTTTTTTATGAAGAAAGGTTGAGACAGAGGTGAAGAGCAGTTGGCTCAAAGCCAAGAAAGTAAAAAGCTTGTGATCTTTTCTTAAGTTGGAAAAATAGAAGCAGCCTGAATGGGTGGGGTCAAACTCCCATAGGACTTGTTTTTTCAGTTTAGCTTTCAGTAGCAGTTGGAGTTGTGAAAACTTTTACATCTCTCTCTCTCTCTGTCTCTGTCTTTGCTACAGCTAAAAGCACGGGTTCTCTTCCTGCTATTGGAATTGCATGTGAGACAATTTATTTTACTGACTTAGCCTTTGCCAAGGGTGTGTTTATGGCATGTTACATTATTGGAACAGTTAATGAGTAGTTTTTATTAAGTATTTCAATAGAGTTACAGTTCAGCCAATCGTTTTCTTTTATTTTTATTTTGTCTGTATTTTAACTATGGTGTTTGAATTAAGTGTGCTTTGCTTCAAGCCTGGTAGTTAGACCAATCAAATTGCATCCGGAACACAACACCTGGCACTTGCCTTTAAAATAAGAAAACATCAGGGTCTAGGTTATCTCCTTGACATGTTTTAAGGGGCATTGGTCTGGTCCGTAACAATGCAGTGACCTATATTGCAGTAGAGAAGACTAACTCTGCATTCCCTCAATTGAATCTAGCAGCCTTAATCTGAGGCCACATTCACAAAGCCTGTTTCTTTTGTCAATGATTACAAGCATCCCAAACTTCTTTCACAATTAAGAAGGTAGCTGACAGAGGGAGAACCAAAGTGCAAAAGTACCTTTGTTAAATAAAACAAAATATTATGCTTTGATCTCAGCATTTTAAATGATTTTTTTAAACCATATGCTATTGTACAACTCTACATTTTTCTCTTGTATTTTCTTTTTGCCAAGACACTGGGATTGGCTATATCTCAGCTCTTGGTCAGTTATTGTGTTTCAATGTGCAATTTGTTATCCATTGCACTGTGAGGTGAGTGTCAATCGCATTGGTACTTTGATGTTTTTAACCATGTTGCAAAGCATGAATTTTATTGTTCTTTCATCATGTGATTGGATGCCATGTTATGAGTTTGAGTTCAAGACAGACTGGCTGAGGAGAAAGCAAAGTGTCTTTAGGATTAGACATCAATTAACAACATTTATTTTACGTTAATTCTAAGTACTGCTCTACATGGTAATCATAGATATCCCAGGCTCTGATCTTAACGTTACATATGCAAGGACTAATCTATCTTCTTTGTGTGCTTGTGCCCATGTGTCCTCAAAGCTGCCTCTCATTCTAGGGAATGCCTGGTGTAGTCTCTGATGTAGCCCATACTGCATTGCTTATACTCAGTGATATGCAAGTCCATGACATCATTGCAATGTTGCTCCAGGGTCCTGAAGCACATACACAATACTCTTCCCCAAAATTAATTAACACTTTTATACATTCTCAGATGAGTTACTTCATTTTAGAACATTTACTGCACATGTTGTACTTAACTCTTCCGCCACTCTGCAGGTCATTGACTTGATTCACGTGTGGCAATAGCTGGGTCAGGAAATTCAATCACTAGGTATAGAAATGTTTGCGATTACATTTGATGGCTTCCATTATATCAGGAATTCAATCAATCTGGTGGCCTGACTGCATGCTCTGAGTGGGTATTCTGAAGCAAGGGATCTGTCAGAGGTCCTGGTGCTTCTTGGCATCCCACCTGTAGTGTTTGACTTTGATCAAATTGAACAAGTGGTTCCTGCAGCAAGGATGGTAACTGGTTAGGCTGGAACAAAGTGATGAGATGACGGCAGCTGTAATAGGCTAGAGACTGCAGTTGTGTCTGAAATGTCTATTAGGTGCTGCCCAGGCAATTGTTCTCCAAAAGTACTTCCCTATGAAGGCCCCTTTACCAGTCCAGTTCTCCATGTCCTGTGTAGACAATGATTTGGTGCAGTTTATTATAGCTTTGTGCTTGCCTACTGCATTGACATTCCTTCTGGGATACAATCTGAATTAACCTACATTTTTTCACTCACTCATGGGACACGGGCTGGCCCGCATTTATTGCCCATCCCCAGCTGCCCTTGAACTGACTGGCTTGCTAGGCCATTTCCAAGGGCAGTTGAGAGTCAGCCACATTGCTGTGGATCTGGAGTCACATGTAGGCCAGACCAAGTGAGGATGGCAGATTTCATTCCCTGAAGGACATTACTGAACAAGATAGATTTTTTTCCGACAATCTGCAAAGGTTTCATTGGTCATCACTCAATTCTTAATTCTGAATTATTTTTTATTGCAGGTCCCCAGGATGTTAACTGAGATTCTGGATTAATAGTCCAGTGGTAACATTACTAGGCCAATGCCTCCACAGTTGTGTCCTTGAACCAGGTTATTCAGTCATGTAGGGAGTTGAGTTGTCAAATGGACCCATCAGAATTATTCTGAGGAGAGTGGAGTGGAGCAGTAAATTCGCAGAGCAGTAACAAAATCTGGATTTTACTTCAGCAGATTTTTTACTGTCTGAATCACTCAATCCGCCTGCCCATTGGATGGAGGTTATCTAGCCATAACTGTGACACGTTGAAAGACCAGTGCCTTAGCAAATGCTTTGAATATCTCATTAGCAATCTGGAAAATACAACATTCAGAATATCGTGGATGCCAAACATCTCCTGCAGGGCTCTCATAACTGTTTCAGTGGTCATTGATGCTTGCTTTTTAAACTCCAACTGTTTTGAGTAATCATTGACCACAATGTGATAGGAATAACCTATGTATAGATGAACTGATCCATGTCTAAATAGGACCAGGGTCTATCAGCAATTTCCATAAGAATGGGAGGTTCCCTGATTTTTATTATTGTGTGGAGCATGTGTTAAAATTGATGACAAAGTAATCTAATTGTTCTGTGATCACTGGCCATCAATGAGCCACAAACGCTTGTCCTGCATGTGGTTAAGCTGATAAATCATCTGAAGAATGTCATAGAGTTATACAGCACGCAAACAGATGCTTCGGTCCAACCAGCCAATGCCAAACATGATCCCAAACTAAAGTAGCTTCACCTGCCTGCTCCTGACCCACATCCCTCCAAACCTTTCCTCTTCATGTACTTATCCAAGTGTCTTTTAAACGTTGTATTTGTACCCACATCCACCACTTCCTCAGGAAGTTCATTCCATGCGCGAACCACCCTCTGTAAAAAAATTTCCCCTTGTGTCTTTTTTAAATGTCTCGCCTCTCACTTTAAAATGTGCCCCTGATCTTGAAATCCCCCATCCTAGGGAACAGACAACTACAATTAATTCTATCTAAAAATGAAAAGAACTGCAGATGCGGTAAATCAGAAACAAAAACAGAAATTGCTGGTAAAGCTCAGCAGGTCTAACAGCATCTGTGAAAAGAAATCAAAGTTAACATTTCAGATCCAGTGAGGAAGGGTCCTGAAACGTTAACATTAACTCTATCTATACTCCTCATTATTTTACATATGGTCGTCTCTCAACCTCCTAAGCTCCAGTGAAAAAAGTCCCAGCCTATCCAGCCTTTCTTTATAAGTCAAACCTTCTGCACCCGGCAACATCCTGGTAAATCTCTTCTGAACCCCTTGCAGCTTAATAATATCCTTCCTCTAATTGGGCGACCCCAGAGCTGGACACAATATTTCAGAAGAGGCCTCACCAATGTCCTGTACAACCTTAACATGAGTTCCCAACTCCTATACTCAAAGGACCAAGCAATGAAGGCAAGCGCGCTAAATGCCTTTTTAACCAACCTGTCTGTATGTGCACAAACTCCCTAGATAATGGGGAATTACCAGTCAATGGTCGAAAACCAGGTAATCCTCAACAATAGAAGTTCTTCATGGGACAGACTACAAACTGAGTTCCAGATCATCTTTGGGTGCAAAGCTTGCACACAACAAGACGACCAACTGCAAGATGTCATCGCAAGACTCTTTGGGAAGAGTGCATGGTAATGTAGATGCCAATGATGTTAAATATTTGGTTAGATAGAGATCTTGGATCTTCCTATGTGCTTTGAAAATAGTGTTGATGCAGAAGCGCCTAAACTAGATGTTGTTCACGTTGTCAAGAGGTACATTATACAATAAATGTTTTAACAATTAACAAATGAGGTACGCCAACTCAGATAGAATTTTGAACAAGAAACAGGATTTTGAGTGCATGCATCACAAATGTGTTTGGAAAGGTAAGGTTAAAGATTGAAAAGGAACAGTTTAAACTAGAAATCAAATATTTGTAGCAGCTATTTGAACAGGTAATGAAAGAAAAAGACCTACTCGAAGGCACTACTGACAGGAGTTCAGATGAACAGTAAAGTAACTAAATATAAACAAATATGAATGCTTCAAAAACAGGAATATTTGTTCTTTGTCATGGGTAAGTGATTAGAGAAAAACAGGGATTCAACTGAAAAAGTAAAACTTACAGAAGTGTTCCACTAGTTCTGTACAGAGACAAAGATTGGTGTGGAGAAATTAAGAAAGGAAAGAGATCTCTGAAGGTGGAGAAATATTCTCTTTTCCTAAAATAGTAAAAGCTTGAAGATTAATGAAAAGTATTAAGAGGAAAACATTCTGCTACAATCAATAAATGATGAACTTATGTCTGCAAAAGGAACTTTGAGGAAGGAAAAAAGGATCGTAATTTTAGTTTGCAGAGAACTTTCCTTAAAAAGCCAGCCTTGATGAATTATTGAAATGAATAATTCAGAATGATCATGATCTTTAAAAGAAGGAATTAGAAAAGAATGTGAAGGAACATACAGAATTTGAGCCCTCAACATTGAACTAATCCTAACTCTTGGAAGAGATAAATTGCAGGGAATTAACAGTGTTTGAAAGTCCTCCTTTCGTCAAATGTTCCATTAATTCTGCAGATCAGAGTATGGAAGAGGAACATCCTAGGGATCCCACTCCAAGCGGAAGAATTGCAGAGTGTTTACTTTTGGCAAGTTCTGATGATAGAATCCCTTATTTGCACTTATTTGCATTTTACACAGTCTTCTATTGTGCATGATGGTATGAGCTCACTTTTTGCTGGCATTCTAAGAACTATAATCTAATCTGGCGAGCAGCCTCCAGTTGAAGCGTATGTGTGCCAGTTCTCCTACTACCTAAGGAACAAACAATTTTTACCAAGGATTCGGAAATATCATTGTCCACTCCAGGCTAGCCTCTATCTCATGAGAGTGGCAAAGTACTACAACCGTCTTTACATTCAGATTACCATCAGAGGCTGGAGCTCCAATCTGCCAAAGCTTGTCCCTTTCGAAGAGACCTCCCATATCAAGTTCATCTCATGCGTCCTGAAAACAGTGCTGAGAAGATGATTAGACATCAAAGTCTTAGCTGGAGGAGACTTTGCAATGAGAATATGGGAGTAAGGAGGAACTGACTAGTTGTTAAATATTAATGGTTAAATATTAATGGTTAAAAGGAGTTCAGGGTTTGAATGAACATAGAAGAGAACATAGTACAGTACAGCACAGCACAGGCCCTTCAGCCCACGATGTTGTGCCGACCTATTATCCTACGAAGATCAAACTACCCTGCATACCCTACATTTTACTATTCTCCATGCGCCTTTCCAAGAGTCACTTAAAAGTCTCTAAAGTATCTGACTCTACTATCACTGCCGGCATCGCATTCCACACGCCCACCACTCTCTGTGTGAAGAACCTACCTCTGGCATCTGCCCTATACCTTCCTCCAATCACCTTAAAATTATGCCCCCTCGTAATAGTCATTTCTGCCCTGGGAAAAAGTCTCTGGCTATCCACTCTATCTATGCCTCTCATCGTCTTGTACACCTCTATCAAGTCACCTCTCATCCTTCTTTGGTCCAATGAGAAAAACCCTAACTCCCTCAACCTTTCTCATAAGGCCTGCCCTCCAGTCCAGGCAGCATCCTGGTAAATCTCCTCTGCACCCTCTCTAAAGTTTCCACATCCTTCCTATAATGAGGCGACCAGAACTGTAGTCTAACCAGGGTTTTATAGAGCTGCAGCATAACCTCGCAGCTCTTAAACTCAATTCCCCTGCCAGTGAAAGCCAACACACCACATGCCTTCTTTACAACCCTATCAACTTGGGTAGCAACTTTGAGGGATCTATGGACATTGACCCCAAGATCCCTCTGTTCTTCCATACTGCCAAGAATCCTGTATTCTGCATTCAAATTCAACCTTCCAAAATGAATCACTTCACACTTTGCTAGGTTGAATTCTATCTGCTACTTCTTTGCCCAGCTCTGCTTCCTGTCAATGTCCCTTTGCAATCTACAACAGTCCTCCATGCTGTCCACAACTCCACCAACCTTTGTGTCATCGGCAAACTTACTAACCCACCCTTCCACTTCCTCATCCAAATCATTTATAAAGATCACAAAGAGCAGGGGTCCCAGAACAGATCCCTGCAGAACACTACCGGTCACCGAGCTCCAGGCCAAATACTTTCCATCTACTACCACCCTCTGTCTTCTATTGGACAGCTAGTTTTGTATCCAGACAGCCAAATTTCCCTGAATCCCATGCCTCCTTACTTTCTGAATGAGCCTACCATGGGGAACCTTATCAAATACCTTGCTAAAATCCATATACAGAAGATTTGTAGCTCGGGTGCTGGTTGTAGATGTTGGTGTGTTCACCAGGCTGGGAGGTTTGATAGCAGATGTTTTGTCCCCTTAACTAGGTGACATCCTCAGTGCTGTGGAGCCTCCTGTGAAGCGCTGTTGTCTTGTGCCGGTTCAAATTTATATGGTCTGGTTTTTGCTGTATTTGGTCTGGTTAAAAGGAGTACCATGAATGACTTGTGGGGAGATGTGGTATGATGGGGTACAAATGTATGTTATTTAGGGACAACGTCTTCAATGACATAATGACCATTTTGAAACAAGATGTTAGCTGAACTCAAGTCTGTCATGTCTCACACATACCGTCTTCTACCTTCTCTTGTGTAATAATGTTATTCTGAATAAAGCCAGTTAATGCTCACTTACCTGAGTGCCGACCAAACCTGATTACAATTGCCACAGTTGTCAAAATGTGATCAGTATCAGGACCCTGCAACATTCTTGTTGTTTGTTGATTGTTATGACTTCCAAGGTTTTTTGGATCGAATCAATGCTTATTCATGAAAAATGTGAGAACATCCATGTTAGTTATTGATGCATTCTTCCTGTTACCTTTATAATCTTGGTATAAGGGGACTGCAGATTAACGGCATGAAGAATGGTTTTATCTAGAGGCAAAAGGAAAGTGTGAAACATTGTGTCAAATGTCAGTACTTCCTCCCTTTAACAATGTGAGACCTGGGCCATTTTTAATTGCAGGCCTTGATTAAACATTTAAAATCAGGCCTGACTTTGGCTTGCTCCTGAGGACTCTGTGCATACAGATGTGTTGGAGAAGTCACAGACAAGCAGGAAAGTTGTGGTGATGGCAGAGAGGTCTAATGGGAGGCATGGAGGTTAAGCAATTGTAATCAGGAGATCCAGGGCTCAAGATTTTCTCAGAGAAATTATTTGCATTTTCAACTCTTTTCTGAGACTGCTGTTTCATTTAAGAGATAGTAGAAACTGCAGATGCTGGAGAATCTGAGATAACAATGTGTAGAGCTGGATGAACACAGCAGGCCAAGCAGCATCAGAGGAGCAGGAAGGCTGATGTTTCGGGCCTAGACCCTTCTCTGAGCCTTCCTGCTCTTCTGATGCTGCTTGGCCTACTGTGTTCATCCAGCCCTACACCTTGTTATCTCGCTGTTTCATTTAAACCTGGTTTTCCTGGCAAGGTCAGGGCAAAACACAGACCACTAGGGTCAAAGTATATGCTGCTTCTGAAAGACATTGTCATTTCTGTAGTTTAGTGCAGGCTTTGTCTGTCAGGTGCTCAATACAAGCTTCCATCCCTGACGTTATCGATCCAAGGCAGCTCATTATTTTATTACTTCCTTCCCATGCAGTGAGTGTGAAGTTAACTTTGACTTGCTCCATTTTTTTCTAATTATTGCAAAAATTAAAGCACCTACAGCATTATGCAAGTAAAAAATGGGGGCGAATGAACACTTGGGTAGGATCAGATCTACAGGGTTTTAGAGCTTTGTAAATGTCGTTTACATGATAATCTGAATTGATGACATGTAATTAATAATTACAGTGTTATTCTGCACTTGAAATTTCCACTTGAAGCACCCACAGAAACCACCTCTTTTGGTGGTTCACCCAGCCTCCAGTAATAGCAGATGTGCTGATTTATATTGTCAATTATTTACATTCAGTAGGTGCCAAACCAGCAATGTAAATTTAATGGCCTGGATTTTGTGGTCCTCAAAGGAAGCCTCTCTGTGCTGAGAACTTCACTTCCTCTTATGGTGCAGTGGATTGCAATTATCTTTAATGGCGATTCTCAGTCTGGATCTGCAGAGATGTCATCAACCTAACTAAGCAGCTAATCACATTGAGTTATTCTCACCAGCAGCCAGCCAGAAAATGGAAAGCACTAAAATTAAAATGCTTTCAAAACAATTAACTATTGCAATGGTTATTTGTGATGATGGGGGAGGAGAGGGATGATGCAGCCTATTTGAAAGAGGGAATATAGTAAACATTGATAGATTGCTGCCAGTGAACTTCCGAAATCTATCCAACGAGTTGTTACAATTGACATTGAGTTTCCTTCCCTTTGTTGCATATAGTCCTGAGTCACTGACATGTCAGGTACTTTTATTTTAATCTATTTTCTTATCCACATGTACAGCATGAATTGTCATCTTTATGACAAGATGGAGCAACAAAAAAGGTAATGATGAACTTTATGTAGATTTCTTTGTAGATGCAGCTTCTAGAATATAATCACAAAGAACATCAGATGGCTTGAAGAATTTCATGAGGAAGTGGACCAGATGTCTGACCCAATAGAAAACTAAAGGCTGAACAATAGACTGCAGCAATTACCAAGACATCTCCTTGCTGAGTCTTGTGGGCACAGGCCTTTGCAGGTAGGGGAGAACAGAATTCACTGGAAGGCGATAAAACACCAGTCGACCGCAGGACAGCACTATTTTTCTGTACCTGTCTTACAATAGAGCCTGAACAGCCACAATAGACAATGAAGTGAAATATTAGCATGGATGAAGAATTGGTTAGCTAACAGGAAGCAGGGAGTTGAGATTTTTTTTGGGTTCACCAGCTGTAATGAGTAGGGTGCCATAAATATAATTGCTGAGGCCTCAATTATTTGAAATCTATATCAATAGAACTATATGATGGGACAAAAATGTTCTGATGACACCAGTTGTCAAGCAGAGATAAGGAATATGAAAAGGGATATTAATAGGTCAAGTGAATGTGCAATAATTTGGCCGATGCAGTACAATGTGAAAAAAAATGAGGACATGTCCACTCTGGTAGGAATAAAAGGAAAGGAGTATACTAATTAAATAGTAAGAAATTACATAATTTGGTGGTATGGAGGGATTTGAAAAGCCAGGTACATGAATCACAAAAGCTTAGTATGCAGCTACCAAATGATTGGAAAGGCAAATCGAATGTTAGTGTTTTTATTGTATGCAGATTGAGAAAGTATCACACTTGACATTGTAATGCAAGTATTGCAAAGCTCCACACTGAGAATCGCCATTAAAAATAAATATGTTTTGCTACAGTTGTGTAGGGGTTTTGGTGAGACCATATCTAGAATACCGTGTATTTTTTGAAAAAGGATATAAAAGATTTGTTTAACTTATTCCAGGCTGAAGGACTTACCTTACAATGAAGTGTAACAATTTGGGCCTATACTCATTGGAGTTTAGAAAAATGGGAGGTGGTCTTCTTGAAACAAGTAAGATCTTCAGCGAGATGCCACCACCAGGTACATACTCCCATCCCCTCCCTTGTCCGCCTTCTGCAGGGACCGTTCCCTCTGGGGCACCCTCGTCCACACATCCTTCACCCACAACACCACCCCACAGCCCTACGGCACCTTCCCCTGTAACCGGCGAAGGTGCAACACCTGCCCATTTACCTCCTCTCTCCCCAGTATCCAAGGGCCCAAACATACCTTCCAGGTGAAGCAACACTTCACCTGCACTTCCCAGAATCTAGTCTACTGCATTCGCTGCTCACAATGTGGTTTCCTTTACACTGGGGAAACAAAGCGTAGACTGAGTGACCACTTTGCAGAACATCTACACTCTACTCGTGAATAAAACCCTGAGCTACCTATTGCCTGACACTTAATATACCACCCTGTTCCCTGGCCAACATCTCTGTCTCTAGCTTGCTGCAATGTTCCAGCAAAGCTCAACGCAAGCTGGAAGAACAACACCTCATTTTCTGCTTAGGGACCCTGCAGCCCTCTGGACTCAATATTGAGTTCAATAATTTTAGACCCTAAACTCTCCCATATCCTAGCCCCCTACCCCACACACCAGGCCTTGTGACCACATAGCCTGCTGTTACACACTACCTAATGTCAGTCACTAACAGTCCCCATTAACAACTATTCACCCTCCCAGACAGATCGTTATCAACTCCTTTGTCTGTCCAAGTGTTTTTCTCTCTCTTTAGGCTCTATCCTATCGTTTACTCTCTACCCTATCCCACCCACCCTATTTTCTGCATATAAACTGACGTTTTCCCAGCTACCATCAGTTCTGAAGAAGGGTCACCGGACCCGAAACATTAACTCTTTTTTCTCCCTCACAGATGCTGCCAGACCTGCTGAGCTTTTCCAGCAACTTCTGTTTTTGTTCAAGATCTTCACGGGACCGGACAAAGTTGATACTGGGAGGATGTTTCCTTGTCTGATGGAGACCAGAGCCAGAGCATAAAATTTAAGCATACAAGGTCGATATAAGATTTCAGGGAAGTTTTCCTGTCAGGGGATCATTAGTCTGTGCAATTCTCTTGCCCAGAAAGCAACAAAGGTAGAATCATTGAATTTATTCAAGAATGAGCTAAATAGATTTTTGATAGATTTGAGAGTCAAGGGTTATCACAGGGGTCAGGGTGGGGAGACAGGGAACTGGAAATGAGATCACAATCAGGTCAGCTTGGTTTTATCAAATTGTGAAGCAGGTTCAAAGGACCGAATGACCTATTCCTAATCCAATATTCTACAACCATGGGCACAGTCCACCACCTCCTGAGACGGAAGGATGCCATCACTCTGACAGTATAATGTGGATTAAGAGCCTAGCGGAGATGGAAGTAGATTGTGAAGTCCTGAAGACAGGTTAAGTTGATTGGGGGCAATGCTCAATCCAGTGCTAGAAAATCTGTTTTATAATTTTGTGACCTGGGCTTGAACCCATAGCAATCATGTGCAATGTACTGCTCTTCTTTTCCAGGACTGTTTGAAGGCCAAATAAAATGATTTGGATTAAATTTCACTCCAGCTCCTGCTGAGCACAATTCGAGGTAATAAAACAGGAGGTTAAAGTGTTAATTTGTGCATTTAGGATAGTTTGGTAGGATATGCCACCGGACACTTTGGCATCACCATCTGAAAAAGTGCTCAATAAATACATACAAATGCTTATTTCCTGGCTAGCACCTATACTTCAGGTCACTGAGTTTGTTTTCATTTTGTAGGTATTGTATTCGAATTGCTTTTGTCAATGTTATTGCTGCTGAGCTAAATGCCATAAGTAAAGTTTAGGGCTTAATTGCTTTTGTAAATGCTAGCAGCAAGTTTACCTTGCACATTCCATACTCCTTTATAACAGATCTCAATTGAAAGTGGATATACAATACCCACCCTTGAGCTAACTTGGTTTCAATTGAATATGCAGATTGACGTGAATTTTTGAGAAATTAGATAGTTCAATCTATTTTGTCCATCTGGTCATTTTCTTGTTGATTTGCCTTCTAAGGAGTTCCATTATTTCAATTTGCCTGAAGCAAAACACAGTAACCTGTTACTTCAGGATTTTCAATCATTTCTGATGGCACAAAGTAAGTTATTTAAGGTTTATGATATGTGTCATACTTAATGCCAAAAGTAGCATTATTGTTTGACTAAAGCAAGGGCATAGCAACCTGATGTTATGAAATTTTAAGTCATTTCTGTACTCACTCTGACCCAATCGTAAAATTTAAAGGCTTCAACTTGCAATACCTGCATTACAATGTCAACAATGCTTTTTGCTGAAGAAACATGTAAGGAACATGTTAACCTAGGTTGTGAACAGATTGGTGTCTTGGCAGCTTAATGTCATTTATCACTTATTACACTGATTAGGTAAATTCAACAATTAACAACAACTTGTATTTTAATTCCTCACAGATTAGAAGAATAAGAGCAGATTGCACTGAAAAAAGACTGGTGTCTTAGGATTTTATAGGGCAGCTGTAGTCCTATCCAATAAATTGCCTGCTGTAATTATTGCTATCCATCTTGGGGACTGTGGCTCACCCCCAACAGCTAGTAGCCAATCAGAGGGCTGACAGACTTTCGGGCCCAGCAGCACCACTGGATATTATGGTGGCCATTTCTGGTGCTGCAGCAGGGCCAGGAAGAGCAATGAGGGAGAAAGCCCCAGAACAAAAGTAGAACGTTTTAGCTTGCTGGGGCTCATGAGGTAGATCCCAATAAAGGAAAGGGGGGAGGGGGCTACTGTGGTGGATCGCTGGTGGCCTTTCTTTTATCAGGTCTCCTTATGTGGCCAAGTGGCCACAATTTCCATACTAGTAGCATTGGGAAGAGACTCTTATGTGGCAACTAATTGGTCACCTTAGTGGCTCAATTGATCAAAGATGAACAGGTTGACCACCACTCACCCCTCCACTAGTAAAAGGACAGATTCAGCCCTTGCTTACTCATTCAATGTTACAAAGCCCCTCCACCTCCACATTCCCTAGATGCCTCTAAAATCCCAGCCATAAAATCCTTAAGGAGCTTGTAATGCTCAGTGCTAGGAGGATGTTTCCCTGCCCGGAGAATCTTGAAGGATTCACAGATTCAAAATAAGAGGTAGACCATAATTACTTTAAAAGTTTAACTCAAATCAAAGGTCCTAATGAATATTTATATAAAATAAAAATATGGTCTATTTTTGAGCTCGATGCCAAATATGTTTGCACAAATGTTTGCTCCCTCATTACTACTTGTTAGGATCCCTGTGATACCAATGACTGTTAGGAAGAAATATGAACTTCCAGTGAATAGTGGAAAGGATAATGTGACAAGATTTCATGCTTTCAAACTTTTACTGTAACAAGTAAACTAAAAGCAATATTAGCCAAACATAATTTCAGTATATTACCTATTCTTTAAACTGCAGAAAACTTTCCCCTTTTACTTTCAACACAACTTAAAGTCTCACTTCACAGTTATACGCATACTGTTTGTTAGGTGGACATTCTCCCAGAATCAGTCCGAAGTCATTCTTAACTTACCATTACTTTCCTTTCCCACTTGGGTAATTTTTAAACCATGAACTGATTTTGTAATGATGGGTTCTCCTAGAGATCCTTTTTCAAGGTAATTCCTACTGCTTTGTTCTAAATCTTCAGGGACCTGATCTTTTCAATCCAAGCACAATCTCATAATGTAATCCTGAATGATAAACCATCAAGATTGGCTGCCTTTGTCCTGTCTCTCGCTCTCTCTCTCAAATCCTGACAGACAGGCTTGTCTGTGAGTTTGGAAACTTTTAGCACTATCCTACAAATGCTACCCTCTCAAAGACCATGGCAAGATGAATCACATAGGTCTTGTAATTAGGTAGAAATGGGCTATCCTTTCCACTCCCAACTTAATTTTATCTTAAAACTAAACTGAAAATTAAATTAACACCATTTACAAATTCTGATACTCTTAATACCTTCCTAGAACTTTGGAGACCGACAGTCTATCTGGAGTCAGCACAGCCACTATGCCATTGTTTACAAATATCTTGCTCCTTCTTTGTGGCAAGACAACCTGTCCTCCATTCAGTCTTTAACAATCAAAGTAGCCAGGTTTACTATTAACAAAATTTGAAACAGATCACATGGCAAATCCATGCATCCCATTCCCCCTTAATTCCTCCATTTGACCTAAACTAAAACTAACCATGCCAAAATCACAACAATGTTAAAAACTTTGTATTCATAACATACTAAACATCTATTTGCAAATGTATAAGAATGAGTCAAGCATTTTAACATGTACTCAATAATTTGCAAAATTGAATAGCAATTCATTTGAGCCTAAAGCTAATTCTTAGATCAGTATCTGTAACCTAAAGTTCAGTTCTGAAAGGTCTCTGGACCCAAAAGGTTAACTTTGCTTTCTCCACAGATGTTACCGGGCCTGCTGAGTTTTCCCAGCAATTTCTGATATTGTTTCTGATTTCCAGCATCCACAGTTCTTTGGTTTTCTGTAAACTAGTATGTTTTTCTGAATGACTCTTGAAGGTTATTTACACTTTTATCAGAACTGGCAAAGTTGGCAGTGGTTTACAAACATCTGCCAATCAAGTGAAAATTTATAAGTTTATTCTTCAGATTGCCTGTGCAACTGCGGCTGAAGAGTGCAATGTTTTTAACAATAATATCACCAGAGTATTCATATTAGCTGATTGTCCCTGAGGCTATCAGGGCCTTCCTTACCTTTAAGTTATTCAACTTTGAATCTATCGTGAATGTTTATTTAAATATGACTAAAACTACAGTCAGAATTTCCTTATCTGATGTTGAGAGAATGAATCACCAGATCAAGTAGGAAAGTTTCTCACGCACCTTCAAACAATTCTGTGCCAATGTATCCCTTATACAGGAGACTGCAATGACATAATCACAATAAGATAAGCTGAGATTCAAGTCACGCAATGAACCTGGGTAGTGCTTTCAATTTAGTTTACCATTGCATAGCGTTGCTTTAGGCGATAATCCTTTGAAGCCTCTGATTTAGGAGAACCTTTCGCACTAATAATATAATTGCGCCAAGATAATGAATATTCCACATACAATATATGCAGGAAATACTCAAAATAGCAAAATCAGTATGCCTGGCAGCATGTGTGGAAAGGCAAACAGAATTAATGGTTGGAATTTAATGCTGGTAGTGGGGGTGAAAACAATTGGCTGGAGAACCAGACAGAGTCCTGCATCTTTGTTGGGGAAGGTTCACTATCAGGCATATAAATAGCCGACTCTATGCCAGCAGTTCTCCTTTGCCCATCAGCAATACTGCCAATGGTAGCCATGTACCCACAAGAGCTTTGGGGTTGTTGTCGGATCCAGGACACAGGTGAGGGTCGGATGGGACTCATGGGGAATGGGTTGCTGGCTAGGGGGTTTTCAGAAGTAAAGCTCCACGTGGGCTCTTAGCTCAATCAACCACTGAGTTCCTTTGAATGAGGAATCCCGCACCCATCCTGCCAGAACCCTGCAGAATGGGCTGCACATGTTCACTGCTGGTTGCATACCAGGGCTGATAAGGTGAGGCTCTTAAGTAGATATTAATTAGCATACAGACAGGAAGGCTTTCCTCAAGCCTTCTCCAGACTTAATCAATGAAATGCAACCCCTTTTACAAAGTCATCACCAGGGAAGCATTAAATTCCAATCATTGCACAAGTTACCAATCAGTTCAATACTCCATCCTGCTGCCTTTTTGATCTTTCACTCTTAAACACCTGCAGTTTTCCAGTGAAATTTAGTACAAGTTCAACTAGGAACATCTCACCTTTCAACCAGGCACTTTACAGCCCTCCTGACTCAACTTTGAGTTCAACAATTTTTGATCATAATCTTTGCCCTCGTTCTGTTGTGTGTTTCTTAGCTAATTTGTTTTTTATTCTCCTATCCCATTTCTCTATTATTTACTGTACTTTGTGTTCAGACAATAGCTATTGAGGATCCTGCCATTCATAGCATCTCTAGACATATCGATTTTTCTCTTATAGGAGCAGGAAAGCTGACATTTCCGGTCAGGACCTTTCTTCAGAAATCGGGGAGGGGGAAGGGAGCTCTGAAATAAATAGAGAGAGGCTCAGAGACCGCTTTGTAGAGACCTGTGCTCGGTTCGCGACAAACGACAGCACCTTCCAGTCGTGAACCACTTCAACTCCTCCTCGCACTCCCCGGGTGACATGTCCATCCTGGGCCTCCTCCAGTGTCACAATGATGCCACCCGAAAACTGGAGAGCAACACCTCATTTTCTGCCTTGGAAGCCTACAACCCAATGGTCTCATAGTGGACTTTACTAGCTTCAAAATCTCCCCACTCCCAGCCTCATCCCATCACCAGCCCTCCTTCTCGTCCCTGTCTCCTTGACCTGTCCATCTTCTCTCTCACCTATCTGCTCTTCCTACCTCACTGACCAATCCCCACCACTGCCTACCTGCACTTAACCTATCGCCATCCCACCTACCTTCCCCAGCCCCTCTCATCCCCGCCTCCTTGACCCGACACAATCTGTCTGTCTTCTCTCCCACCTATCTGCTTCTCCCACCTCACTGACCAATCCCCACCACTGCCTACCTGCACTCATCTATCGCCATCCCACCTACCTACCTCAGCCCCATCCCTCCACTCTCTATTTATTACAGAGCTCCCTTCCCCCTCCCCCATTTCTGAAGAAGGGTCCTGACCTGAAACATCAGCTTTCCTGGTCCTCAGATGCTGCCTGGCCTGCTGTGTTCCTCCAGCTCCACACTGTGTTATCTCTGACTCCAGCATTGGCAGTTCTTATAAGCTCTCAATTTTTCTCTTTACTTATTGCGTTACTGCTTCCTTTTGACATGCATCATGAAAAGTTTTGTCATTTAATCTCTTCTCCCCTTCAAGTTATCACGGATCTTTCCACCCCCATTTCACCCTCACCCATTTCACTCGTTGCAAACCTATTGAATTTCTAACTTTACAATATTCTGGTGAAAAGTCACTCACCTGAAACATCAATTCCATTTGACTTTCTACAGATGCTGCCACACCTGCTGAGTATTTCCAGCATTTTCTATTTTCATTTGAAGCTTCCAGCAGTATTTTACTTTAAAATGAATATTTCATATTTCTTAGTCCTTCCAAAAGTTTACAACAAATACAGATGGATAAGTTGCATTTCCTCAATAGTGTAATGTAATTTAACTGCAGCAGAGTCACACACCAATGATGGTAATGCTATCGAATGTCAAGGGACAATGGTTAGATTCTCTAATACTAGAGACGATCATTGCCTGGCACTTGTGTAATACACATGTTTCTTGCCACTTATCAGCCCAAGCTGCATATGGACATCAACTGCTCTATTATTTGAGGAATTGTAAGTGGTGTTGAACTAATGCATTCCTTTGCATAACTCCAGCCCTAACACTTCTGCCTATATTGATGAAGCTGTTGAAGATGGTTGGGCCAAGGACACTGCCTGAGGAATTCTTGCAGGGAAGCCCTGAGACAGAGATTCTTGGCTTCCAAAAATCAAAACCATTCTCCTTTACGCTAGGTATGACTCCAACTAGCAGAGAGTTTACCCCAATTCCCATTTACTCCAGTTTTGCTTAGTCTCCTTGGTGCCACAATTAGTTAGATGTGGCCTTAATGTCAAGTATCATCACTCTCACCTTACCACTAGGTAAGTTTAGGTCACTTGTCCATGTTTTGATGAAGGTTGTAACGAGGCCGTGAGCTGAATCGCTCTGATGAATACCAAAGCAAGTGTCAGTGAGTAGGATATACATGTTAAGTGCCACTGGATTGCACTGTCAACAGGCCAATCCATCACTTTGTTGATGATCAAGAGCAGACTGAGGCAGCAATTGTACGTGTTTGATTTGTCCTGCTTTTCGCCAACAGGATATACCTGGACAATTTTTCACATTATTGGGTAGAAGCCTGGTTGCAGCTGGCCAGGGGTATGGCTCATTCTGGGGCTCAAGTCTTCAGTACTATTGCCAGAATGTTGTCAGGGCCCACAGCCTTTATACTATGCAGTGTCTCCAGCTGTTTCTCGATGTCATGTAGAGTGCAGAGTGGTAAACATCACAGTTTTAGGTATAGTCGGAACTGCCGATGCTGGAGAATCTGAGATAACAAGGTATAGAACTGGGTGAACACAGCAGGCCAAGCAGCATCAGAGGAGCAGGAAAGCTGACGTTTTGGGTCAGGACCCTTCTTCAGAAATCAGTTTTAGGTATGCCCAGTACTGCTTCTGTTCCTGGCATGCTCTCCAGCACTCTTTATGAACTTAGAGCAGGAATAGGCAATTCAGCTCCTTGAGCCTGCTCAGCCTTTCAATATGATCATGGCTGATCTGTTTGTATTTTGAGTTCCACATTCTCATCTGTCCCTGCAATAAACATTGATTTCATTGCCAAATAAAAATCTGTCTCTGCCATAAAAGTATTTAATGACACTGCCTCAAACACCTTCTGCGGTAAAGAGTTCCAAAGTCACACAACCATCTGAGAGAAAACTATTAAAATAGTGGCCCCTAGTTCTGGACTCACCCTTGGAAGGAAACATAATTTCTATACCCACTTTGTCAGGATGGTTCAGAATCTTATATAGTTCAATCAAGTCACCCTGACTCTTCTAAAATAAATGAAAGCAAGCCCAGCTTGTCCAAACTTTTCTCATTAACTTATTTCAGGGACTAATCCAATAAACTTTCTCTAAACTGCATCCAACATATTTACATCCTTTCTTAAATAAGGAGACCAAAGCTGCACGCTGTATTTGAAATGTAGTCCTCACCAATACCCTGTATAACTGATGCACTACATCCTTACTGGTATGCTCAATTCCTCTTGCAATAAAGGATAGTATCCCAATAGCCTTTTGAATTACTTACTGTGATTCATGCAATAGAACATCTAGTTTCCTCTCCACCTCAGAATTCTGGAGTCATTCTCTATTTAGGTAATTCTCTGTTTTTTTTATTCGTCTTGCCAAAGTGAACAATTTTACATGCTTCCACATGATACTCCATGTGTTGAATTTGTTTCCCCACTCACTTAATATATCTATATCACACTGCAATTCTCTTCTATACTGTTCACAATGCCCTTTCTTACCTGTATTTGTATAATTTGCAAAATTAACTACCATGGCTTTGCTTCCTTCATCTAAGTCATTCATATAAATTGTTAGAAGCTGAGGCCCAGCAGAGACACTTGCAGGCCCTTATTCATCACATCCTGCCAATCAGAAAAATACCCTTTTATGCATACTCTGCGTTTTCTGCTAGCTAGCCAATCTTCTATCCATGCTGTTATGTTACATTCCATACTATGTGCTTCTATTTTGGTCAAAAACTTTTTAATGTGGCACTTTGCAAATGCCTCTAGAAATCCGAGTGCAGTACTCAACACGCTCCCCTTTACCTGCAGTGCACGGTATTCCTCAAAGAATATTAATAAACTCGTTAAACATGATTTCCCTTTCATAACATAATGCTGACATTACCCAATTACATTGAATCTTTCCTGAGTGCCAAGGCATAACCTCCGAAATGAGCCCTACACCTTCTCCATGACAGATGCCAAACTACCTGGCCTACAGCTTCCTATTTCTGCCTTTCTCCCTTCTTGAAAAGAAGATTCATGTTTTCTGCAGTCCAGAAGCAAAGTTTAGAAAATGAACATCAACACAGCCTCATTACCCAACTCTTTTAAGTCCCTAGGATTAAGTCCATCGGGATCCAGGGACTTGTCAGCCCACAGTTCCATCAATGTGCTCAGTATGAGTTTCTGTGGTAGTTTCACCAAGTTCCTCTCTCCTTTCCACCTCCCGATTTATAAACAGTACTGGGATATCTTCTGTACACTTCACAATGAAGACAGATGCAAATATTTGTTCACTTCTTACACCATTTCCTTATTAATTACTATTAATCCCTCATTCTCTAGGGACAAACACTCACTTACTCTTTTCATTTTCAGTCACCTGTAGAAACAATTGCATTTTGACATTCATTTTGGCATTTCGAGCTAGTCTCTGATTAATCTTTTAGGCATTCTGTGCTGTTCTTTATGCTCTGACAAATCATCTAACCTACTACTGAAGAAAGGTCTAGGCCCGAAACGTCAGCCTTCCTGCTCCTCTGATGCTGCTTGGCCTGCTGTGTTCATCCAGCTCTACACCTTGTTATCTCTAACCTACTACTAATCTTTGCTTTTTCCTTAAGTTTTATGTTTTCCTTAACTTCTTCAGATAACCCTGAATAGAGTGTCCCCACTTTGGATGTTTTTTTCTCGTAGGAATCACACTTATTCTGAGTATTCTGAAATGTCTTCTAAAATATCTACCACTGCTTTTCTATTGATCTGTGTACTAACCTAAGATTCCAGTTCACTTCAGCCATCCTTGATGAGAGAGGGGACATCATCTCAATAATGACTGAGCAGTGATCATTCTGACCAATACTGTCACAGACAGTCACATCAGCAAAAATTAGATTGGTGAGGACAAGGTCAAATAGATGTTTGCCCCTTGTTGGTTCTCACATCAACTGTAGCAGACCCAGTCTATCAGCTGTGTCCTTTGGGACTCAGTCAGATCGGTCAGTAGTGGTGGATGGAAATCGCCCACCCAGAGTACCTTCTGTAGGGATGGTAGATAGTAATTCACAAAACAATACTGTACTTTGACTGACACTCAAGCACAATACTGAGTGAGTGGTGCATCGTCTAAAGAGCTGTCTTTTACAGACAATGTTAATAGAATCCCTGTGGAAACAGGCCTTTTGGCCCAACTGAAGCTCATATTGACCCTCAGAGCATCCCACGCAGACTCATTCACCTATAACCCACCTAATCTACACACCCCTGAACACTATGGGCAATTTAGCATGGCCAATCCACCTAGCCTGCACATCTTTGGACTGTGAGAGGAAACCGGAGCTCCTGGAGGAAATGCACACAGACACGGGGAAAACATGCAAACTCCACACAGACAGTCGCCCAAGGGTGGAATTGAACCCAGTCCCCTGGCACTGTGAGGCAGCAGTGCTAAACACTGAGCCACTGTGCCACCCCTCAACTGACAACAAAAAATGGATCAACTGATCGCTCATCTTCATTGTCTTGTGTAGTCTTGCACCGCCTGTTTCCATGAAAAATTGGTGATGACAGTTCAATAATAATTTAAATAACTTAAAATGCTTTGACAATTTTGGAGGTTGTGAAAGCTCATATATAAATTGGAGTTATTCCTTTATTTTGCCAATGAAATGATTAAAATAGCTCTGACTTTTGAAACCAACGCCGCCTTTCCATTTGAACTTCTTGTCCAAATATTCATAATTCAGAGATTCTTATTGATAGATTCTCAATTCAGAGACCCCTAATGTAAGGGCCAATATTGTCATGGACAGTTACATTAGCAAAAATTAGATTAGTGAGGACAAGATTAGGTAGATGTTTGCCTCTTGTTGGTTCTCACATCAACTGTAGCAGACCCAGTCTATCAGCTGTGATAGAATTGTGAGATTCAAATAACATTAGAGGCATGAACTCAAGGGGTCAAATGACCTCCTTTTGTGTTGTAAATGACTTAATTTTCCTGAACGTCAATGCAGGGTCTTCAAAAATTGACTGTGTGCCTAAATGGAGTACAGTGACCAAAGCACTTGTACAGGGAAAGGAATTAGAGAATGCAGCAATAATTCCAAAATGGTCTTGCCTCGCAAACAATGTCATGGTGCACCATTAACATGCCTGACAGTCAAGGACATGTTGGAGACCAATCCAGCCAAGGGTCTGCCACCCATACTGAAGGTGACGGTGAGGTGACAAAAGCCAAGAATGGAAACACCAACAAGAAACAAATTAGTGGAACTGAAATGGAATATTATGGACCTGAATTTGGTCCACAGATTTTATTTCAATTTTTCCACTAGTCTCCTCTGCTGGTATGATGATTTGTCCTAGTCTGAGTAGCCCTTGCTGGGTCTGGCTATTCATTGTTATTGGGTGCTGATAGAGACTATTATTGAAATATTGCGTTATTCTACTCTGAATACCCAGTCATTAGTCAACCAGATGGGTTTTTCCCAACAATCAACAATGATTTCAAGTCATCATTAGACTCTTATTTCCAGATTGTTATTAAATTCAAATTCCACCATCTGCCATTCTTCAGAGATTCAAACCCTGGTCCCCCAAATATTACCTGGAGTTTCTGGATTAATTGTCCAGTGATATTAAAGGCCATTGCCTGTCCTAATGTGATATACAGTTTCTTTTATCGTTTACATATTTAAATAATACGATTTTTATCTTTCCTTTCTGGCTTGAAGGCAGTGTCAACAGTGAGGGCACTCTGACAAGCAATTGCAAATCTTTGCCAATTTTAAATTAGCCAATTTGGTCACATTAGCTTGGAATCATATTTTTGGCTCACAAATGACATTCTGATTGAATTTCTCAAAAGCGATACAATTCATGAAAGTAGCAATTATCTGCTCCATGAATGTAAAAATGCACTTGCACATAAATGTAAGTAAACCAAAAATAACTCCATGGAAGTTGTGTTCTACCACAGAGCTGGAAAGCTTCAGGGTCAGAGCATGTATTTTGTTGAAGGCATTTTCAGCATGTGTGGAAATAATTTGGATCAGTTTCTATTAATCCTGAAAACTCTGCAATGCATCAATGTAAATCCCCTTAAGGCACATGATCCCACTTGGATCAGTGGATAAATGCAATAGAGTGTGAAAGGGTCACACAGAAAGTTGCTGAGTTAGACAAGCAGCAAGGCATCACAATCTGTCCCCAATGTTTCTGTCCCCAATGGCTTGGCAAAGGGTTAGTCATCAGCCCATGTCTGCCAGCCTGACAGAGGTCTCTGTTGAAAAGCACACGTATGTGAACCTCCAGCTGAGGACAGATTAAATGGTAACGCCCCTGTGGTTCTGCTGATATTAGCTATCAAAGTTTGTATATGAAGAATGGGTTAGGTCTTGGGATGTTGCCAGGATCCAAGGAACTCGACTGACCATGAGTCAGGATCTTGAACAGAGGAAAAAAAATCAAGGAAACTGTTCTCAGTTCATTGTTGCCAAAACTTATTGAATGCCTTCCTTTAACAAATTAACAAAGCTTCCCTGTCTGGCAGCAACATCGTGAAGAATGTTGATGTGAGGGATAGGGTGCAGAGGAATGAGGTGAAGTCAGTCTACATTAAACAGCATGAGAAAGCTGGAAAAAGAGCTCTGATATCACCAAAAATCTGTCAGATATTTTATATTATTTATATATATATGATACCAATAATTTTTGAAAAATCTATCATTGTTCAACCAGCCTAGTGATTTTCCTATTTGTAATATTCCATATATCTTCTATTTATACTAGGAAGTCTGAGATTGACTTTGATGGTCAATACTGTGTTTGTGCTGAGCAACAATTTTGTGTTTTTTATTGCCACAGCCTGAAGGCTGGGCCTTGGATAACATTAGAAGGGAAGCAAGTTAATGAGCACATTGAGGGTGGGGTTTGGAATTATAACTGCCACGCGGATGGGCGGTGGAAGAGCCTTGGGGAGGGGAGGTGGGGGAAGTTAAAATCTTAAAATGGAGAAACCTGACAGCAACTTGCAGTGAATATGTCCACTCCAAGTTTAAGAAAGGCAGGCTGGTAGGTGAGCACTAACTTGCTCTTGAATGATGGTCATGTATTTAAATATGTTAATGAGGTTTGTATGTTTCATGTATTAGCAGCTGCTTTGATGTAAAGGCTGTCAGGTATAATTCCAAGGATTTACATGAATATGGATATGAATAGGACAATGAAGCGCTCATCTACGTTAATGTAGACATCTTATATCCCTTTCGGACAAGAATCCAGCAAAAAAAAATGGGATAGCAACTGCTGTGACATGATTTTCACTGAACAAAAACAAAATCCAGGAGGAGGCAGGTAGGACTAGTTTAGTTTGGGATTGTGTTCGACATGGATTGGTTGGACCGAAGGGCCTGTTGCCATGCTGCATGACTCTATGACTCTTTAACTGCAGATTTTGGAAATCAAAAACAAAAGAAGCTGCTAAAAAAAATACAGGAGGCCTGGCACCATCTGTGGAGAGAAAGCAGAGTTAATGTCTCAGGTCCAGTTACCCTCATTCAGATTAGAAATGCTGCGTTTCTCCAGCAATTTTGTATCTTTGTGCCATGATTTTCATTGTGGAAGCTTCAAGATTGAACTGTCAGCAATGTTAAAGAAAAGAAATCATCTGACTACAGTTTAATTCTTTCTTATAGAGTCATAAATCTGAAAACATGGTACAAGGAGAATATTGCTCGACTTACTGATTTTTACCATTTCTCACACTAGCGTTAGAAAAGCCATTTTAAAACTATTCTTGGCATTCGAGTAGCTTCATTAGAACAACAACTTCCATTTATGTTTTGTCTTTAATGTTTAAGAAAAGTCCCAAAGGGCTTTGCTGAACTCGGAAAGGGAAAGATAGATGTGGTGCGACAGAAATAAAAGTTAGGATCAATGACCAAAGGCTTTTTTTCAAACAGTTGAGCATTAAGGAAGATGGAGGTGGAGGCTTTTGAGGAGAACTATATTTCAGAGTTTAGGACTCAGGCAGTGAAAGAATTGCTGTCAATACTTCCAGAGGCAGTGGAATGTAGAATCAAGTGTGGGTTGCAGCATGAGAAGGTTAAAGAGATAGAATGGACGTAAGGCCGTAAAGGCCTTTTAGAAAAAAGAATAATTTTACATTTGAGGTATCAGGAGTCCAGGGGCCAATGTTATTCAGTAAAACACAGAAATGATGAGTGGGCCGGAATTGGGCATACGTGATAAGGTGTAAAAATTTGGATGAGTTAAAATGTCATTGTACAAGCTATGTGAGCAGAAAACTGCACAGGAACAGGAGTGGGCCATTCAGCCTGTTAAGCCTGTGCTGCTATTCAATTAGATCATGCCTGATTATTTACCTTCAGCTTTCCTGCAATATCCCTTGATGTCAATAGTCTCAAGATAGCTATCAATTTCTGTCCTCAGCATGCTCAACTATTGCACTTGCCCCAACCCTCTGAACTAGAGAATTGCAAAGATTTGTAATTGTACCAGTAGGTCTTTACTCTTTTAACTCCTCCTGGCTAACTATTAACCTTAACTGAGTAGGAATCCTCTGAACTCATCACCTCTAAGGGGCTTTCTTGGAGACTACCAGAAGCAGGCAAATTGCTCCTCAAAAATTCAATATTCCAGGCAATTCCCTTGGATTTAAGTGTGTCAAAAATTCTGCAATGTACTGACATGCAATTCTAGTCTACATTGCTCCAAAGACTATCTGGCCATCGGAATATTTGGGCCAGTAAATATTTCCTTTGACACAATGACAACTTTAGGGGAAACTGTCATATAAATGAAGTAGACACATGAGACAGGTTTATTCACTGTAGAAAACTATTCTCCCTATGACCAATGGAACTTAGCTAGCTCCCTGCTTTCTTTCCCATAAACTACAAGGTGTGATGTACACTGAATGCTATTTTCTCATTATTAACTGTGAGTTATCTTTAAACTTTTCACTACAAACATCATCCCACAATAATTACATGAAGCATCAACATCCCTGACTACTGCTTGGGCTGAAACTTCAATAAAACCACTTCAAAAAGGCTAACGTATCCATGGAATTATAGTCTTAAACTATTTCAGCTTTCAGTTACCCGCTTATCTGAATTGCTTGATGAATAATTTATAATCAATCTCCAGTATCAATTTATTCCCAATATGATGTAACATCACACTGCCCTGTGTAGCTCGAATCACCAAAGAAATTACACAAGGTTTATTTGACAAATTTTCCTTATTGACAATTTAAAAATCTTTGTTCCTCCAAGCATTTACAGTTTCTATTTTTGGCAACAAAAAATAAAATTTAGAGACAACTGGTTAAAATATTTTATGTTGAACATCATTAAACCTGAAGGAAACAAGTTCGTGATTAATAAGGCATTGGTAAGCTAAATGGCTCATTAAATAGTCACCAAACATACACCAGATAAAAGGATAAACTGCAGCATTCTTGTTTACTCAGGCTGTGAAGCATGTCAAGTTGGATTTTGTGAAACCAATGATCCAGCTCCAATCCCACCAATATGAAACTCTCTTTCATTCTGCAGTCTAAGTTCCCATGCAGTGAACAACTTAATTCCATCTTCATTGAGAAGAAAATTGATGGCAGATGCTGACAGTCTCAATTCCATGGCCAACAAAATTTCCTTTACCTACTTAAGAAATCCTTTCCACACTGACATTTCTAAGACATCAGATATCCTTGAGTCTGCTCGGAGGGTCCTGTTCTTTTCACACACCCTGGGTTCCATGGATGCCCAGCACCTCCCAAACAGTAACAAGTCACCTACATGTGATTAACTTTCCTCTTTAACTTCTCAATGGCAAACCCACCATGCCAATTATCATCATGTCCCTCATAAGGCTCTGTTTGACTATTCCCAACTCATTTGCCCCATTTACCATGACTCTGAGCCCCTAGCACTGCTGCATTCTTCATTGGGGAGGCAATGGCCAAGTAGTATTAGACAAATAATCCAGAAACTCAGCTATTGTTCTGGGGGCTTGGGTTCAAATCCCATCATGGCAGGTGGTGGAATTTGAATTCAGTAAAGAATATGGATCTAAAGATGACCATGAAACCATTGTCGATTATCTGAAAAATCTATCTGGCTCACTAATGTCCTTTAGGGAAGGAAATCTGTTATCCTTACCTGGTCTGACCAATATATGACTCCAAACCCACAGCAATGTGGTTGACTTCACTGCCTTCTGGAATGGGCAATAAATGCTGGCCTAGCCTGAGATGCCCACATCCCAGTAACGAACATGAAGAGAAGTCTCAGCAATGGCTGCACTCCAACTGGCAACACTGGGGCAGAGAGATCCTGATCTTTGATTGGCTAACGCAGCTCAGAAGTGGAATAGCTTGCCTGTAGGGAACAGAAGCCTGGACTCAAGTAACTAATTTCCTGAGGACTATAAAACTCAGGGGTGTCCATTAGGACTGAAGGGCAGAGGTTCATTTTTGATTTTTCTGCAAATTGTCAGGATTGCTGAGATCAGGGCAAATGCCAATTCACATTTCACAATTCTGAACTAAAATTGAAAAGCTTTCTGCTAAAAATGTCTACCCACAACTAAGTGAGTGAGTGAGTTATTTATTTATCACATATATCAAGAAAGATACAGTGATATAGTGTTTTGTCTCTATAAACTGGTGCCATTTTGAGTTACAACAAGAATAAAAAGAAATTACATAAATATATTTCATCTTCTGTACAAGGGGGCTTCAAACACAGCTCCAGCATTTCTGCAAGTTCTCTGCAGGGTGTCCCAGACTTCAAGCAGTTCCCACTCTGAGTACAGCAATGAAGATCCCACCAATAGTTCATTCTTCAGGCCTACCACAGCCAGCAGTCCCTGCTGCAGGCACTGTCACCACTGCAGCCAACAACCAGTCTATGCTCCGAATCTACCACGACCAGGAGTCCCCAAACCAGCCGACGATCCACCAAGTCCCTGAGTCCACACTCTAGGCCTACTGCTGCCAGGAGTCCGCGCCAACGCTGCAAGCAATGCCATGCCGACAACGCTCCAGCTTCTCCATGACAGCAGAAGATGAAGAAAAGGAAAAAGAGAAAGAGAAAGCCAAAAAAGGCGAGAGAGAGAGAAGGATGTGGCCAGCCTTGAGCAGATGGGCTCAGGAGCCTGAACACTACCTACTGTGCTGGCACTGCCATGTTGAATTCATCTTAATTTCCCCATCTCAGCACATGAGTATGTGGATAACCGTTGATCTCCATTTTCAAATAAATAAAACAAAGAACTGTGGATGCCAGAAGTCTGAAACAAGCAAAAACTGAAATTCCTGGAGAAACTCAGCAGGTCTGGCAGCATCTTTGAAGAAAGAAACAGACATTTCGACTCCAGTGACCCTTCTTCTGAACTGGTGAGTTTCTCCAACAATTTCTGTTATGCTTTGACAAAGCAAATAAAGTTGTTAGCCCGGCCATTGTTCAATGTCTTACTTGTAAATGCACCTGAAAATGTAGTAAAAATAATATCCTAGAGTCTTTTGAAAATATTTTTTGGAGTTCCTTTTTTACTTATGCAGACCATTTTTACAAAACAGTACAGATTGGCAATGGAATGTATAAATACTATCAGACCTCATTCTCACAAACCTGCATTGGCTTGTAAACCAGTAAAGCCTTGTTTTGATGTTCTTATCCTTGTTTTCAAATCCCTTCTTGGCCTCATCCCTCCCCATCTCAGTAATGCACTCGAGTCCTCCAACATTGGTTTCTTGCACGATCCTGATGCTCATCATTGGGTGACAATGATGTCAACTGTTTTGTGTGTGGGGCCTGAATCGGAGAAATCAAATCTGGAGCAGGTATAAAAGTTGACAGAAAATACAAGCAAGAGTGATCTTGGGTATACTCACCTCCGTTTTAAATTCTTGATCCTTTACGCTGGTCCAATTGATTCCATCCAAATCGAACAGGAATCGGAGAATATTAGTTCAAACCAGCGGAAATTTCCTCCCTCCTATGTGATCCTTTGGAAGACTATCTGATAAAAAGATTGGTTATCTCAAGAGCCACTTCTAAAGCATGTTGGAACACATCTGATACAGAGGCATTGGGTATTTATTTCTTCCATCCTTTGGGATGTGGGTGTTGCTGGCAAGGCCAGTCTTATTTGGTAATCTCCAGCTGCCCTTGAGAAGCTAATGGTGGATCTCCTCCTCATAGCATTTCCCTCTTCAGTTCAACTTTTATGCTTTTATATAATCATTTTACTTAATTCATTGGCGGTAGTAAAATAAAGAGTGAACCAAGTGTAACTGGGATTCAAATGGCAAATTTACCTATCCCGTGGTCCTAAGGAGTAACTAAACAGATTTAACAATTCAACATTGGATCTATAAGTCACGTTGGGCTAACAGCAGCAGCCAAGTGGTCCTGCAAAATCTCACATAAGCCCAAACGTTCTACTGTGATTATGAAGAATTTATTTCTTCTCATTGCAAAAATGGTTGTAGCTATAGGCATCACACTCTACAGCTCACTGCCCAGTATGCTGGCAGTGTTTATAATGCCTACATCCTGTGCCACTGCTCCATCCTCCCCTTTTATACTTGGACCATGAGTCAGGCTGGTCACTTGGTGGCAAGGGCTACTGCCTGGGTCAGGGCTCCTGTGGAGAAACTTGACACAGATACCTATGACCCCTTTATCAACAAATGTGGAGCGATGCCTCTGAATTGACCAGGGCAAGCATCAAGATTTGCCATTTTGTCCTACATACCACATTGCATTATTTTGGTAAAGGGGCACATTTTGAAGCACAGGGGAAGGAAGAAGTTGAGGAATATGAAGAAAAGGGTTCAGTTAGCTTAGCTGCAGAAAAAGAGAAAAGTTCAGGAAAGCTGCCAGAACTGACAAGACTGCAACTTATTTAATGGAACTTCCCATGAACATCTCCTCTTCTCATCGAAACTCCAACTGGCCTGAATCCATGTAACTGGGCCCTAAGGGCTACAGTCTAAATACCTGTATAAAGCCTAACTTTGGGGTATTGTCTTTACAAATGAAGAACAAGACCAAAAGGAAGGCAAGAATTTCTATTTCACTGTGCCAAGTTACTCTGTCACTCTTCATTTGACAATTGCTTAGACTGACCATAGTGATCTAAAAATAGCACTTGTGCAAAGCCCCAAGTCTATCCTACAATCTTGCTAACCTAGCTTATGTAAGCTACCACCCCAGAGACTACAGTGGGGAAGTTGCTGAAGATCAATTGATGTCAGTGATAAGCATCACTGAGCAGTTTTCACAGCTCCAGTCACAGACTGCAGTGACTTGCTCCTGGCTGTGGCAGTCTGGCCCAGATGGTTGATTGATGCCAACAGGGCACTGTGGTGGAGGGAATAGGCTTGCTCTCATTCTGAAACATGACAGCACCTGCCTTTTTCTTGCCGCTGATGCCATTCTCATGGGGCCGCACCTTAGTATTCTTGTCCTGTGCGAGAACAGAATGATGATACAAGGCCTTTATACTTTGCACAGGCCATACAGGATTCCAGAGAGAAACATGGGAGGCAGTCTGAGCTCCCGTTAGAATTATCAGAGCTACCACCATATACTCCATTGTCTTTCATCACTGTGTGTTCCCTATTACATGATTAACTATATCGTCTGGATGCTCTCCGTAAAGATGTAGTGGGCAGTGAAACAGGTTACCTCAGAGTACAATGGGATCTTGATCAGATGATCCAGTAGGCTGAGGAGTGGCAGTTGGAGGTTAATTTAGATAAATGCGAGGTGCTGCAGTTTGGAAAGATCGAGCCAAGACTTACACCCTTAATGGTAAGGTCCTGGGGAGTGTTGCTGAACAAAGAGACCTTGATGTGCAGGTTCATAGTTCCTTGAAAGTGGAGTCACAGGTAGACAGGATAGTGAAAAACATTTGGTATGCTTTCCCTTATTGGTCAGTGCATTGAGTATAGGAGGAGTTGAGAGGTCATGTTGCAGCAGTACAGGACTTTGGTTAGGCCACTTTTGGAATACTGCATTCAGTTCTGGTCTCCCTGCTATAGGAAGGATATTGTGAAACTTGAAAGGGTTCATAAAAGATTTACAAGGATGTGGCCAGGGCTGGAAGATTTGAGCTATACGGAGAGTCTGAATAGGCTGGGCTTGTTTTCCCTGGAGCATTGAAGACTGAGGGGTGACTTTACATAGGTTTATAAAATCATGAGGGGCATGGATAAGGTAAACAGACAAGGTCTTTTCCCTGGGGTGGGGAGTCCAAAACAAGACGGCATAGGCTTAAGGTGAGAGGGGAAAGATTTAGAAAGGATCTAAGGGGCAACCTCTTCACACAGAGGGTGGTGCGTGTATGGAATGAGCTGCCAGAGGTGGTGGTGGAGACTGGTACAATTACACATTTAAAAGGCATCTGATGGGTACATGAATAGGAAGGGTTTAGAGGGATATGGGCCAAATACTGGCAAATAGGACTAGATTAATTTAGGATCAGCATGGACAAGTTGGACTGAAAAGTCTGTTTCTGTGCTGTACGTCTCTATGACTCTATGACTCTAAATGAGAGCTGAGGTCCTTGGTTCACTTTGATATTGTGCAGAAGCTGACAAGTTACCAAAAGCATTTAGTGCTATATGTCCAAACTGATTTATGCTCTTGCTAACCTAGCTTATGTAAACCACCACCCCAGAGACTACAGTGAGGAAGTTGTTGAAGATCAATTGACATCTGAATTGCTGCCCTCTGCAGCTGCTTTAAGGCACAAAGTCACTTTATCCACCTTCGATACATTTGTGCTTAGTAAAATTCCTACTGTAGATGTCACTACCCAACCTCTAAACAAAGCAGGCTGCCAATCTTTGAGCTGGTGCTTGCTTGGGTAATCGTTGAGTCCTACTAGGTTTTCTGGACCAAGGTCATTCCCTTCTTCTGGCTTGCTGTGCCCGCTAGAGTTTCAGGACTTGAAGGGAATACAGAGTCAGCAGTTGCATGGAGAATATTCAAGGACCCGATGAGTGACAGATGAAATAAGAAGCTCTTTGTTGTACATCATGTATGAGGGTGGGGATTCACTGAGAATAGAAAAAGGGTGAGATTGAAAATTCCATGATCCTCTGAGCCTCTCTGAAAGTCAGGATCTTGGAGCACCCCTTTGCCAACAATTTTCAAAATGGCCTCTTCCAGACAACACAGGTCTTCTATAGATACTTGAACTCTTGTTGTGGTTGCTTCCTTTCTCTTGCAACACGTTTCTCCTTGGAAAAAGGAGGAGTTGTGACATTGTTAGCTTGACACAGAATTTTGACACAGGCATGTCAAGGTGTGAAGGAAAAAAAATGATAGTGAGGCCCATGAGCAGGGTGATGTTGCAGGCTGCTGTGTTAAGATTTGAATGCATGATAATAGAACATTAATGTGGCCCTCTGGATTATTGGCCCAGTGACATTACTATTATATCACCATTTCCCTTCACTTCTTTTCCCTGTTCCTCCTTCTCATGCCTTTGCTCCTTAGCTACTTGTTCTATTGGTAGTGACATAGTTGATGATGTGGTAGTACATCACACTACCAATCTGGATGCCCACTCTGCCAAGTACTACCGGTCTCCTCCAGAACAGCCAAAACAGCAACAACATGGTACGGCACAAGTGTACTTGGTCTGCTCACCACAGTGATCAGCCATGTGCTCAGTGGAGGTCCAGTAGCCATCCATTGGTTAACAGTGGTAGTTCAAATGCAGCCAGCACAACTGGTTTCCACAGAATGAAAGCATCATTGATTGGTACCAGGAAACTAGGTTTTGACTTAGATGATATACTCTATCACCAATCAGCTGGACATGGCGAGTGGTGCAAGGTTAAGAAGATGGTGTTGGCTGAAGGAGTGAATTCCAAAATAGCGTTGCTGGCATCAAAACATCATTACACGCTGACTGGCCTCATCAACAGCCTGCTCTGCATATTTCTGGTGAGCATTCACTACACATGTTTTAGTACTTGAACCAGGATTGTATCTGATAGGATTTTCCAACAAGCGCGCACAACTTAGAGTCTGAGTAATTTGGATCCATCCTCTCTGGAGATTGGAAGAATGAGAAAGTCTCTCATAGAAGCGGACAAGACTCTAAAAGTCTTTACAGGTTAATGCTGAGAGATTCCTTTCCCCAGTCGGAGAATCTAAAACATTGTGGCCACAGTCTCGGAGGATAAAGAAGGTCATTTACAATTAAGATGGAGAGAAATTACTTGGCCAAAATGGTTGTGAATCTTTGGCATTGACTAACCCAAGGATTATGGATATTGTATTGTTAAATATATTTAAGACTGTGTAAAGACTTTTATTTTCAGAAATGTAAAGTAGGAAAATGGGTGTTTGCATTAATGTGTTGAAGAGAATGAAACAGTTTATTTTAATAACTCTAAGGAAATGTGAAACTGCATGGTGTTCATTGGTTATTGATTATACAGGGCATATAACTTTGGAGAGCAGGATTTGATACTTTTGTGAGACTAATTAGACAAATCTGCCCAGCAACAGCTTTTGGATATATTTAAAGTTGCAGCATTGTCACAAAAATGAGAAGAGAGCAGTTGCACTCTGATCTCCAAGAGCCAGCAATCAAAGACTCTGTCTCTCCATCTATGAGTGGAAAAGAAAAAATTATGCAAAGACTCTGAAAGGAAAAGTTTCTAAATCGAGCAAAAAACATTTCCAACTAATCAGCCACCAAAATGAGGATCATTGCAATTGACAACAACATGATATCATCCTCAAAATCAAAGGAATTGTGAGAAAGTCACTTCATTTCACTCTTACAGATTGGGCTCTTGATGCAATGAATTTCCTCTGCACCTCCTCTAGTGCGATCTTACCCTTCCTAAAGTGTCGTGACCAAAACTGCACACAGTACTCCAGCTGTGGCCTAACCAAAGTTCTATACAGCTCCAACATGACCTCCCTGTTCTTATAATCGAGGTTGTGACTGATAAAGGCAAGTGCTCATTAGCCTTCTTAATGGCCCTATTAAGGCATCCAGCACCTTCAGGGATCTGTGGGCAAGTACCCCAAGATCCCACTGCTCCTCTGAGCTTCCTTGTGTTCTGCCATTCAGTGAGTATTTCCTTGTCTTGTCACTTCTTCCAAGGATGTTATTTTATCAAAATTTCTCTAACATTTTTTGAATTTAGAATATTTGAAAAAGGATGGAAATCCAATCAGAACTTCAACACTGAAAGAATATGAAGCTGTTGAATGAGCTCTGACTGAAAAAGACAATATAATGATTTGTGGAAACAATCAGCGAGTATTCATGGATTTGAAAATGCTGAGGCTTGTTAAAAAGACATAATGGTCCAAGAAAGTAGATGGTTGCAGATTTAACTACTGTTTTCTGATCCTAAATATACTTGTGTTCACCAGAAAGTTCATCCAGTGAGTTTTAGTGTGTTTATGTAATGCACCTACTACATTTGTCTGTGGTTCATAAAACATATCCTCGCTATACCATCATTAATACGTGGAAGCATGCTGGGAATGTCCTATTATGTTCTACTGCAGGCTTCAAGAGAAAGCATTTCATAATTGCATGTTTAAGTTTAGGGTGGAAATGCGCTGGATAAAGAACCCTTTCATTTATCATGAGAGCAAAGAATTGTAGCAAATCTAAGTATAATTTTCAAAAAAATATTTTAAAGAAAGTTGAATGTGGTGATATTTCCAGTATCATTAAAAGGCAAATTGTGGCTTGTTTTGATCTTTCAATGGACATGCATGCATTATGGGACTAAATGTTGTTATAAAACTATCTGACTTAGGAAGATGAGAGGCTGGGCCTTTGACTTTCATCTTTGAGGTTTGTGTTTACAGAAGCAGAAGTAATTCAGTAATACTGTACCTGAAACATATCAGAAGGCAAATCCTGAACTGAAGCTGATTTCAGAAAACAAAGTAAATCTTGGCCCAGATTCAGTTGACACAGGGATGAGATTATAAGAATTTTAAAAGACCCTTGGGCTCATCAAGATCATCCTGTTTCAATTGATCTCATCCCAGCCTATCTGCCTTCTCATTATAAAGTTACAGATCTTATGTTCAAAGGAACCTTGGGTCATAGCCTAATCTCCAAACAATAATCCTTTCCTGGTGAACATGTCCTCAGATTTTACTAGTTCATGTTGTGTAAGGTAAACAAACAATCTTATCAATTAAAAGGGCCAGAAGCAGGCAGGTGGGACTAGGTTAGTTTGGGATTATGTTTAGCATGGACTGGTTGGACTGAACAGTCTATTTCCGTGCTTTATGACTCTATGACCACATACCGGCGGAGGTGACAAATTCCACAATATCAGAAGTGGTCATCTGGGAAATACAACGGTATATTCCCTTTCCAGAAATAAATCTGGGGTTCTGAGCCCTTTTGTACTATTTTCCATCAGTATCCATGTATATGTGGACTATGACAGAAGACATATGACACCAGGTTATAGTCCAACAGGTTTATTTGAAATCACAAGCTTTCGGAATGCAGCCCCTTCTTTAGGTGAAATGAGAAAGAGCACACAGACGTAGAATTTATAAGCAGAGAAATCAAGAGCAAGGAGATCAAAAACGATCATTCAACTGATGCAGACTATGATATGTTAACACATACTTTAACACACATTCCTGAATAAACTTCCTTCTGCAATGCAATTCTTTTGTCATTGAACAATTAGACGCTCTGTCCAATTTTCTTTTAGACCAACCACTTGAAGCAATGACCCTGATATTTAGTGGAGAGGAGGGAGAGGATTGTGGAGAATGTCGGCTGTCAAGACACCCAGAAAAATTGTGAATGGGCACTCCCCACTGCGCTAAATAGTAGAATGACTTTGCTTTGTTTCGTGGCTGGGACCTATCGGTTTGAAGGACTCTGGCTGTGAGGCTTTAGGGTGCAAACTAGAGGAAGCAGCCAGGCACCAGATTGTTGACATTTGATCAGTGCAGAATGTGGGTATCAGGACACAGGAAATGGGCATAGGTTGCAGGAGAGAGTTCAGAGAGCAGCGAGTAAACATCGTAGGGGAAAAGACATTTTAGCAGAGAGAGGTCATGGCGAAATGGAGATGGTGGGGGCAAAGAGACATCATGGAGCATGGGAAATCATGGGACAAGAGGGAGAAGAGTGAGCCTGAGGAAGTGAAATCATGGTGAAGCGATCATTTAGGGTCAATGTTTGTCAGAGGGCAGAGATGTCAATGGAAAAGAGAGATTGCAGCGAAAGCTACCATGTTATAGAGGGATGCCTCAGTTCATGTCAAAGGGTGACTGGGGATTGTAGAAATGAAAGAGGATCACAGTATTTTTGTTTGAAGGACTGAGGAAGGGAGTCACAGGTGCTCCTCTGGCTCATTAACAGACTTGGGAAAGCTCTTTTCCAGTGTAATGTAATACACTAAACATTAATAACTAATATGACCAATTAAATTCAGTCCGGAATTCACACCACATACATTCAGTCAATGTCATCAGATTGTGATTGAAAATTAGGATCATAAGTGGCTTTATTTCAACTTTTTTTCTTGCCCTGCGTTACTCCTTTATGTAAGGTAACTGAGGAGTGGAATTGAAAAAAAAAATTACAAGACAAATCATTCTTTCTTTTCAACCCATTGCATCGACACTGAGACTGATCTGGAAGGTTGGCAAAAGACAATAAAGAGGCATGGAATGGTAAAAAGATTTTATGAACAGCCTTGAGTTCTTATGGACAATTGTAGTATTTTGAAGCAACATAATTCTATTGTAGATAGTGAACTTTAACTTTAAAAGTTAAGTTGCTTAAGCTGATTGATATTATTCCTTAAATGTAAGCCATAAATGCTAATTAAACAGGAAATGTTCACTTTACTACATATTATGTTTTCTGATGAATAGATCAAACGTAGTCATTGAAGCAGCCTTTGCTCCTTTCTGCAAATTGTATTAATTAAACATGTTTGACTCAATAAAGACACCAACAAACCTGTCCACAATGGTCACCTTTGGCACTAAATTCCTGTGGTTTAAAAGCAGATGGTTCTGTGGTAAATGTTCAGCTCTGATTCTTCAATGATGGGATGGTTATTTGAACATCACAATGAGTATGTGATCTTTGAAGTAGATTATGTAACATCTTTGTTTAAAATCTTGAATGTCAAATCAGTTGTCATAAATATTTAACGCAGTAAATCATATTGTCATTATAGGGTGTCTTGGATCAACATTACTTCATGACACTACTAAACTGGTGGTAACAAAAACAATAGTGTGACTCATTCAATACTGTGTAAATTACTTCAGTCTTGTTTGTAAGATGTTCATATAATCAGACCTGTCACAATGAATGGTAGTTGATCTTAGCAATGCAACTCTTGCCAGAGGATCACTGTGAAGATACATCACCTGCATAGGCGTGCAAAAGGCACAGATCCTTTGGAGAAAACAGTACCTATTCCCTTTTATCCTCCCACTCCGGCACTCCCTTGTCGAATGTCTTCAGACATGCCATGCAAGTATGCACGCAAAAATGGTAACTAGAATGCTACAAGACAAATAGAAGGTAACACTAATTAGTACCTCTTCCCTACACACCAAGACATAAAACCTTTATGTGAATAAAAGACTCGAGCATTCTTTACAGGTTATAGATTATATAATGTACAGTACTTTGATTTATGCAGATTATTAAAGCAAAGTAATAAGGCAGAATGGGCAGATACATAGTTCCTAAATCTATATCCTCTAGAACATTATATTAACCCATAATTTTTATCGTGGTGTAAACTGTTACTGAGAAAGCTCCAGGCTGATTTCCATCTTCCAGTCACTCATTATTGTCTGACAGTAACGAGATGAGAATCACAGAACAGAAATATTTCTGTGTTGTGCTCCCCTCCCTGGGAGGTGGTGGGAAAGTAACATGGCTAGTAGTCTAGAGGACCAATCTAATCCACTGGGGATATGGGTTCAAGTCCCAGCATAGCAGCTGCTGGATTTCAAATTCAATTTATAAACCTGGAATTAAAAGAGCTTTAACACAATGAGTAATATGGTTCTGGAGTTCACTGCCTGGAAGTGTGATGGAGCTAGGTATAATCAGGTATTTAATAGAACATTAGATGATTATTTGAATGGAAACAAGGTGCAGGGATAGAGAGAAACGTTGGCAAAATGGCATTAAGTCATAAAGTCCATTGGGATAGACAGTGCAGACACAATGAGCCAAATGGCCTCCTTCTGCATCATAACAAGTCAGGGATTTGGATGGCCTCAGACAGAAGGAGATCATCTGGCCCAACACATAAATGCAGTTAACAAAGATCTGAATACAATGTTCCAAGTTCCTGGCAGATTTGGATTTGTGTGGCTGCACTCCTACCAGAAACAGGCTGAGACTCTCTTCAAGTGCTTAAACAACAGGTTTTGACTAAAAGAAGTCAAAGGATTTTCATCAAACTAATCTTCCTTGCTAAACTCATGAATGGGCACCGAAGATGATAATCTGCACTGACGACTGATCATGCAATACACCACCAGTAGCACAGTTTACACACAAGCACTGACCTATTGGGCCAATATAGTTTTACAAACCTGGGCAGTGAGAGTTGGTTTCTTTTATCACACAGTGTTCACAGCTGTGTGTAATCCAGTTCTCACATTTGACCAGTGGAATTTACTGGATTAGAAATACCCACTAGAAATCTTATATGCCTCTGGGTCGTAGGACTGGACTTATCTTTTGAGTGTAAATGCAAAAAAATGAATATAATTCCAAAAATATGCGCAACATTTTATCTTCATGCAGTAAACCTGTACGTCTACAAGAGCAGACATATTGCCTACTCTAGACATGAGTAACAGGATAAGTCAGGTGGATGACTAAATGTAGTAAGGGAATATTGACCATAGTATGACAAGGTTTAAGATCCAAATGAAAGAGAGAAAATTTAGTATGAAACAAAGATTGAAATGGAACATTTTCAGAAAGCTGACAAGTTGCCTGGCTAAAGTAAAGTGGAAAAGAAACATCATCTTCTTAAAATAAGTTTGTGAAGTTATAAAATAGTATCAGTAAAACCACTTCAAGTTTTCTATCACTGTGGTTAATGTACCTTAACATGCAGGTACAACAAATAATTACAAAGACCTGTGGTTTGATGGTCTATAATGCAAGCATGAGGTGCCTGGAATACATGTACAAGTATAATGAACCACTTCTAGATTCCATGTAAAGTCTTGTCTCTGGATACAAGGAAAGATATACTTGCAAGTGGATGCAATGAAGATTCACTAGATTGATTCCTGGGTGAGAAGATGGGGCGGCACAGTGTCTCAGTGGTTAGCACTGCTGCATCCCAATGCCAAGGACCCAGGTTTGATTCCAGCCTTGGGTGATTGTCTGTGTGGAGTTTGCACATTTTCTCCCTGTGTCTGCATAGGTTTCATCCCACAGTCCAAAGATATGTAGGTTAGGTGGATTGACTATGCTAAATTGCCCATAGTGTCTAGGGTAAGGAGTGGATCTGGGTGGGCTACTCTTCAGAAGATTGGTGTGGACTTGATGGGCTGAATGGCCAGCTTCCACACTGTAGGGCTTCTATGAGTAATTTGGGCCTATACTGTCTGGAGTTTACATCTCATTGAAGCACAAGTGATTCCAATAATGCTTGACTGGAACAATGCTGAGAAGATTTTTCTCTTGGTGGACTGTATTGTATACTTTATCCATTTCAGCGCCATGCAGAGATGATGCTAGTTTCTATGTGCATAACAGTTGTTATTCACTGTGCTTTAAAATGTCTGCTCCATGCTGCCACTAGCTTCCATCACTTTCTACAATTTTGTTTTCTGTTTTCTGTCTTCACAGCCAGACATAGCTACTCAAGCACAGTAAGAATTAATTGTAAACAGTCACATAATCAAACTCGGAACAATTGATCATGGCATCCACAACTGAAGGACATGGCCTTAGGATAAGAGGGCTATTTTGGATTGAAGTGAGGAGAAATTCATTCATTCAGAGAGTAGTGAATCTGTAGAATTCTCTATCCCAGAGCAATAGTCATTCATTACATCTAAAACTAAGATCAATAATAGTTTGGACTCTGGAACCAAAGGAAATGGGAATTAGGAAGGTAAGTGCAATTCAGAAAAAGGATCTTATTAAATGATAGAGCAGATTCAATGAGTCATATGGCTTTTATTCCTTGTATCAAATAAAATTAAAATTGAACATGAGGACATTTTAAACCACAAGAATGATGAACATTAAGAAAGAATATAAAGGAAAAGGATATGAAGGCAATGATGAAACTTAATGAGAACGTCACAAAGAAAACAGTGAAATATCTTTAAACAATAGATCAGTTAAAAGAGAATTTTTAAATGTGAGGTGCGCCCCTGAAGACTTTTTGATTTATTACATAATGCACTTAAAATTGTAACTGTAGTGATTGTAATGAGGTCAGCCAGGTGGACCTCATAGAATATGAGTTCCCTGATTGGGGCTGTTAACCTGTCCAAGCAGGGAGCCCCGGCTGTCGGATAAGAACAGGAATCAGACATCCTGTTTCACTGAGAGTTAGCTCTGAGGGAGCTGGATCAGTGTCAGAGGCTCTCCATGTGTAAATAAAGGGTGACTTGGTGACAGGATACTGACCTCTGTGGAGTTATTTCAGTAACAATGTTGAACAAGCACTTCACTTCAGCGACTACAATAGGAATGGATATTGAGATACAGGAAGAAGGAAAAAGGCCTGCATTTATATAACAATCTATTGAGGCCACAATGTGTCTCACAGTGCTTTTCATCCAATAAATTTAAAATGTAATAGTGACATGAAGCATTTCTTTTTTTAAGAAATTATTGAATGACTTTATTGAGTATTTAACATGATGAAGGGATGGGAAAGAATGGCTGAAACAGACTGTTTCCAGTGGTTGAGAGTTCTAGGGAACTAAATCTAGTTTCAATACAATTTAAGACATAGGGCAGGAGAATTTTTTTTTGATGTAGAGAGTTAGTAAGCTTGGTGATTGAAGCAGAAATCAACTTTAAACAATGGTTTAATAAATGATTGTAGGAACAGGGCAGACAACAGGTTTATAATTATAACTTGTAATGAGAGTAAAAGCCAACATAGCCTCAAGAAGCAGAATGCACACTGTAATTTAGATTTCATATTTCTCTAAGTAGACAGCAATCAAGACTGAGGATCCTGGATTGATTTTTTCCAACTTGTGATCAGTCAACTGAACACAAGCAACAGCAACAACCTACATTGATATAGCACCTTTAACATAATAAAATGTCCCAAGGATTAGGCTTAGCGCATCTTGGTTTACACTCTCCATATCAATATGATCTATATGGTCATTGCTTTAGTTGAGTTACTAAGAGAGACCTGAAATGGAGGAGGGTCACCTTAAGAAGCATCTGCCTCCCTTACAAGAGTTTTCAACTTAGAGTTATAGGCCAGAAATCAGATTCCACCCAAACTCCAATTCTCTCCGCACACCAGCTCCACTTGAATTTATTTTAATGTAGTAAATACATTTCAATATTTGTGTTGCACAGCATAATTTTTAAATATATCTGCATAACTTAATTTTCTTTGAACCTGTTAGAAAATGTCTTCATCACTGAAGACCCAGGTGTGTCAAGACTTGGTCTTCAGATGTTGAAGTGATTACGAGTATGTGTATACCAATTTGTATTTAATGTTATGAATTCCTGTCCACTGTGCATCTTCAGACAGTGACAAAACAATCTGCATAAGCCCTCCAGAACTGTTTTCTCAGCACATGTATTATTTCTTCTTCTGACAATTTATCTCCTTCATGTTCTCAGAAATTTGCACATGCAAAATTAAACCCAATTGAAAGATTCATCTAGGAAGTCAAATTCCCCCTTTTTGACCCTATTTCATTTGTTTTAGTGCAATTCTTGCACAAGCATGTGCCTCGCAATAACATTCCTCAGTTGCTGTCCTTGCAGCTCACCAAGGAGTCATGATCCATGACAACAGGGGGTATGCTTTGTCATCCACAGGCCATCTGGTTACTTCAGATTTTTTCCTTGAAGAGATCAGGGAGGGCAGACTTCCTCAGGACAAAAGCGTCATGGCAACTTCCTGCAAATCTGGCACTGGCATGCAGAATTCTTTACATCTGGTCACGCAAGATGTGTAGGGAGTGGAAGTCCTTCCTATTCGGAAGGTTTAGGGTGTTTGCTGTTGGAGATTTCAATGTTACATGAGTGCCATCTATTGCACCATGTGATTTGGGAAGCTAACCACCACTACCCTCCCCCCACCAACCAAAAGAAATGAATGACATCTCCTGCTGGAGGTCCGTGTGTGCAAATGTCACCAAGAATATAATTGGCCTCAGATGTGATGCCGAGTGGCCTGCTGTGCAGTTCCGATATTTTCCTGTTCTTAACATTATGTTTCTCTGATGATCTATTTAACAGCAAACTCAGTCTTATGTTGAGATATTGAAAATAGATGCAAGTTGTATAAACATAGTTTGAAGATGACAATAAAGTTAGTAATAACACATACAGAATGAAATTATACAAATTAAAGAAGTACAAAATGTCACCTGATAAATTTTCAGCTTTAACTGGCATGACTCTGATTTTAGGTTATACACTACAGATTGTGTAGTTTCGTTCATTATATAACAAGTGACTTCCAAGCAATTCAATCTCTTGCGTCAGTCCAAAGTCGAAGAAATTCTTTGACTTGTGTGCCATTTCCTTTAATCTGAGATGAATAAATCTTTGTATACTGTCACGACTAAACAAAAAGTTACACTTCATGTTAAGGGAATTCAGCCTCTTGATGCTGTTTAAATGTTAACGGAGGCGTAATGCTTTGATTGATGTCCTGTACAATTCTATGACCATTTCACACATCCCATTACTTATGTTGACTGAACCAAGCTGGAAACAGCAGAATTAAAGACCAATGACCTTTGATTTTTTCCCCCCAAATTATTGCCAATTATGGAATGAAGCTGGGGCAATACATTAAGTAAAGTGGGTTCCTAAAAGGCACTGCCTGAGAATGTGCTGCAAACCATCTGAAGCCAAACTAATGCTGAATTTGTTTAAGGTGAGCCAATGGCCAACTCCTCCAATTCAGATTCCCAACTACCACTTCAAACCAATCCCAAGTCCCAGATTACTACCACAGTAAAAGTGGCAATAGCAGCAGGAGGAATGACTACCCAAACTATGTATCACAATTGGCTAAGTTTTTTGTGGGCTGATAGAAAATATTGATGCGGTTTTATCCAAAAATCATCTTTTGAAATACTTTGGAGATTCAGCTAGGACATTTACTGCCAGCTTTACACAACTCATAAAATATAGATTTATATTGGGGTTACAGATTTCTCAAGAGTAATGCCATAGTATGCTACGATAAGAAGAATAAGGGTCTCAAAGAGGTTAGGTTAGAGACTCTAAGAGTGAGGCAACACAGAAGCATCTCTTCAGCGCATACACATGTCTTCCAACTAGATCTGTATGTAAATAAAGGTTCCGCTCTTTCCTATATAAGTTATTGGGGGAAATATGTACTGGCTGAAGACTTAAAGTCTACTTCAATTGGGTGAACAACACAATCTATAATAATCAAAGCAATAGCTTTGAATTTCTTTCAGACTGAATCCTTTCCAATAGTATCAAATGACTCTTGCTACAATTGTCAGGTCATTGTTCATCAATACTTTAAGGAGGTTCCTGATGATTTATTCAGAAGTTCCATTAAACTCGCATTTTTCCCAAAGGAAACAGAAAAACATATAAAGAAAGCTCCCCATTCCCATAGGCACAAGGAACAATTCATGGAACTCAGTGTTCCATATAATGAGGTCCTCAATTTTCATGAAAGGAACCGTTTTCATTCTATTTAAACCTGGTGTCTAGATTCAGGCCAGAAAGTCCAGGTGACAGACCATGTATAGAAGAATCAGATAGGGCAGCCCACCTCTCAGAAACTAATGATATAATTAAAACTCAAATCTTCCATAATAATAGATACAAACAATTGGGCAAGACCGTTTTAACCAACAGTATCCATGAACAACAATGTGAGGAAATTTTGATAATGTAGTCAATACAGAATCAATAATTATCACTCTGACATAGGATAGAACTTCCACAAGTGAAATAGTCATCCAATATCCTACAGATGGGTTGGTTTGCACCCAATGTAATTCCCTTCTCCCCACTATGAGTACTTTTCAATTCAATTGGCCAAAAAACATGACATTAAGAACACCTGTACTAACGCTCTCGATGTGGCAAAATCAGCAAATATCATGCAATTGCTTGTCACTGTCAAATCAAATAATGAGATAAGTAGGGGCTTTTGCATGCTGTAGACTTGAGCTTACTTTTACATCAAAGATAGGCCTTGATCAGCATGAGTGGCATCGACATGCTGACCTTAGAAATCAGAAATGTCTAGAGACATCAGAAACAAATACAAAATCAGGTAGAAGGGCTTGCAAATGGTCAGATGAGGAAATAAAACTACTTTGCGAGTTAGACCAGTGATTTATGGGGATCTCTTTTATTAATAAAAAGATCTCCAGTATCCTCACTAGCAAGAAACCTAAACATATTTCTGATAAAAAGGAGAACATTACAGAAAACAGAATCTAGACGCCTTACTCTGGACGCTGATGGACCTGTAGAGGCTATTAGCAGGGAAAGGTTAGAGAAGGATATATCACCTCAAATTGAGATCCCTCAAAAGTCCGTTGGGGTTATTCAACCATCTGCTTATACACCAAATATCAGGATATAGATCATCAATTATTACAGGCAGAAGAACTTATCAGTGTAAAAAAAAGGATTCTATTTTACTCCATCTTTTTACAAAAATCATGACTAAGAGACTTAGTGAGGCAGTTGACTTAAATTTTGGAAAAAATGGGTTACTGGCAGCTATCTCTGATTGTAATGAATATATGACCATTTTAGAGAATATAATAAAAGTTGCTGAAAGGAACAGGAAGGATCTCTCGGTTGTCTTTCTTGATTTGACTAAAGCTTTCAACTCAGTAGGGCAAAAATTATTATTCAAAGCATTTCAAAGGGTTGCCATCGCCAAGTCTTTCATACAGTTAGTTACAAATTTATAATCTAATAGTACAACAGTAATTGATGGTAATTAGTATAAAACCAACACAATTAAGACTTAGAAAGGAGTTAAATAAGGTGATTCGTTGTATCTCCCAACATTTGGGGCTGGCAGCGGTGGCAAAGTTCCTCCAGTGGTTGGAGGTAGCAGCGGCAGCAAGAACATGGCTCCTCCTAGCAATCAATGGGAAACTTGTAGGCTGACCGAGACTCCAGGCCATGGCTAGGCCCAAGTGCCTGCATGGTTCCAAATACCTTTATGGAGATAACATTTAGGCTTTAAGATCTGGACATTTTTCTTCCCGTTTGGCTCTCTTTTATTTCTGCTGTTGCTTTTTTTAAAAATTCTGGATTTGTAACTAAGATGGCACCTGAAAATTACGACTTCATACACTTTTCACTGTACTCATGTATTCCTGTACTTGAGTGCACATGACAACAAAATCGAATTCTAATTCTAATTAATGTGGCGTTGGATCATTTGGTGTGCATGCAAATTCAGGTGTTTTTATGCCTTTTAATAGAAATAAGATCAATTGTTCCTCTCTGGTTTTCATTCACAATATTATGCTTGTTAATGACTCACACCTAGACATGGCTAGAAATCTCAAGATTGTCCAGTGATTCTGTGATTGTACAGGTCTGGTAATCAATACCAAAAAGACCAAGGGATTTCATATTTCTTATAAAGGGAAAAGCTTTTTTATATAAATATAAGAACTGCCACTCGGTGGGAGCAATATTGAATACATCCACCCAGGAGATACAGCAAACTATCTGGGAGCCCAAGTCGATCCATGGGCAGGTGTTGGGGAAGCTGAGTGGGACGACAAATTAAAGACCCGGGCGGCAAATCTTGGTTCGACTGCTCTTTGCCCAATGCAAAAGATTGAAATTTTTAAAACTTATATTATCCCAAGAATGTATTACCATTTGATTTAAAGGAAACTTTGCAAAACAGTCTTCAAAACCTGGACCAAATCATTTGCAGTTTTACCAAAGAGACCCTGCATCTTCCTCACAATATAACCGAAGGTGTCAATTATGTGAAGAATAGGGATGGAGGTTTGGGAATGCCAAAATTAGAGATTCAAGTTCCGGGGTAGCAATTATTAGAAAACACAAGGCTCTTGAGCCATTGATTGATAGGGTGATCCAGGCTTCCTCTCAATTCTGTAGGGAAAGTGTCTTGGGTGTGATAGATACATCAGTTGAAGATCCTGAAAGAGGTAGAAACCTTTTTAGAGAAGAAGACCAATGAAATACTATTTCAGATGTTGAGGAATCTCTGAATCCCCAAACTCTGAGCAAAGTGAAACAATAAGAACATTGAGTAGTAACCACAAGGTTTGGAGGGAATGAGAATTAGCCAAGTGAATGGGTCTCAAGAGTCAGGTGTGAAATATTATAAAAATGGTAATATTTCCAAATCATGGATTAACCCATCTTTTAACATGAATGTCATCTAAATTAATAAATAGTTTGCTACTGAGATGCAACCTCTATCCAACAAGAATCACTCTGACTCAAGGCCAACCACTTTTAAAGAAGGAATGCAGTTGATTCAAGGCACCATGGGAAACCTTGTCATATTATCGCAGGTAACTGTCTATTTGTTAAGAATGCAAGAAATAAATGGCATAACAAAATAGTGGAAAAGTTATGGGAGTATATTCAGAAATATGGATAGACTACTAATGTAGAACCACGTTTGAAGGGTAAGTAAGGAGCTCTCTGGAAGCCCAACCTCATATTTAAGAAAGTTCTAAAAGTCATTGTTGTTGATGTCACAATTCAATTTGAAAATGAGGATAAATCATTGGAAAAAGCCTGGGCTGAAAAGTCACTGAATACAAACATCTTAAACAGAAAGTAATTGAACTGACAGGAGCCTTCGAGCTTGTATATTTGGTTTTGTAATGGGTGCCAGAGGAAAATGGCTAGAACTAAATAATAGACTTGTGATATCAGCATATCCAAAGGTACAAATCATTTGCCCAGGACATTTTGATATGAACTATATCACTGACGCTGGAACTTTTGCAGGTTTTAGTGATGGCTAAACTAATTAACTGCCCTGCCAATATCCAGATATTGTTTTTGTTCCTGGAAATTAATATAGTTAGTTTCAAATTTTATGGTTTTGTTTTTACATGCTAATTTTAGATAATTGTTATAATTTTAATTTTAACAAATAGTTTTTAATATTTTTTCTGTCAATATTTTATTAATTTTAGCAAACAATGTTTCATGTTTTAGTTATGGAACAGTAGTGAGTAATAAAATGTTGTAAGTTACATTGTCGGGTTATAACAAGTAACACATCAAATGATGTTAATGGCCACAGACAGGTAATCTAGTCCGAACGTGGCCACCCGAGCTTTCACTCTCCTTGTTTTAATGAAACCACACTTGGTGAATCCGTTCCAGGGTTTTCGCTTGATCTATGGCTATGGAAGGGCTACATAGAGATTCAAACAGCGATGAGCAATGAGAAAACTCAGAAGAGGCACTCTCATGTTTGAGAGTATTAAAATAGCCAAATGCCTCATCATCTACTTAGCGATGTGCATGAAGAGATGAACAAGATTCCCACTGTCCCTATCTACTATCCAGCAAAACCACAGCTAAGGGAATGGTCCTGGCAGAATCAGCGGGGGAAAGAAGATCCTGTTGAGCTTGCCACTAATCAGGCACTGTGAGGAGACATGAGAGGTGTAGAATAAGTGGGGGGGCTTTGGCTGCCAGTGAAAAACCACTACACTTATCGTTTTATCACTTGCCCGGTGAGACAGGGAGGTGAGCACCAAGGGCCTCTCGCTTCTGAACAGAAGCGCCCAGGTGGCCAGGCATGACCTACTCCAGAGACAGGCTTAGGTGGGGAGTTTGACTCCTTTAATTTTTGTTAGTGTGCAATACCTCTCATCATTTCCTGCATGTCAACGTCAGTTATTCAGGAAGTTGAAATGACAATTTCATGCAACAATCCCCCACACCAGAGCTCATGACTCATCCATGATTAGTTATGAATGTTGTCCCATGCAATTGTACCACATGACTCCAATAAAGTTTCTGCAGAAAGACAGCAACAACAGGGAGTGCAGACCATTGTAGGAATGCTCAAGGTCTGCTTTAGTTTCCTGGATAACTCTGCTGGATCTTTCAATGTGGAAAAGGAGAGGTGAAGAAATGGATGTAAAGTTCTGCAGTCTGTGTAATGAAAAGATTTCTGTTGTTTTCTGAATCTGATTGAAATGATGATGAAGAGGAAGCAGAATCACCTTGCTGCCCACAACTGAAGGCAATGTCAGAAAGCAGAGGATGTGGGATTGAATGACTAGTGCCAGAGAAAGGAGGTGAATGTCTGATAGCACAAGAATTTCAATATATAAAGGTGATTCACAAATTAAGGTCAAACTAAGGCTGTCGGTGTTGCCTATTCTTCCCAACATTCCGATACCCTCATACAATTGCTCTCTGTCAGGTTCCTTTATATTCTTTCAGTATTTAGAAGCTTACATTTTCATTGTCTTCTCCCAAATGCCCAAAAAGCAAAAAACAACAATGAACTCAGAACTCCACATTCATAAGGCATGTTTATTTAAATGAAAACTCTCAAAACATTGCTAACAATTAATATCCCTCAACTGGATGTATCTACATTTAGTGCCAACTAACTTGTTTTACCTCTTAATCTACTACTCATCTTATAACTATGAGATGTTACCTGAGTTAGTAATCCTGGAATTATTTGCCTTAGCAGCTTTGGGGAAATACCTTCGCAACATGGGCTCCACCTGTTCAAGAAGAAATCCCATCAGTACAAGCTCAAGGGCAACTTGAAATAGGCAATAAGTGCCAGTCTAGTCAATGGTGCCTGCAAGAATTAATTAATACAAAGCATTTAGTAAGCCAAGAGTCCTGGCTTAAATTCATTATTGGCATGGCAGGTAGCTTACATCCTTCTTCTCTGTAATAGGAATTTAGACTGGAACTTCAATGAGGCATAAAGCTTCATTTCCTCCCTCAGTTCCATGTCTTTTCTCCAGATATATTGTCAGAGGTATAACACTCTACCAAGCTATTAGAGTTCTAGACTTCCAAGTTAAACACTAGCCTGATGGATACAGGTTTAAGTCTAAATTTGAATGACAAATCTTTCAAGGAAATAAATATTTCTTGTGATAGGACAGCCATTGGCAATTGTTCCTGTCCCTAGTAACAATGCAGTTTGCTAGGACACTTCAAATACTGCTAAGAATCAACCATATTGATGCAAAACTGAAGCAACGTGCAGACCAAACAGTAACTTTAATTTGCAAAAGACATTAGTGAACCAGTCGGGATTTTAGGTCAATGCTTAAAAAGTCGCTTCATGTACCAGTTTGTTCTTGCTAGGTATATTTTGTTCCTCTATGTAACATGAGATTTGAACACATAGAAAACCCAAAGATCATGGAGCAGGGACTCTTTATTTAACTGGCATTAGGTTACAACAAACATGAAGGGAAATTAAGCTGAAGAAAGAAAGGCACAGGGCTGACATCACATTTTAGCTAAGTATCAATTTTGTCAAGTTTCGTGGAGCATTTCTCTCTGTGAGACCAAGGGAAATTATCCCAAACTTCTCTTGTTAATTGCTTACTCCACTACTGTGTCACCCATATTGTCCAATGCTTGCCCAATTCTCCCAGCCATCGTAGCTGAAAATACTCACCAATCACCAGATATTACAGAGTAGACCAGAATGCTATCTTCAAACCCTGGTGGAACACCCAGTCAAGCTATGACAATCTTAAGTTGCCCTTCACTGGCAATATAATGGCATGGTAACCATAAACACGTGTTGCTCATAGCTGACATTTCCTGGCATATTCAGATCCTCTGTCTTGTCGCGATTGCTATCTAACCAGCAAGCCATTCAGTTTAACATCCTTAGCTACATCCCATCAACCAGCCTCTCTAAATAACCATGGCGGCAATGGCTTCAGTGTTGGCGACTTGGTGGGCCTGGTCCGTTTCTCCCAGTCACAGCAACGATGTGGTCGCTTCAGCAGAGGCTACAGTGGCAGTGTCACAATAGTCAGTTTGTTCTTTCTGGCTATGGCAGTGACGCGTCTACACATGGTGGGTCTATTCCATTCTTCCTTGTAATGGCGGTGATTTGGCGGTAGCAGTATATTGGGTCAGAGTGCAGAGGATGGTGGAGCATTGACTAAATTTAAGGAGGAGATAGGAGATTTTTAATTGGTAATGGGTTTAAGGGTTATGGAGAGTGGGCAGGAAAGTGGAGTTGAGGACGCAATGGGATCAGCCATGATCGTATCAAATAGCGGAACAGGCTTGAGGGGCTGAATTGCCTCCTGCTGCTCCTAGTTGTTATGTTCTTGCGTCCATGGATGAGGGTCGTGCATTTCTGGTGTCCCTGACTATCTCCTGAGACATAATTGCTGGGTATCCAAGATGGCAGTCTGGACGAGCATGCAGCAAGCTAATGTCTGATTCATTTCAACTTTCATCTCAGGAGTCATTAGCATCAAGTTTCCTCACAGCATGGGGTAAGCAGGAAGCTGCATATTAATGAGGTGGGATTTTGTGTTAATGAGGCTGTTAAAAAGCAATAATCCCTCCACCTAGCAGGAACCCCATCTTGTCACCCGGAACTCTGATTGAAAGTGCAACAAGTTGCTCCTGACATCAAGAAAGGCCTCACCCGACTTCTCACATGATCCCCCAGAGTTCTCACCGTAGCCCAAGTGATTCAAGCCTCTATAAGATTTCTTCCAAATTGTTTGCATGGAATTTAGCCCGTGTTTGGTTGCGGGAAATTATTTGTCTGTCCAATTCATCTTCCCATGAGGCATCCCTTGCCCAAAGACACCCTTTCCTCCAAAGGAGGAAATTTGACCTCCCTAGAAGCCCATCACAACCTGCTCTTGGGTGTCCTGGTATAACTGCTTGAGCTGCCTTGCTTGGTGTGCTACTTCACCATTGCCACAAGGCCTATACTATTAGTGCAGGTCTCTGGATTACTAGTCGACTAACTCTGACCTCATTTGATAACTGTTCGTTTGCTTAAATCCAGAACTAGATCAATCACAAATGACCACAGTTTGTTCCAGAAGGGTAGCTTGGAATTAATTGAGAACAAATGACATTGATTTCATCCAAACGAGGTTTATTCCCTGTTAGATAACCAAAAAAAAAATAATGCATTGACAACAATAATGGAGGTGCTGCAGCTCAGAGAGTTATACCCCTTCATCTCACAGAGATTAAAAAGCAGATATAGAACAGAATCTGTAGACATGAAATTATTAAATCATTCACTGGAGAACTCCATGGTACATTTGAATGTCTTGATACATGAATCACAAAAATTTAGCATGCAGGTACCATGAGTGATTAGGAAGACAAATGAAATGTTGAATAGTTATTGCAAGGAAAATAGAGTATATAAGAGGGAAGATTTAATGCAGCGGTACCATACTTTGGTGGGTGCATATATGGAGCACTGTGTACATTTTTGATGTCCTTACTTGATAAAAGAGTAAAATTGTGTTGGAAGCTGTTCAGAAAGGGTTCACTGGATACATTCCTGAGATGAAGGGCTTTGTTTTTCAGTTCACTCATGAGATGTGGGTGGTGTGAGCTGCAGTCCATGTGCTGTAAGTAGATCCATAATGCCCTTGGGGAGGGAATTTCTAGGCTCATATTATAATGAGAGGCTGAGCAGGTTAGGCCTTTCACCATTGGAATTTAGTAGAATGTGGGGTGATCTTATTGAAGAATAAAAGATCCTGAGGAGACTAGATAAGATGGGCAACGGAGAAGATGTTTGCTCTTATAGGGAAAAGTGGAACTTGGATATCAGTTTAAGAATAAGAGTCATCCCTTTTAAGATGAAACCAAAAAGTTTCTTTTAACCTTCCGGGGAGTTGTTAGCCTGTTGACTTCTGTTCTCCAGATGAGGATTGGGTTCTGGACTTTATTCAAGGCTGTGTTATAGAGTCATAGAACAGTACAGCATAGAAACAGACCCTTCGGTCCAACTTATCCATGCTGACCATATCTAACTAGATATCCTAAATTAATCTAGTCCCATTTGCCAGCATTTGGCCCATATCCCTCTAAACCCTGCCTATTCGTTTATCCATCCGGATCCCTTTTAAATCTTGTAATTGTACCAGCCTCAACCACTTTCTCTGGCAGCTCAGACCATACATGCACCACCCTCTTTGTGAAAAGGTTGCTCCTTAGGTCCCTTTTACTTCTTTCCCCTCTCACCTTAAACCTATGCCGTCTAGCTCTGGCCTCCCCCACCCCGGGGATAAGACCTTGTCTATTCACCCGATCCATTAGATTTTGACAGATAAGGCGATCAGGAAAATAGAGTTGAGACCACAACCAAATTATCCACAGTGCTTTTGAGCAGTACAGCCAGCTTAGAGGATCGAATGGCCTACCGCTGTTCCTATCCTCTCATTTAAAAGGGAGAAGTGAGAAAAGTATATGGATTTGATAAAAATATTAAACTAAAGCACGTGAATTTGTCGCAATAAATACACAATGACAATTTTCAAGAAAGGGTGTTTACTACTCTGAACCAGCTTGTCTTTCATAAAATAACATTTCGTTATTTACATAGTTTCACAATCCAACTGTGTAGTGTGTCAAAGACGGTTCCTACCGCACATCAGCAAGAATGTCAACCACAGGATTCTTAGACAAGATGTCATGCTTAAAGGCAAGAAAACATAAACAAACACTCGTAGGTGAGGTAAAGAAAAATACCCTTAAGGGTAAATGCCAAATCATATCTTTCATGAGTCAAGTATCGAACAAAAGTAGCTAAGGTGTGCACCTGTTTTTTTAGAATTTTTTTAGCAATCAGGAAAATGCAGATTCTTATCTTTGTTTGATCCATTACATTAGCAATGGAACAAAGTTATAATTTGTGTTGTTCATGCTCAGAATATTATAATTAATAGAATGCTTTTGGTTTACATAGCATCTTCAGTGCTGTCCCTTCTGCACTTGTAGGTGTTGAATTTGTTGGGTTTACAGTTCACAGGTGTCTCTGGTGCATTGTCCAAGGGTAATTTTTTTTTTACATTGGGTGTTGGTCGATTATGAGACCATGAGGGTTTCCAGAGTCAAGTGTGAACATGTCCCAACATGACAGTCTCTCTCACACACATACATACCTGCACTGGATTGAGTGAGAAACAGGCTGGCTATGCTCTACCTATTAACAACAAAAGCCAGTTACGACACAGCTACCACACAAGCAAAACACAGCGGGTGTTAGGAATTTAAAATCAAAATAATTAATAGTTATCTAATTAAGCACAATGGTGGGCTTGTAACACGATAGGACTAACTCAATGAGTGGCACTTATCAATTGAGGTAGGTGACAGAGACTTCTCCAGTCTTCGAGATGCCACCTGGCCAGAGCTATTACACAGCCATTACAAGGTAGGGAAACTCCTTTACAAAGCAGCCTGCAGCCATTTGTAAGTGGGGTTTTGCAACCAGGAAGTCATCACCTTTCTCTGGCCAGGTTTCAGCAATAGCTGGAGGCCCGTTCGCCGACTGGAAAATTTCAATCACTGTGGGACAGGGATTTCAAGAGGCCTCTTAATGGCCTCAGTTAGCAGATTGCAGGCTAGCACCTGTATTGCCTCTGCCACTAAACACGGGTGCCCTTAGAAATGGTCATGAGGAAAGACCACATCAAGAATTGGCACAAAATCCTTGGCTTTTCAACTTCTGCCCATCATCTGTCTTTCCGTCTCCACAGTTACTATGTGACCTGTTGAGTATCGCTTGCATTTTCTGCTGTTATTACATAGAAAATAGGATAGCACAGACAGGAACAGGCCTTTCAGCCCATCATGTCTCTACAGACCATGATGTTATTCTAAACTAATCCCATCTGCCTGCATCTCGTCCATATTCCCTCAATTCTCTGCCTGTTCATGTGTCTGTCTGAACGCTTCTTAAACTTAGCTAACGTTTCTACCTGGCAGAGCGTTCCAGACATCTACTAACCTCTGTACAAAAGAACTTGCCTTACACATCTCCTTCAAAACTTTCCCTCTCTAACCTTATTATGCCCCTTAGTATTTGACATTTCCTGTAACATGTATCTGTTCTGCATTCTGCAACATGTTACAAATATGACATTTTATGGGATGGACTTCAGGTTTTAAAAATGTTTCCTAAAGACAAATAAGAGTGTCCTGACTAAGGGGTTGGTGAACTTCCTAAACCCTGCCCGGATACAGACCCATGTGATTTTGTTGCCTCAGTGACAAGATGTGACAAAGGCCCACTTGAAAATACATGGAAACTCAAGAGCCTGTTTTCTCACCTAATCTTAAAAGAGAGGAAGCTGGTCTCTTTTGGCACAACCTTTTAGACTGGAAAAGCCTGGAGAGAGGGAGAGATATGCTGTTCTGAGCAAAAGAAAAAAGATTCTTCTTGTGTTGGGTCCAAGTAGAATGCTGGTGGGAAAAGGTTCTCTGTTTGAAGGGATGATACCTATGGAGATTTAAGAATCAAGCAGCTTTTGGAGGATGTTGTGGTGTCTGAATTGCTAAAAGACTGAGTGAATCAACTTTTAAATAGACACTGGAAGACTCAGTCTGACAAGGAAGGAGAAGGTAGACCATTGGGTGGGTCGTGAAATTGAATCTACAAGTCTAGCGCAGATCTGATGAAAGTGTACTCTAAAGTTGAAACTAGCATAAGGTTTTGAATTGTGTTAATTAGTTAATATTAAAAGTACCTTTTCTACAGTTTAACATATTAATTGCCGACTGCACAATGTACAGTCAATGTTGATTTTAGTTTGGTTATCACAGTAATAGTCCTAAAACATGAAATCATATCATGTGATTCTTTCATCAGTCATCGAAATGGATGTGGCAATGCAATAAAAGTAATTGGCCTCTATCAAGATCATAACTGTTACAAATGATGCATGTAATTGCTGCCACAGACTGCACCCAAAGGCACTTACAGCAGTAGAAGTCATGATAACTACAGTAAGCCAATCTGTACACCAAGTACTACTGCATATTGATAAACAAACCCTTTTTCAGACAGAAAAAAAAATACACTTCATCCTAGTTCCAGATTATACAATTTACCCAACATACATATTATCCATTTAACAAAAGTATTAACTCTCGTAAATATCAGTTTTGTTAGTTTCTGTACATGTGTTACATTCATGGCCTTTAAATTGCACAAGTCTCCTGTTGCATAAGAGTTGCTCCAAGCCCATTCTTGCTGGCATAACACTGCAAGGTGACTTCATCATTGATGTTGTAATACACAGTCAGGCATTACCATCACTGGTTGTTTAATTCCAGCGAAAGTTGTTTCTTGTGCTGTGCCTCAATGCCACTGATTATCCTTAGCACTGCATAAAGGTTCACAATGAAGACAAATAAGACAAGATCTTTGCTGGGTAGTTCATGAATCCAACAAATCATTGCACTGTTTTCACATCTGTTGGTCAGTGCATCTCTGTTACCGCTATTGGTCTCACCTTGTTGGAATCTGAGCCATGTCCTTTTGGTAGCAGTACATGATCTAAGTACTTGACTCAGGCATGTTCAATTGCATCTTGTTCACGTTTAGCTTCAAGTTTACCTGGTGAGCTGTCTGCGACAATTGCAGTAAATTGTGATCTTCAAGGGCTTCTTCCATTGCATTGCCACATCCATTGACAAGCAGATCGTGCACAGTAAGCTTCCACTCCTGGAAAGCCATTAACTATCTTATGTTGTCTGCATTAATACTCTTCTGGAGGAAGGAAATGTAAGTTTATTATGAGGAACTAGCATAGCTTTCTATAAGGGAAATGGTGTTTAACTAACTTGCTGGAGTTTTTTAAAAGTGGTAACAGAAAGGATTGTGAGAATAACACTGTTGATGTGGTGTACCTAGACTTCCAGAAGGAGTTTGATACATGTCACACAACGGACTTTGAGAAAAGTTATAGCTCATGGAATAAAAGTGACAGTAGCAAAGTGAACACAAAATTGGCTAAGTCATAGGAAATGGACGGTCGTGATCAATGGATTTTCTTTTAGAATGGAGGCAAGGTTTTTAGTGGAGTTCCCCAGGGATCAGTACAAGGATTCTTCCTTTTCCTGATAACAGGTAAAAGGAAAGTCACCTTCGTCCTACTGGGCATAGGGCTGTTCTCTCAGAGAGAGACAGCTGGTTATGGTTTAACCCGAGCATCATTATGTCTCAAGCAAGGGGATAGGTTGAGGAAGAGAGTCCTTCATGGTAAGCTCATCTAGTGCAAGATTTGAACTCATGCTCCCAGCATCACAAATCAGCCAGCCATCCAACTGATCTCCAAAATGCCACTATAGTCTCAAAGAACAGCTGTCTCAAGAGAGGGAGAGAGCGAGCAAGCTAGCTGCTGGGGCTTAACCTGAGGGTCACAATGCCTCAGGTGAAGAGGAGATGGAAAGTCCTTCATGTTAACTTCATCCAGTGCAGGAATTGAAACCATGCTGTTGGCATCATTCTGACATTACAAACCAGCCATCAAGCCAACTGAGCTAAATGATCACCTCCTTTCCCTGCCCAATATTAATGGCCTAGACCCTGATGTGCAGGCAATACAATCAAAGTTTGTGGGTATTGTAAAACATGAAATCATTATAAACTGGGAAGAGGGCAGTGTTGAATTTCAAAAGAACAAAGACAATTTAGTGGGGTGGATAAATAGGTGGTAATGAAGTTCAGTAGAGAGGAGTATGATGCAACGAGTTTTGTAAAAACATGAATAGGCATTATAATGCAAGGGGTACAATTCTCAATGGAATACAGGAGCAGAAGGAACTGTGTATATATGTGCACAGATCATTGAAGGCATTTGGACAGGTTGGGAGAACAGTTAATAAACCTTCCATATCCTGGCTTTTATGAATAAGGCATAGAATACAAGAGCAAGGAGATGATGCTGAACTTGTATAAGACACTTGTTAGACCTTAGCTGGTGTATTACGTACAGTTCTGGGTGGAAGGATGTGAATGCATTGGGGAAAGTGCAGAAGACATTTCTAATAATTGTTCCAAGAATGAGAAGTTTCAACGCTGACAATAGATTGAAGAGGTCCAGCTATCCTTGGAGAGAAGGTGATCTGAGGAGGCTGGATAGAATAGTTAGGGAGAAACTGTTACTGATTGTAAAAGAATCAAGAGAGGGCACAAATTTAAAGTGATTTTCAAACGAAAAATCAAATGTGGGATGAATAAAAACATTTTCACACAATCTGTTCAGTGTGGAAGCAGGCTTCTTGGCCCAGCGAGTCCACACCAACCCTCTGAAGAGCATTCCACCCAGGTCCATCCCCCTACCCTATCCCTGTAACCCTGCATTTCCCTTGGCCAATCCACCTAACCTGCACATCTTTGGATTGTGGGAGGAATCCCACACAGACGAGGGTGGATTCAGACCTGGGTTCCTCGCTCTGTGAGGCAGCAGTGCTAATCGCTGAGCCACTGTGCCACCACACAATAGGTAGTTTGGACCTGGCATGCACTGCCTGAAAGTATGGTGAGGCAGATTCAATTGAGACATTTGAGAGGGAATTAGGTGATTATCTTATTATAAGTAATATGCAAGGATTTGGGGAAAAGGCAGGAGTATTATGTCTTGATGCTCATTTGGAGAGTTGGTGCAGACACAGTGCTTCACATCTGTTATCAGGAACTCCAAATGTTTGTTCTTTGAATTGCATTGTGCTCTCAGCTTCTTCTTTCCTTTTGGGATGAGTATCATTCCATCATATAGCCTCAATCTTACCTTCAACATCTTCATTTTTGGATGACCACTTTAAGTGAAGGATAGGAGTAGCAGATACATGGGAATACCACCACCTACAATTTAGTCATCACCAAACAACCAGCCCCACACGTCTCTATAAAAATGGATAAATTCCACCCAAGGTGTTTCAGCCTGACAGAAATTTTAAAAATGATGATCCATTGAAGAGAATAGACAGCTCAATCTGCTATGATTAGAAGGTTCAAATCTGATTGATAACCTCCAACGATTCCTGGGTGAGTAACTGTTCTCTAATCCCTGAGGTGATATTTATATATATATTGGTTTCTGAAAATATTCTATGAAGTTGGTAGGTGTTATTTTGTTCCCATTTTCTTCTTCTTTAGTAAGATTTCACTCAAGAAGGCTTTTTAAGAGATTAGGATCCAAAAAGAAGAATTAATTATAATCAGTCAAGAATAAAAACTTCAGGCATTTTGGTTTAGAAGAATACAGAAGAGAAATGACATGTGCAGATTTTCACGTTGATCTAGCAGGCTCTATACTTTTCCTTGGTTTCTTTTGGACTATTGGGTAGAATTTTGTCAGGGAAGTGAGGTGGGTGGGGAAGGGACAGGAATAAAGCATGGAGCCACATTCGGAAGGAGCTTTGAACCAATGCCATTACCAGAGCATTTTCCCAGTGACAAGATCAGATTCCAAGTGACTCTCCAAGGATATGGACAGGCAATTTACGTAATTAAAGACGTAACTATGGGTCATTTTAGATGCCATCATTTTGTCAATGCTGAGAAAATGTGAAACCATGTGGGGATACAGCCAACTTCATGGAAAGGGCTTCCCTTTGGCAGCACTTTCTGGGGAAGAGTTCATGTAGACTCAAACAATTCAAGAGTGGGTTTCAAGGAACAGGGAGGTCAGCCACAGCAGTTCCACTGGTGTCGTCAGATGACTTTGTCTTCCAGACCTGTGAATTTTTCTTTTTTTAAAAAATTCTAACTGGTGGAGTTTTGAAGTTTTCAGTCTGCACGGGTGGTGCACACTTCTGCCAATAGTGCTGCTGAGGACTTAAAGCTGCCAGTCCCTCTGACTGAATGAGTGGTGATCTAATTGGTGTATGAAAGAGGCTAAAGAGTACTAATAAAGTAGATGTAGAAAGGACGTTTCCTCACGGGGTGAGAGGTCATAGTTTTACGACGAGGGGTGGTAGATGTAAAACTGAGATGAGGACAAATTACTTCATTAAAAGGGTCGTGTGCCTGTGGAATTGAATCATTCAGAATGCAGTGGATGCCAGGACACTCAGTAAATTAAAGGAGAAGATAGACTGATTTTTAATTAGTGGTGAGTTGAAGAGTTCTGGAGAGTGGGCAAGAAAGTAGAGTTGAGGTGGAGATGAGATCGGCCACGACAATATCAAATAGCAAAACAGATTCAAGGGGCTAAATTGCCTACTCTTGCTTGTAGCTTTTATGTTCTTGTAAGGTGTGGGAACAGATGAAGGCCATTCAGCCTATCTAGTTTGTTCCACCATTCAATGAGATCACGGATGATCTGATCATCCTCAAATTCTACTTTCCTGCCTTTTCCTTATCCCCTTAGTGATTAAAAAAATTAGAATTTAGAATAGTTTTAATTGTCATGTGCACTTAAATGAGTGTAGTGAAAAGTTTGTAACATTGCCTCTCAACACCATCTTAGGTACAGGATCACTCCGTACAGATACTTCAAGTTTTGTCACAGAATTGAAATAATAGATAAAACAAAAAACTAGCATGGAAATACACAGTTTAAAAGTCCAGAATGAGAATACAAAAGTTTCTTTAAAGCACTCAAGTTATAAACCTATTCTACAGAGTCTGCAACCACCAGGCTACAGAACACAAGGCCTCCCCTCTGTCCCGGACTCAGACATTTTCCTCCAGCCAACCCACATTCACTGTGCTCCTGCTCCAGGCTCCTACTGTGACTCAGCTTCCAGCTGAGCCCGTGCTCGGCTGTTCCGCGCTCTGAGACTCGGCCCATGCTCGCTCTGCTCCTCACTCCGGGACTGATCTTGTATCCCATGCATTAGTGTAATGGATTTTAACATTTACCTTACCTGTAACAGCTCTAACCCTGCTTGGTTTAGGAGAGTGGCTTTCCCCTGTTACCATTCAGCAAAAGGACTGCCCCACCTGTCCTTTACTATGCCAGATCGGCATTTCAGACTCTGGGTTCTATCCTTCTGCCTCTCCTGCTCCATCAATGAGTGCATCACGGCAATTACCTCTGTTCTACTTCCATTCCCACCTCCACAGCTGCTGAGAGACTGCCCAAACCACCCTCCACCCAATTAAAAATCCACCCCATTAAAATCAAGTCACAACTTCTTTGCTCCAAATTGGATCCCAGAAATTGTCCCAATGTCCTTTTTCTGCACCTTCCTGCCCACCCACACCACACCCCCCCCCCCCCCACTGCCCAAGACGGGAACTCCTGTTCAAAGTTTCAAGCTGATGATCTTGCAACAAGAAAAATGAACTGATTCTTTCTTCTTGCAGATGCTGTTGAGTAATTTCAGAGATTTCTGTTTTTGTCCATTTTGAAGTCTAAGTGACATGTACTGACTTCCTTAAAAAGGTGCACATACATTGTTCCACTAGGAAAAGGCTTTATATCAGTGCAGTTTATGTTTTCATCATCTTTTGCTCAAAATCTTCCTTCATCTCTCCTTTTGTTCATATCAACTAGTACTGAAAAGTTTTTTTTATATGCATGTCAAGTTAAACGGGTGAGCTTCATGCATGAAAACCCACAGAGTAATGTAGTGTGTGGGCGATTCGTGCAAAGGCAGAGTTTCCAGTGGTTAATTTGTAGGGAGTTGTTACTGGTATTATCACGCATAGTCTTTATTGGTTCTGCTGTGATGTGTTTGAAAATAACCCAAACAGGTTATGTAGTAACAGTGATATTATCTGGGTGAAGCTTACCTGAGGGGATTCCATCATAGCCAAAATGTTTCTCACTGTCTGCACGAATATGGCCTCAGGAGCTTTTGACAAGCAAACAACCTGGATATCACAGCAGCCGGTGTTGGCTTGGTGACATATTTGTTAGAGATGGGTGTTTAAAGCTAATTAGAATTAATCGACTGTCCAGCCCAAAAACATATTCAAACTGTGTAGAATTTGCTACAAAGTACACTTCAGAACTTTGCAGTGCAGACTCTTTCTGAACTGGCACTCAAAGCTGGTATTGTGCTTTATGACAGGATGTGATATCAAGAAGGTCCTTGTTGACATATGTCATTACACACCCAAAACCATGGCTGTTTACAATGGCACATACATATTTAACATTTTCATCTGAAATTCTTCGGTGCAGTGCCTTCTGCCGACTTTCCCAGTAATCCTGCCTGTATGAAATGAAATGTTCTTATGAATTGGGGTTAAAATGGCACATGGCCAGGTTAAAATTACACTTTGGAGACCATTGCAAACTGACAGCCATAGCTAAGCTATGCTCTTGCTGATAAAATTGACTATTTGCACTTTTTTGAACAGATGCCTGAACCACAGCTCAAAGACCAGTGAAAATCAGTCAAATTTCTAATATGTTCTTCAAAGATATTTGGAATTTCAAGGTTCTACCATGCAAACTGCATGGTTCTTAAAATGTATACAGTTTTGCACGGAAGAACTTGTATTCAGGCAACACTTGAAGTGTTTTGGCATGTTTAGCATTGGTTTGGCAGCTTGATAATAAAGGTGCAACAAAACTACATATTAGAAACAACATTTTCTTTGATGAGAGCATTTTATTTCCAGTTATGTACCTAAAGTGTTAATAATTCCTTATGGACCATTTGGGAGTGCAGGTTTCATGACTCAAGACCTGCTTGCACCCATTATATGCTGCCCACCTCAAAGGCAATCAGTGCTACCTCCTCTTTGATCTAATTGTAATATTGCCAGTTTTGGTTGGTAGGGGTGAGATAGTGGATCTGCTGGATGGCTCAGTGCTCAGCATGAGGTTTGCCTGTGCACACTGATAGGATGACCCAGTCACGACTTCTTCTGACAGTCCCTTAAAAATGAGAAGGATGTTTGCCTTGGAGCCCATCCAAGAACCTGCCTTTAGAGTCTCTTCACCGAGGAAGCTGTTTGTGCTGCAACTATCACACGGTTCTGGCTGCCCAGGGAACTCTTCCACTCTTTCCATCAGCCATCAGTGTATTGGAAGGATTTGCAAGTTGGTTATCAAGGTTTGACTATATCATCAACACACTTTCTACGCTTCATCCTCTCTTGGAATGGGGCTCGAACGAGAGTATCTGGCTCAGAAGCTGGAATGCTTTTCTTTGTGCCACAAGGTCTCCTCTTCCTGCTGTTCTTAAAGGTTATCTGTCCCTCTCTAAGGGGAACTGCATTCAGTGAAAAGGGTGCTGCTGTTGGCTACCTGCATTGACTGAGGCTATATGTAGAAACTGTGCGAATGGAGCACTGGAAAAGTAAAAAAGGCTTCTATAGATTCAGTCATGCAGTGGGGGAGGCCTTAGCAGTGGAAGTTGATGAAAGGAAAGATGTAATTTTCTACTGCGGAGCCAAAAGGCCTTTAAAGGTCACTTTACAAAGGAAATCGGAGCATGTGGCCACGGAAGTTGATGCAAGGGATATGGACCCGAGGTGTCAGAAGAAGTTTAGTGCACTCATGCCGATGATCAAGATTAGTGAATGCATCTTCAATGGACATCACACCCAGTGCACCACCAATCTCTCCATGTCTCAAAAAAACCACAAGAACATCACTTAACCAGCAACATTCCCTGCCAACTAGCACTCATGGCCTACATCCAGATGTTTTACTTCATGTACGCAGACATTCCAATGATAGCAGTCTCACACCTAGCTCCTACATAATTCCAACTGTCCTTTGGTGAGGGACAAATGGCATGGTGCCTTAGTGGTTAGCACTGCTGCCTCACAGTTCTAGCTACCTGGGTTCAATTCCACCCTCAGGTGACTGATTGTGTGGAGTTTGCATGTTTTTCCTGTGTCCATGTGAATTTTCGCCAGGTGCTCCAGTTTCCTGAAACAGTCCAAAGATGTGCATGTTAGGTGGATTGGCCATGTTAAGTTGCCTCAAAGTGTCCAAGGATGTGCAGTCTAGATGGATTAGCCATGGGAAATGCAGAGTTACGGGGATAGGGGGGGGGGGGGGGTCTGGGTGGGATGCTGTTTGGAGAGTCGATGTAGGCTGAATGGCTTGCTTCCACCTGTAGAGATTATATGATTCTGTGAAGTGAATATGCTGTGCAGGAGAAGTTTATGAATCATGCATTAAATTGACTAGTACAGCTGTTCACTGTTTTAACCTGGCCAGTGGAGAAGCTTTTGGTACACACAGGGCATCAGAAGTTCTGCAGAGTCCAGTATTTCTATCCAAGCTCTCCCCACAGTGCGCAAGGAAAACCTCAAATCAGCAGCTTAACAACCTGCTAACAATCTGGCTGTTTCTGAACCACCTTTTCTGTTCAGGTAAATATACCGGTATTTTGTTTGTTTTTGCTAAATTGAATTGCTACTTCCAATGTCTAAGCATGTTCATAGATTTATAAGGAAATAATCATGAGTTTTCCTGAAAGTAAGGTGTTTAAAATAATTGCAACTGTGCCTTTTATGAAAATAGCAGAGGAATTTAATTTTTTATCCTCTTTAAGAGGAAAATTTGTCACAGTGAGATTTGTTTGCTGCAACCATTAGATAATTAGTCGATTCCAAACAAGTCCATGTTCAGACCAAAACATCCTTTTATGCCTTTAATAATGTTAGTTGGAATGTCTGAAGCATTTTCCTCAGGGGAGGAGTGGATGTGAGGAATTGAGAATCCTTCTATTCCGTCAAAGAGGTGAAGTAAAGAAATGAGAGCTACAGGTGGATCCACAGAAGAATCAAATGACAAGCTGATCAAAGATGCAGGAAGGTGTAGCTGTAGTATGTTCATTGCAGGATCTAAAGACATTCCTGTCTCGAGACTGAGCTTCATAACTTCAATTATGTTGTGGAAGAGAGGGAGTGGAGTATGAACATGAAATAGGATGTACACAGTAAATCATTCTTTGTTTAAATATAAAGTTGCTACGAACAGGGGTGGTGGATGTATTAAAATGGACCATGACGAGATGTAACAGAAGCAGACTGCATCCAAAACCACCTGTCTGTTACTTGACTAGAGGTATCAGCTCATTTGAAATTGAGTCCCACATGTGAGTCAGGTGTTTCTGTGATTGTAGCAGCTGTCAGAACTGAGAAATGCAAGCAGCATTTTACATTCTACTCCTCCTGTCTTTTTCTTAAGCTTCCTTCCTTTAGATAAATGTTGAATGGAGTATTATACAAGTTGCTTCTACTGTAAGCAAAAGCATTTTGCGATGAGATTGCATTTCTCACTGTTGACAATACCAGTAAGGTCCTGATCTTTCCAGAGGTGACTCACCACAAGTCCATTTTGTGAAGAGAGTATCCTCAATGTGTCATACATCTTGGTCTCAGAGTCACAGAGGTCTACAGCACAGTGAAAGGCCCTTCAGCCCATCAAGTCTGCACCAGTCAAAAAGAAATGCCTAACCCCATTTACCAGCAGCTGGCCCATAGTCTTGAATGTCTTAGCATCATAAGTGTACACCTAAATACTTCTAAAATGTTTGAAGATTTCTGCTTCTACCACCCTTACAACAGTGATTTCCAGATTCCCACCAATCTCTTGGTGAGAAACATTTTCCTTCACATCCTCTCTAAACCTACTGCATCTTACATGGGCATTCATCATTCCACCAAGGGAGAGCTCTACCCTGTTTAAGCCCCTTAGAATTTTATACATCTTAATGATTTTCTCTCTCAGTTATCTCAACCCCAAGGAAAACAACACCAGCCCATTAAATCTCACTTCATAACTAAAGCTCTCCCACCCTAGCAACGTTGCGGTAAATCTCCTCTGCACCCTCTCTAGTCTAAACACATCCCTCTTATAATATGGATTCCAGAACTGCACACAATACTTCCAAGCTGTGGTCTAACCAATGTTTTATACAGTTCCAGCGTAACCTCCCTGCTCTTAAACTCTATGTCTTGTCTAATAAAGGCATGTATCCCATATGCCTTGCTAATCACTTTATCTGCCTGACCTGTTATCTTAAGGGACTGGTGGACACAACACAAAGGTCCCTTTGATACTCTGTGCTTCGCAGGGTCCCATCATTCATCATGTATTCTCTTGACCTGTGGTGTCTGCCTTCAGAGCCATTGTCTTCGTGCTAGGACCATCTGCCTCTTCCATCATCCTTGCATTTAAATGAGAGGCATCATGTATTGACACCTGATTAGGTAGATGATGCCCTCATTAAATTTAGCTTATCAGCCAAGGTGAGATGCCTATTGGTGTGACTTACTCAGACCTGTGGATAGTTTTGCCCTGGATTCTCATTGGCTCTAGTCTGCAGACTTCATTGAACCAGAGTTGATCCAATAGTTTGATGGTAATGATAGAGTGAGGGATATGCTGGGGTGCAAGGTTACAATGCTGCTGCTCCTGGTAGCCCACAGCATGTCTTGGATGCCCTTTTCTGAGTTGCTCTTGATCTGTTTGAAGTTTTTCTCATTTAACACCATGATATTGCCACACAACACAATGAAGGGAATCCTCAATGTGAAGACGGAACTTTGTTTCCACAAGGACTGTGTGGTGATTCTATCAATGCTGTCATGAACAAATGCATCTGCAGCTAGCCAATTGATAAGGATGAAATCAAGTATTGTTTTCCCTCATGTTGGTTCCTTCACCACTTGCCACAGACCGAGTCTAGCAACTATGCCCTTTAGGACTCGAACATATTGATCTGTAGTAGCACTGCTGAGCCACTCGTGGTGATGTACATTGAAGAGCTCCATGAAAAGTACATTCTGCACCCTTACCATCCTCAGAGCTTTCTTCAAGGAGTTCAACATGGATATGCGCTGATTCATCATTTTGTGGCTTCAGCAGGATGTGATGATCAGCAGGAAGCTGCCTTGCAAATATTTGAGCTAATGCCAAAAGGCCTCATGGAGTCCAGAGTGAATGTTAAGGATGCTCATGGTAATTCTCTTCTGACTTTTTACCACTGTGCCACCAACTCTGCTGGTTCTATCCTTCCAGTGTGTCTTGTCTGTGACATTGTCTGTAAGATACGATTTCATGAATAGGATTATGTTTGGCTGTTGCTTGACTAACCCGTGAAACAGCACTGCCAATTTTGGCACTAGACCCTAGATGTTGGCAAGAAAGATTTTACAAGGTCAACATGACTCAGATTCGAATGTCACGTCAAGGCCAAATGGTCCATCCAGTTTGATACAACTGAGCAACCAGATGTGCCATTTAAAAGTCAACCATTTTTCCATGGATCTGCAATTAGGTAAGGATAGCAGTTTTCCTTCCCCAAAAGATATTAGTGAACCAGACGGGTTCTTACAACAAACAACAATGGTTTCATGGTCATCTTTTAATTCCAGATGTTTTAAAGTCAAGTTGCACCATCTTATGTCGAGACATCAATCGCCTCAACCTCTCCACCCCTCTCACCCACTCCAACCTCTCCCCTGCAGAACGTGCAGCCCTCCGCTCCCTCCGCTCCAATCCCAACTTCACCATAAAACCCGCGGACAAGGGAGGCGCAGTTGTAGTACGGCGCACTGACCTCTACATCGCCGAGGCCGGACGCCAACTCTCCGACACCTCCTCCTACCACCCCCTTGATCATGACCCCACCCCTGAGCACCAAACCATCCTCTCGCAAACTATCCACAACCTCATCACCTCAGGTGACCTCCCACCCACGGCCTCCAACCTCATCGTTCCCCAACCTCGCACTGCCCGCTTCTATCTCCTTCCCAAAATCCACAAACCTGAATGCCCTGGTCGACCCATTGTCTCCGCCTGCTCCTGCCCCACCGAACTGATCTCCAACTATCT
>NC_063333.1:135564616-135588680 GCF_021869965.1 Rhincodon typus
GGGTCTAGGCCCGAAACGTCAGCCTCTCTGCTCCTATGATGCTGCTTGGCCTGCTGTGTTCATCCAGCCCTGCACCTTGTTGTCTCGGATTCTCCAGCATCTGCAGTTCCTACTATCTCTGCACCATCTACCTTCATGGGATTTGAACTTGAGATCCAGAACATTATCTGGGTCTCTCAAATACTATGCCATGCCTTCCCCTATAGGAACCTTTACTCAGAAATTTCTCATATGCATTGTACTCTCCCATTGCTTTTAAGAAACATGCTTCACGTTCCATAACGTGGAAAATGTATAGCAAGACAGAAGCCACATCTGCTCGATAACTATCCCAAATCCATCAATTGAGTTGAAAACATCAATAAAGACCATTATGGTTCATCCAGCCAGAGCAAATCTATAGAAAATATAATGGGCCAGAAATAAATCCCATTGTGCCAATCTGACTGGTGTAAAATGAATTCAAAAGAAGGAATAATTTAGGGACACATTGACATGCCCTAATGTGAGGTCAACCATTTTTCAGGCAGCAGTATCTGACCACTTTGCTACAAAATGAAGGCCCATTTTAAAGACACTGCAAGCACTTGATCTGCCAGAGTTCACAGCCATCAAACTTTAGGTCTGGTGCACTCAGGCTTTCAGGAACGCAGGAGAGTTTGATACCACAACTGTGGAGGCGAATAAGATACTTTCTACCTCTTTCAGTTTGATTATAGCCATGACGACTGCCGCAGACTCCCTTCTGTCGTCCTTTGTCACCTCAGTTCTGGGTCTAGGCTGTTTATTCAGTTGCATGTTCAGTTAAGTGAGTAACCTGTGGAGGCATGACAGATACTGGCAGTTTGCCCAGAATATTTACATTATTGGCCCAAGGACCAATTTCCTCTGATTCTCCAGCCATGTCTTCAAATATAGGGAATATTTCTCATGACCTGCAAGCCAACACTACACAGAAATTGTCTGAATGAGTTAAGAGGGGCTGACAATCTTCCCCAGCTACAATGGTTGTATAAAGAGATAAGGACCCTGGAGCTATTTGACAATGTTGTCACAGAAGTGTTCATCATTGAGTCTGAATACCACAGTGAGAGCAGAGCTGGAAAAGTCCAGAAGGATCTGGAAGTCAAATGAGTGTGAGGTTCTCTGGAAGACAGAAAATGAGTATGTGGTCATGAACACAAAGAAGGCAGATTAGACATAACCTAGTGTAACTAAATGTCAGAGTCTGGTATATCTATGATTACCCTGTATTGCAGTATTTACTACTAATATATAACAAAGTGTTCCTTTGAAGCCAAATCCTGAAAACTGCCTTTGACTTTGCGAACTCCTCAATTAGTCTGGACAGAACCCAAACTTATAAGTGTGACATCAAACCACACGATAAAAGGATAACTTCCTAGTGGCTTTGTGAAAATACCTCATTAAAATTATCATTTGAAGGACCTGTGATTTTGCAAAAGAAACTCAGCAAACACTTAATAAGATCACAAAAAAATGCTTCTGCATTAAAATGCAGGCATTTGAGAGAGTTTACATGAGTTAATTACGATTCACCTGCTGCTGCCAAAGGCTTGCTCTGCCAAAACTAGCTGTGGTTGAATGCCGAGGTGTAGCTCCTAGGGATGGTTAACATGCCTGTAGCGTCCAGTGAAACCTCATTTCCAAATTAAAGCTTGTCATTCATTCTACAAAGCCATGTTTCTATTGATGTAAATATCACATTCACCACACAAGACAAGGAACAGTTTGTAAGCCGAGCCCAGAGAAAAGCCTACCAATGTATTTCCATGGCACTGGCTCAAACTCTACGTTCAATTATCAGCACACAACTCAAACGGAAACAGCAAAATTGTTCAAGGACATAGAAGAAGTTTAGCACACTGCCTAGTGAGTCAATTTCAGCCAGTTTCATAGACAGCTTCTTTCAGATAGCTCAGGTGAGTTTTCTCATGCAATTCTCTGCTGCTCAGTTCATTGTGCGTGTACCACACTCCTATGGTGTACTGTCACACGTTCTTCAGCTGCGGGAGTACTCAGGTGTGTTGTGATTTTTCAGGATTTCTGCAAGTTGTGCAACAAGTCAAATGCTATAAGACAGGAATAGCCCTTCAACATTGCATCTCGAGAAGAATTGTCTCGGAAACAGCCAGGAAATTAGTATCTGATTTACATAAAGAGATACTTAGCAAAGGCAAAGAAGGCCATTCCATGAGACCTAGGCTAGCCTGATCTGAAGTTCTACCCAGGTCAATGCGATGTCTGGAAGAACATTCTGCAGCAAAGGGGAAAGGTTAATGATGTCCTGCACTCAGCAAGGTTAAGTGCCACCATCTTCTCTCTTCTACCTCACACTCACAATTGACTTTTTCAACATCTTCACCCTAGCAATGGCCCCTAATTATTTCTGTTGACTTTCAGAATCAGGCTTCCCAGGCTGACCTTGGCCAAAACCCCTGAGTGATTTGGACAGACAGCTCCAAATGACAACTGACCCGAACCTTGACTGATAGCTGTGCAGCTCCCTGACTGAACTACTGCTACTCCTCTGATTGGTTACACTGAAACTTTGGACTGACTGTGGCCCACTTCTTGGACTATAAGAAGACAAATCCATTGACCTTGCTTGGCACATGGGTAGGCACCTGGACTAGAAATCAGACACTGCCATGGTTTTACTCTGCCTGTAACTGATTGAGAACTGTCCGCCTGGATTTGACTCAAAGTTCCTCCCCTTAGACATTCAGACATGGGCACTTTGTTGAAACACATGCACTGTGTTTGTGACGTAAGCTGCTGGTATATGCTATAGGTGTGACATTGTGTGAAGCCAGTGCTGTTCAGTAACATGTCCACTCCTTTGACTGATCATTTATAGCAAACATGACAGGCTGCCTAGTTGAAGTCAGAGATCGTGTATGTTGTGACTGTAGGAACAATGACAAAATGGCAGGCAGAGATGCTGTGCACACCCAAGTAGGTGCAAAGGGAGTGAGCACTAAGAGAAAAAGCTAAGGGCACTGAGAAGCACAGTGTTCTGTTGCATAGCAACCAGGTAGCAGCGCTGCAATGTAAGGTATTAGTGAGCACTGAAGTTCACTATTGAAGTGGTTAAGTTTTATTAAAAGTCAGTCAGAAATGTGCCATGATAATGAGATGTGGCTGGCATGTGTCTGATGCCAACCACCTTGGATGAAGAATGCAGGAGGTTACTGCCCCTGAGCATGCCCTGAGATAGTAGGATAGGCTGGCCAAGGTGGAGGCCCAGTGGAGCAAGTGATGAAAATAGAAGCTGCCATTTACCTGTTCAAAACTTTCATCACAGGAATTGTTGCTATCCAGTTTCTCTCCACTGTCTGGTAAAATAGCAATCTGCATATATATGAGGTGAGATCAGCCACTAATGAGATATTAATGCATGCAAATAGGCCTCTAATCCTTTGTGATTGAGATTCTCATCTTGGGTGGAAAATTAGAATTTCTTAACTTGATGTCAAGAATCTCACTTTTCCATTTTCACCTGTATGGACGGACTGGCTGTTGCCTGTGTTATTCAAGGACTGGTGAGATTCCACCCATAGAAGGTTACAGAGCATCCCACTGTAAGTGATTCTTGACCAAGTACAATTCTGTCTTCTCCTAAACTCACATGTACACCATCGAACAACATTCTATGGAGATCTTTGAGAAGAAGGAACCCTGATTGATGTTAATAATTCCCAGCTGAGGGCACTAAGGCCAATTACAAAACTCTAAACCTCAACAATAAATGAGATCCATGACCTCAACATAAGACCCCGGATTAAATTTGGACCTGTCGTCTTGCCTTTGCTTATGACTACATTGGACAATTAGAGCACACTGCCAATCACTGATCAGGAGAGAAGATTCAGTTTTGAAAGCAATTTTGGGTCCAAATTTTCTGCTCTTTGTGCAGATAATAATTATTTGTAACAACTACTTTGGTGAATGCAGGGTTAACTATTCCCTCTCTTTTTTATAAATTAAATCGAAGTACGTGAAAGTAAATAACAGTATATCAGCTTTTGATTGAGATCACCATGTTGAATTAAAAAATAAAGTAAGCATTTCTAAGATTATATACACACAACAAGAATAATTTCCCAAATGAGTAATGCATTAACTGATACTTTTTTTTGAACAATGAAAAGTAGTTAAACCCTTTCTAGGAAGAAATGAAGGAGCTTAAATCTTTTCAATTGCTGCCATATCAAACAGCTACTATTTGATAGCGGACTCTTTGCGTGTTGGCTATCAACTTGTTTATCTGAAATTATTTGTCCGCCAATGTATTTAAATGCACAAAAGAGCTTCTTAAACCAGGTCTCCGAGTACTTTTTGATTCCTTTGAATGTCCTCCTTAAAAGTATTGGGGATTAAATTGTACCACATAAGTTCCATTATGGGTGCTTGGTTGCCTTTTAAGGTGTTAAAATGGTGGAAAGGAAGTGGTCAAACACAGCTGGCTTAAAGTCTGCCAATCACCGTATTAGAAAAGGACAAGGAGGTATAGTTTACCCATGCCTGAAAGGTCACTTGCGCATGTGTAAATGTGGTCCAATGCCTCTTTTGTTCCCTTCTACAAGTTTGGTTTGTGACAGTTGTACTTGGATTTAGCCTATGGATCATGAATGCTCCTGGTCTTGGGATCATAGAATCCGTACAGTGTGGAAGTAGGCTATTCGGCCCATCAAGACCCACGCCCTTACCCTATCACTGTAACCCTACACTTCCCATGGCTAACCTACCTAGCCTGCACATCCATGGACACTAAGGGCAATTTAACACAGCCAATCCACCTAACCTGCACATCTTTGGATGGTGGGAGGAAATCAGAGCACCTGGAGGAAACCCACGCAGGCACGGGAAGAATGTGCAAGCTCTGCAGAGACATTCACCCAAGGCTGGAATCAAATCTGGGTCCCTGGCGCTGTGAGACAGCAGCACTGACCACTGAGCCACCATGCCGCCCTCAACTTCTGACCTTCAGGCTATGGCTCCAATCACCAAGCTCCACACCAATGTCCACACTCTTCACCATTAGCCCAGTCCCAAACTCCAGATCCTCTACCCCTCTTTCCCAACTGCACGAGCACTCTTCCAAGGTTCCAATAATTGTTCCCATCTCAACCCCTACCCAAGCCCCCAATGGTTTTGACTCCAATCTCAGATCTAGACGTCTGCATCTCTAACATCATTCCCATCATCCCTATTTCCTACTGCATTCCATCCTCATGTGCTCTGTGGCCCAGCCAACATGCAGTGCCATCACCTGACTCTTGCAATTTGACTTGGCCTCTTCATATTTATAGGTATTTCCTATTCAACCTATTTAGAGATGTTATTGCTCATCTCTGGAGCAGGTGGGACTTAAATGTGGGCCTCCTGGCTCAGAGGTAGAAAAACTACCATTGCACTACAAGTCTCCTCAATCCAATCTCATACCTTGGACCACTGAGTGAGTAGCAATCTCAACCAGAAGCACTTACTTATGTAGCCTCCTGTTCCGTGACCAATTGCATTTTGACTGGAGTCCAAGGCCTGAATTCTTGGCTCCTTGCACTCCATGATTTGAGCACGAGGTATTAACAATGTGTAGGATGGGCGTTCCCAAAAATGGGCAGTCTCCAATATAACACCTTTGTGACCGCCTCCCCACAACCCCACAATTAACTCAGAATGTGTAATGACCCCTCATATGTCAGCCAGCTTCTTTTGTTCAGGGCTTATTCTTTTAGTGAAGTGGAAATTATAGCTTACTGGTTGGATATCTCCTTGGTAGGTGGCAGCCCATCCAGGAGCAGCAACAGAGGACCAGCTGATTGCTACAGGCAATACCTCTTCTACCCTCTATAGGTCAGAAATCTGCCTATAGTGGATGGAGAAAGATAGCTGGCCAGCTGCTAGAAGTTGAAGATTGGGCAGGCATAAATCTGTCTTCCAAGACTCAGGTACATTATGGAGGGAGGAGACCGTTGGGCAGTGTCTAGTGACTGGGAAATTGGAAGCAGGCTGAAGCAGTCATAGCCAAGATCTTCCTTGGGGGAATGTTCCTAATCAATGGATAGGAGACCTGCTTGAACAGAGCAACTTCTGATGTCTCTGAGGAACCTGCCTGAGTATCAAGTGACAGCTGAATAAACTAAAATAATTCTTCTCCCTGAAAGATCTAGGAGACTGCTTCACGCCATGTCCTGAGTCAACTGCATTTGAAGATCCCAGTGACATCCATGTGCATCTAGTGACACCCATTTGTGTGCGCAAGAATGCCAGACTGAAAGTATCTGGGATATTTCATATGTCATCCTTCATCTTTCAAGAACCAAAGTGTTTTTGGTCATTTTTTTCAAAATTAATCTCTGTAGAGAAAGGTCTTTATTTGTTCTTTATTTGCCATGTGTATGGGCATATCTGTCAGATGATCAATATTTATATATGCGTACTCCAAATCAGCATTACATCTTTGTCTTGTTTTATAATAATCAATAATTTTGTCATTTGAAAAAACCTGATTGATGGACGTTTTTAATCTGAATCAAAAATAGTTAATGATTATTATTTGTCTTATAGGTAAATGGATAAAACGCGTAAATTTATGTTGTGACCAATGGAGAGGTGGAACAAGAGAGCGTCAATACAAAATTCCAGTCTGGATAATAACAGTCTCGATTGTTAATCAATTGGTAAATTTTTGCACTATCAATAGAAAAATCCTGAGCTGAAATTCTTACTATCAGAAGCAGTTAAGCCGATGCATTTTTTGTGTAAGACTTCAAAAAAACCCCTGTGATCTGAAGATTTTTTGAGGTTGCTTTCAAAGGGAAAAAAATGCACATTCTGTGAATGTTGTATAGTAGCTGACACTTCAACAAAGATAATCAATGGGTTTAAGAAAGCCAAAGACAGATATGGCTTGAGGTGAAAACCAGTGAGTTGGGAAAGACATAGGCTGAAACAACTTGAAGCTAGTCTTTATGTTCGTTCAGTTAAATGTTATTACACCGACAGCATTTTTTAAAATTCACATTTATCTTAGAACTCAAAAACAACCAAGACATGTACAAACAGAAGCTTTAATGACATATATTAATGACCTGGACTTGCACATACAGAGCATAATTTTAATGTCTGCAGATAACACAACACTTGGAAATGTAATAGTTAGGGAGGAGGATGGTAAAGACTTCAGGAGAACATAGACCGATGAAAAGGCCACTTTGAAGATGCCATTAAACATAGAGAAAAGTGAAGTGATACACTTTGGTAGGAAAAATGAGGAGAGACAATGCACACTAAGTGGTACAATTTTAAATGGGATTGCAGAGCCAAAGTGAATTAGAGATGTTTGTACACAAATCTTTGAAGGTGTCAGAAGAACTTCAGAAGAACTTAAAAATAAACTCTTTGACTTTATAAATGTTGGTGTAGAGGAAAACAAAGGGATTAGCTAAACCTTTATAAATCACTACCTAGGTCTCAACTGAGCATGACTCTTTAGGAAGGATGTCAAGCAATTAGTGAGTGTGGAGGAGAGTTATTAGAATGGTACCTGAGATTCAGGACATCAGCTACACAAAGAGATAAGGACTCCTGACCAAAGATTATATCAGTTTCTTGACTGAAGACTGCTGACAACCATGACAATCTTCCCAGCTTTGTGACTATGCTAAACTGCAGGTTATGCTAGCAGTTCTATGAGCCTGGTATCTCTGGCTGAGTGGACAACTTATAAAAAGGCAAGGCAAATCAATGCAAGGCAGGGATGCTGTGAGCATCCAGGTAGGCTCAAAGTGAGTGGGCTCAATGACAGCAAGCCAATAGCCCAGAGATACAGCCTGGTCCAGTCCATGAGCAGGGTGCACATCCCTGAGCACATGGCATCCGTGCAGCAGAATCAAAATGATATTTGCCAGTGCCCCTTTGAAGTGCAGAAGCATTCTGTAAGTGGATCAAAGCTGTGATGTTCTTTGAGGCTGGCACATAACAGATGCCAATGTCCATGCATATGGGGTGTGTGTGGCCAGTGCACCATGGACTGTGCCCTGAGATGTTGATGCCTGGTGTCTGATATGGAGGTCCTTTGAAGCAAGCATTGAGCTGAAGTTGTATTAGAGATAGTAGGAACTGCAGATGCTGGAGAATCTGAGACAACAAGGTATCAGAGGGGTCTAGGCCCAAGGCATCGGCCTTCCTGCTCCTACGATGCTGCTTGGCCTGCTGTGTTCATCCAGCTCTGAACCTTGTTGTCTCATTGAGCTGAAGTTGTCAGTTACCCAATTTTGGCTTCCATATTGAGAATTCATGATGCCCAGCTTGTTCATCACTTTAACTAAAATAGGAACCTGAATATTAACGAGTCACATCGAGATGTTAATAATGTGTTTAACAAGTAATAATCCCCCTTAATTGGTAACTCGCCACTCCCTAGTAAGAAACTCACTTCAACATTCAACAAAAGCATAAACAGTGTGGCAAATTGTTCTTGACACAGAAATGGGCCTCAGCTGACTTTTAGCACAATTCTGCCACAAATCTCACCAAAATCCATGTTGCCGGGGCCCAGATAAAATTTCAGTGTGTTTTGCTTTACACCTTTTGCTTCAGAATAATGATATAAAGTGGAACATCAGCTGTCATGTATTTCATTGAATTGAAATAGATGCAATGTGTGTACATGTTTAATTCTGCATGCAAAGCACAGAACCTTGTGTATTAAGATATTTACCTTTCGCACTGGCAACAGGAAAACAGAAATAGCCACTGAAGTGCCTTACACTGAAAACCATGCATTGAGCAGAAATAAATTGAGCAGACTGCTGGGATGCTGAAGGAAAATCTCCATATCATGGGCCATTCAGGAGAAGCCTCACAGTCTTGAGTGGCACTTTTCTGCTCACTGCACAGTCTCACCTTGCTACCACCTGAGCCACGTGAGGAGAAGAAAGAGAATGAGCACTGCTAGCCATCCAGGATCCTACCTACCAGATGTCTCAGGAAACAACTCGTCAAAGAAAGCTTCATTCAAAGCATCTCTCTAATTCCTTTACACAAACCGCCTTGCATTCCTTGTCATCAGAGCCACCATCCCTTCAGTCTGGCCTGGTCAGCTATATAACACTATCAAAGACACTGGCAGACACTCAGTGGTGAGGGCATGGGAATAGTGCTCACCTCCATTTTCTGCAGGGACAGAATTCCATTGTGCCATGGATATGCAACATTCTGGAGGGTCCAGTCCAGAGTTAATATGGCAGAAACCTGAGAATCCACCCAAAAGTGTGTGTTGCCAGGCAAGCTATCAACAGAGGTAGCATCATGGTAGACACCACCGCAATGTTGATGGAGTTAAGTGAAGCACTTTCGCCATAGTGGACAGAATAGTCTCTATTCACTACCTGTAGTGCCGACAGAAGTTAGAGCTAGACCGCTGTATGCAGTGAACCATTATGTACTAGCTCGCTGGCAGGCTGCCCACTATCCCTGGCATTTCCTGGTGTGTGCTCATTGGAAATAGTTGATAGCGTGAACACTCAATATCAGCATCAGCGTCTTCTGTGGCTGAGCTGGAATTGCTGAAAAGAGAGACAATTCAAAGTTTTTAATCTTGCATTTATCGGGGCAAATGTAAGAATGACAAACCTGAAATTGTCATGACCAGGTGAAGCAGAATTAATTGGCTTTTCTCTTTTCAACCCCTTTGCTCAGCCACATCCAAATACTTTAAATTTTTTGAAGAACACAACTATTCCATTCTCTAATTAAAATGCCGTTAACAAGACTTTTTCTGGAGCATTAAGGAACAAAAGTTTTCTTAAGTGGAAGCAAGAGTAATTTTATTACTTGCTAACCCTGAAGGAAAGTAATAACAGTGCAATGTCAAGCGCACATGCACCAATGCATATACAAAAAAAATGGGACAGTGTCTTACACAAAAATACAGATAAAATAATGTACCGTTTAAAATCATTAGGGTGTTTTTCAGGTGTCATGTTTCAATCTAAAACCATAGTTAGTTCAGGTTGTCCTGGATCAACAGCTGTTTGTAGGTTCTCAGTGTTTGGATGTTTCTTTAACTTATCTTGTCACCAGATGTTTTGTCATTCCTTGGAAGGCAAAGAGAGAAAACCTTCTCCAGTTCCAGTCATAAGTCCATGTCTCTTTGCTGCACCAAAGAATTTCCTTCAAACACAGCTCATTCATGCACTCCCACGTTGGAGTTCATTGTCTCCAAGCTGAATAGTTGTAGGCAATATTCTTAATTATTAACCAGGTTTCTTCACGCCTGACTGGTTTCAACTTCTTTCGATAAAAATATTAATTTCAGTTCGGAATAGTTTTTGTTTATTGTTGGTATCATGAAGCTCAACTCAGTCAGTTGTCCAATGATTACTGTCGCCATTCTATCTGCTGAGATGTTAAACTAGCCCCTTATTAATATATACACTCCCCTGACTATGGAATAAAGCAACTTCCTTAAGTAATACCAAGTTGTCCTCCTTTATCCATCCTGGTTTCACTCGCGTTTATTCAGTCAAAGCCAGAGAATATTCAGCAAAGACTTGTTTTCCCATTCCTGCACTATTATTTTCTGGAACAAAAACCGTTCTGAGGAAGGGTCACCGGACCCGAAACGTTAACTCTGTTTTCTCCTTCACAGATGCTGCCAGACCTGTTGAGCTTTTCCAGCAACTTTGTTTTTTTCCTGATTTACAGCATCTGCAGTTCTTTTGGTTTTTATCTATTATTTTCAGGGTTCCCTCAAGGATTAATTCTTAGCTCAATTATATTTCTTATCTACATTGCTGCCCCTAAGTGACCCTGTTCAAAAATATAATGTCAAGCTCCACATATACACTGACAACTTTACCTATCTTGAACCCTGCACTGTCTTGACCATAAATCAGATCTGATTTGAGTCCAAGTTTCCATAAAGTGAAAATTTAAGACCTAAACCATTTGCTAAAGTATCAACTGCAAACTTCATTCCTTAACAAGTGATTCCGTCCTCTATCCTTGCCCTTGTCTCCAGGGGAAATAGACAATTTACAACCTTAGCCTCCAATGTCATCCGGAGCTGAACTTCAATTCCCATCTTCTCCATCCCAAAGACCATTTATTTCCCCCTTCCTCAAAACTTGTCGCTGCCCATATCTCATCCTATCTGTAATCCTCATCCTTGCATTTGTTACCTCCAACTTTGACAATTCCAGTTCTCTCCTGGCCGACCCTCCCCAAATCTCCTCATATCTCCCACATGGGATTTTTGGGCAGCTGAAGGTTGCAGTCCAAGAGAGCTGTTGCTGAGACATTGTTGATGGTGAAGTCCAGGAGCAATCGTGGGCAGGCGGAAGCTGAGACAAGGAAAGCCTATGGTCTTTGTGCAAACCCAGAGTACAAGTGTGAGACTCCTACCCATAAAAAAACCAAGAATAACTTAATTGTATATTAAACTATATATAATTTTCTGGATTCAGAGTCATACAGCATGGAGACAGACCCTTCGGTCCAACCAGCCCATGCCCACCATAATCCCAAACTAAACTAGTCCCACCTGCCTGCACTTGGCCCATATCCCTGCAAACATTTCTTATTCAGGTACTTATCCAATGTCTTTTAAATGTTGTAATTGTACCCGCATCCAACACTTCTTCAGAAAGTTCATTCCACACATGAACTACTCTCTGTGTAAAAAAATTGCTCCTTGTGTCTTTTTTGTAATTGTTCTCCACTCACCTTTTGGCACAGCTCTGTTTAGCCGATATGTTTCATTTGCTGTCTAGAACTCAACATGATTTGTGAAGGTCAGTGTTTAAAAGACATCAGGGTTCTAATGTTTGTATTTAGCAGGTTCTCGTCAGACTGGCGGTACCTCTGATGCCTGCTGAATGCCAGGTATCAGCATGGCAGCAGGTGGGAGCACAGCAAATACCTGATGGTAAGGGCACTGCCCCAAATTTAATCCTACACTTGCCTGTTCTCATCAGGTGTAAAGGGGTTAAAATCTTATTTGCTTCAAAGAAAAGGTTGGCAAGAGTATAATGCATTAGGTGTGCCTGCACAGCTGATTCAAGTAATTTGAGTATAAATCAGGAGACTTATAAATTATACCAATGACATTGTATGTATTGTCTCCCGGAATTGTAATCATATAGCATTAAAATGCCACAACTCACTGCAAACTGTAGAAGCAAATCATTTCACAATCCATGGAGCATTAGGAAATGGTAAGATGGGAGCCTGTCCTGAAGCTCAGCACAGACTACAGTGTGTCAGTGGGAGGACAGGCATAAAGGGTTACTGCCAATCCCTGTGCCCAAGTGCAGGTTTGCAGGGAAACTGCAGGTACAAGCAATTTCTGGAGATCATCCATGATGAATAGGAAATTGTGGGCTGCTGTAAAGCTTTAAGGGCTAATCCATTATTTTCTGCATCATTGATTATCTGGGGCTTTTGGAAAATATCAATAAGTAGTCAAGGGAGCATTGTTTTTTTTTGATGGATCAGTCAGCCAGAGTAATTTTAACTCAGGATTTGTTCTCTTCCCATTGGTCAGGCAAGCTGCCATTAGCCATAATGTGTCAGACAAGTACCACTTGGGTTGATACCCAGCCTTGCCTCCATTGCTCTACCAATGGATGAAATTCCAGTGTGATGGCTCCTGCTATTGCCATCACCCTTTTTCTTGTCCTTTTGAAGCTTTCTATGATTGTTCATATGCATCATGGAAGAATGTGTTTTTCCTAGCACCTTGAAATTTTCCCTGGCAATGTCCTCCCCATCACAACCTGATGCTTGCTGTTGCAACCATACAAACTTCAGACAGTCCAAGAATTTACATGAACAGAAGTATGTCCTTTTGTCAAGATGAATATATTTACTTTCTTCTACTCTGTAGGAGAAAATAACTCAGAACAAGAGGGAGATTACCAGCAGTCCAAAAAGATATCTGTAATTTCTTCAATGAGACAACATAAGAGATCAGGAATGAAACATAGACATGGAGATAGAAGGTAGGTGCAGCCATAAACCCTCAAGCCTGCTCTGCTATCCAAAAAGATTAGGGCTGATCATTGAGCTCAATACCCTAATCCAAATTCCCCCACCACCACCCCCTCCCCTTCCCCCCCCCAATATCCTTTAATCTCTTTAGCCATAATGGCTGTGTCTACCTTCTTCATGAAATCATAATGTTTTGCCCTTAACCATTTTCATGGTAGTGAATTCTACAGGCTCACGATTCTCTGGGTGAAGAAATTTCAGTCATCTCAGTCCTAAAAGATTTCCCACTAATCCTCAAACTCTGACCCTTGGTTCTGGATTCCCTCACCATTGGGAATATCGCTTGTGCATCCAACCTGTCTAATCCTATTAGAATTTCACAAGTTTCTACAAGATCCTCCCCTTATTCTTCTAAATTCCAGTAAATACAATCCGAACTGATTCAATCTACCTCATATGTCAGTCCTTCCATCTCATAAATTAATTTGGTAAACCTTAGATGCACTTCCTCTGTCATAAGAACATCCTTCCTCAGATCAGGATGCTGCGCACTGCACACAATATTCTAGGTGTGGCCTCATTAATGGCCAATGCAATTGCAGCAAGACAGCCTTATTTCTGTACGAGAATCCTCTGACTATGAGAACCAACATAGTGGTTGCCTTCTTTACTGCCTGCTACTGCACCTATGCATTAACTTTCAACAAAGGCAAAGGCACAAAGACACCCAGGCATTGAACATTCCCCTCTCTCAATTTACAGCCATTCAAATCATAATCTTCCTTCTATTTTTGCTACCAAATTGGATAACCTCACATTTACCCATATTATGAGGCATCTGCTATGCATTTGCCCACTCACTCAGCCATTCCAAATCACACTGCAACATCTCTGCATCCTCCTCACAGCTTACCCCTCCACCCAGCTATCCAAATATACACAGGACTAACAGCTATTGTACAGGTATTGAATATAACCAAAAATATTAATGGGGAATGGACTTCTATTTCAGTGAATCAGTGTTCAACTAAACTCCTGTGGTGGTCCATATTATGAATAGTATTCTGGTTGTCACACAGAATTCTCTTAAACATTCACTGAATCAAAATACCCACTTGGATTTATTTAATCCTGATGGAAGTAATCCTGCCAGTCATTCACAAATACCTATCATAAATATACGTATAGGAACTAAATGGATGACACATGAGTTGACTTTTAGGCACTTACATTTGACATTTAGTTACTTCTGCATTTATTTTTAGAATCTTGCTAAACAGGCATGAACTCCGTTAAAATATCTGTAATGTTTTTGGTTTCTGATTGCCAAAGACTTGCAATATGCTGAGTCAACTTGTGTCAAAACGACTTTGCTTTCACTTCATAAAAATGCAATCACTTAACTTGCTATTGACCGTATCACAATGGGAAATGATAGGACATTCTTTAGGTTTTCTGTCTGACCAACCCTATTTTTAAAGACTTAAGGTCCTGGTTGAAAGCTTTAGTTTGATATGCTTCCACGGTATGGACACAAAAGTGACCCAGACTGCCCATACTTCTTGCAATTCCATATTAAGCTGCATGGACCTACCACTTAACTAGTGGAATCATTAACCTTTAATGTCACAGGTATACAAATTACAGAGCTCACGTTAATAACCCCTATCAAGAATCTCATAGTCAATGAGATGCACCTGGCCATGGTTCCAATCATTACAAATTGTCTCGTCTTTTTCAAAGCAGAGTGAAAATCTGGAATTTTCTCTCCAAAGATAGTTGATGCTGGGATTGAGGTTGATCAACACTTTGTTGGGTAATGGTATCAAAGGAATATGATCAATGGTGAATAAGTGGAATTGAAACATGGATCAAATTGAATAATTTGGGAGAAAAGTCTTGAGCGGCTTAATTGCTCATTCTTGTTTCTTTATTCCTATTAATCACATAGGGAACAGCAACTTCCCAGGCCTGAGCTGGGATAGCTAATCTCTGATAGAGTGGAGTTTACCCTGCCGTGAGTGGAAGAGGGGATACCAGGAAAATAGGGCAGCTGTAGCAAAGGACTTACCAGGAATGGCCACAGAAACAGCTCAGATACCTGCACCACAGAGGTGGGCAGCTAATTTAGATCATTAACACCCCAGTAAGGGTTAATCCAACCAGCTCACTATAGTTCTGGTGGAGACATTCACACTATTGCAGTCTTTGTGTCAGTCAGGCCTAAAAAAGAAGTCTATGAAAAATTAAGGCTGCCCTTACAGTCTTGAGTAGCTATCCAGAGTGGAGAGGGTGGGAATCTCCATTCCAATCCAAAAAGCATGCCAGCCTGCAGTGTCTAGTCACTATATCTAAGTTTACGATCCAAAAGGGGCCTTGCAGTTGCCAACTGTCCTCAGCAGCATCTACCTTTCCCAGGCAGGTTGATGTGTTTCAGTAATTGGTTCAAGCGCATTGAAATCCTGTTTTCTGTCCTTAATAGGATGGTGAGTTCAGAGACAATTAATTCCAGCAAGATAGCTGAGCCTTTCCCACTGCCAGCAAGCGTGGTTTTTGGGCCCCCATTTTATCCAGACATTAGGTTCCCGAACCCTACTGTAAAATACTGTCTATAATTACAAGTACTGTCTAAAATTATATATATAACTATTATTTTCAAAAGTTACAGATGGAAAATATATGCCAGTGATCCTGTCCTGATATTCTTTCCACTGTAGGCCACTGGCTTAGTACACTAGGATGTCAGTGAAGGACAGGGTGAAGATATGTGACTACATATTCCTTGAATAAGCCATATTGCATCCTATAATAAAAGACCTAAAATAATTTTTATTGCTGAAACCTCTTATCTACATGATTTGTCGCAAAAACTAATTTGCGTTGAATCAAAAGGAAAACACATTGTTTTCATAGTAGATCAAATTGAAATTTGGGGTCTAAATTACATGTTGACAGTCTCGACTTCTTTCCTCAAAGGCGTTGTGTCATTTGGAATTAGGCTCATACAAAAAAGTCAAAAGTGTTATGGTTTTCAAAAAAGGTGAGATAATTTACATTCAAAATTATGAATTATTTTCATTTGTGTGGAACTTTCCCAGATGTTGCCCCCTGAGCTGAGGTTTACTGTTCATTTTCTTTCTAAAGTTAATGCCTGGATATTGCTGAAAAACTGCCATACAGGGGCTCAGCTTGACTTACATAAGAATGGATATCCACAAATGTGTTGTGTCCCTTTAAAAGGCTGTGTGGAATCCTGTAAGTTTGGGAACAAAGAATCTTTTTGTGTAGAATGAAAATGTAAGCAAAAAAGGTGCTAAATCAAACAACAAGAATGTCTTTAGGGTGACAGGAGTTGAAATAATGGCCACAATTATGTTGTATAGTAATTTTATGACCTGGAAACTGGATTGTGCCGAAACAGATACTAGTATACTTTGCATGTGACTAAGAGAAATTGGTTCATGCTCCTGATCTGTTTATTGCCTACGAACCTCAAGCACTGGTTAACTCCTTGACCTGAGATAGAGCTGGCTGAGACTCTAGCTGAAGACAAGCAGGTTTGTCCAGAAGCAATAATAAGGAAATTGGGAAGGGATCAAGTCCAAGCTGGCAGCAAAGGTTTAGATGCAAAGCCGCCAAACTCCACATTCAAGTAAATACGACAATTTTTACTTTGATTAGGCTGGGTAGATAAGCAGTTAAAGCCGGGACTTACCAAGGTATTGCCCCTTACCACATGAACAGCTTTCCCTTTGCATCTCCTGAGGTGTAACACCTGGTTTTAGTTTATACCACCAAAAACAAGTGAAGTGACTATAAATTGGTGTATCATGTAGACTCAAAACGTTAGTTTGCTTTCTCTCCACAGATGCTGCCTGACCTGCTTAGATTTCCAATACTTTTTGTTTTCAATTCAGATTCCTGCATCTGCAGCAATTTGCTCCCATAAATTGGTGTATTTTCTTCTTTCCCTTAGACCCTGGTACTTTAGTCCTGCCCCCTCCAGGTTCCTCATCATTACATCCCTGTCATCCAATAATAGATACTGTATCAGGGTAATACAGTGATTGGTGTTAGGATCAATAAGATATCATGATGAATCCAGGATGGAAAGTTCCTCTTTGAAGATGCCGATTTGTTTTGGCTGTTTCTATCTTTAAGCATTCAGCATTTGTGAGGGACACAATGGACATGCATAACCATTCTTTGCATCTGTCTTCAACTTTTTTCTCCTTTGCAAAAGAACACTACTGTTTAGGAATACTGCAGTTTAATTCACATTTTTTAAAAATTCATTTGCAGGAAGTGGGTGGCTCTGGTTAGGCCAGCATTCAGTGCCCATCACTAATTACCCAGAGGGCAGTTGATAGTCAACCACATTGCTGTGGGTCTGATGTCACATGTAGACCAGGCCTTGTCAGGATGGCAGATTTCCTTCCCTGAAGAACATTAGTGAACCAGACAGATTTTTGAGACAACTGACAATGGTTTCATGGTCATCAGTAGATTCATAATTCCAGTACTTTGTATTGAATTCAAACTCTATCACCGGCCACGGTGGGATTCGAACCCAGGTCCTTAGACAGTAGCTGAGTCTCTGCATCAATAGTCTAGTGGTAATACCATTAAGCCATTGCCTTCCCTATAATAGAAAATTGTCTTGTTGTAAAATTGACAATAGTGAATCAGTCACCCAGTTTACATACTGCTTCTTATTCTCTTATATTGACTACATGCATGACACCCCTTTAAGGTCCAAAGGGAATGGGCTTAAAGGAATTTTCACCCCATCATTTCACCACGGTCCCATTCCTATTAGGTCAATGTTGATTATAATGCTAAAATTTCCAGAACAGAAACATGTAAACAAACATTCTTTCAGCACCCGTTCTTTTCTCAATGCTGTGCCATATCAACTTCTGTTCACAGGAAGAATACATTTCCAACTGCATAACTATAAATTGTTAGACTACAATGATAAACATGATTGGAAAAAAAGCCAAAGCCACAATTGTGAATGGCAATAATGATCCATTGTGTAAAGACTACTGGAAGAATTCAAGTAAAAGAGAAAGAAAGAATGTGAGACTCCCAGAAAATGCGTGACAGCAAGCTGGTATGCGTCAGTAGATTGATAATCTTTTTTTTCTGGGAACATAGCATGCAAACTGAGAATCCTAGCGTGTGAAGAGAGAAGTGACTGTGGCAGATCTACAAACAGGCCCGCATTGAACGAATCATTAGCAATCTGCTGGTAACATTTAAAACTGAAGGATCAGGGACTAAGTTTTCTTATTGTGCTCTAGGTAGATCATTATCAGGCCTGGGCATATACAGTGTATGTTAGCTGTGGATCAGAGGTTCTGAGCTTCCTGAATAGGCTGATAAAAGCCAGCTGAAAAACTAGCTTTGTTTGTGAAGCAGAATGCTTACTTGTAAAAGTAAATTGTGTGCCCCCATTGCAAACAATTTTGCATTGGGTGATATGTCAATAATTCATCAACCATTATTTACATTGTGACACTTAGAGTATGGGGAGCTGGAACAGAACAGCTACTTCAAGTTGTAAATAGAATGTCATATATTTGGAGGTAAAATGTGAATTAAGTTAGTACCTACGATTTTATTGTTCTTTTCTAATTGCATATTTATTTAAATTATGTGAGAAGTTGCTTCTAATAATACCATTGAACAATTCAAATTTCACCATCCCAAAGGCACTTCTACATTGATAGTTCTTTAGTTCAAATTCTAAGAAATGAGCATCTATGAGTCAGTCTTAAGGCTTACAATACTAATTTTGGCTCCCTAGCACAGCAGCAGAATAATTGTCTGACTACTGGATTTTTTCTTCTGGTGTGAGTTTGAAGTGTATCAGACAGAAGTTCTGCCCAGTGACCTAACCCCCTCCTTGACTTCCTGGATTGTGGATCATTCAAGGTGAAAGATAAACATGGAAGGATCAGTAGGGAAGTCCTTGATAATGCATTAGTTGAACTAACCAACCATGATGTGATTACATCTGTGGCTACCCTGAAAAGACACAGACCATTTCTGTCATCTTAGGAATAGAGGTGCAATGTGACATGTTAATGTATGTTGACATGGAGGAAATCAGCAAACAACCTTAGACATGTTTTCACTCTGGAAATGTTGGATTGCAGTCTAAGCTATAAAACTCACAACCACTAAATTAAAGGTGAAGGTGGCAGCAAGATACCATGTCCAGGATTCCTCGAGTTGAAAGAAGTCTTAACCATTGATTGAAGAGCTCATTTTCACTTGACAATCATTTTGTACATTCATAATGCTAAATAGTACTTACACAAGCCATAATATCAAAACATTTTATAAGATAAAGTGACAGAATACAATTTCTGATTTATCTCACAGACATTGCTGAGTACTGTAGTGGAATGTCAAAGATTATGCAAGAAACATTGGTATGAAAGGAGAAATTGGTAAGTTAGAAATAGTAGATTTGTTTAGGTTCCCATCAGTCAAACAAAACATCTAAGTAAAACACCTTTATTGTAGCAGCTACTCGATGGATGGTATATCTTATTGCTGAGTCACACGGTTCTGTGTTTACATCTCACTCTAGACCATTTTGTGAAGGCTGGTGTATAAGTTGACCTTTGAAGCCTCCAAAGGTTGAGTCAATGAACTTGTGAATATAAAAGTGAACTGCGATTCTCACCATCTTTGTTGTTTGCCACACAAAATCTGCTCTGTGCATGTGCATTTCTTAAACTCCTGTGCATCTTTGCAACACAATCTATCTGTTCCCATATAGCTAGTTGTAAAGTAAACGGTCAGTAAAACATTCATGTGTCAGGTCAAAGATTGAAGCTAATTATAATACAACATATCATGCAAAAAAAGGAGATACATATGTCATGTCACGCAAAAACATAATTTTTGAGGACAAAGAAGTAGGGATCATCTTATATGCTAGATCAATTTATATTCCACAATCTACGTTAAGCATAAAAGTCTAGCTGATCCTCCTGTGCAGTACTAAGGGATAAATGCACTGTCAGAGATGCTGTAGCTCTGATGATGTGTTAAAATAAGACTCTCAGGTAGATGTAAAAGGTCTCAGGGCACCATTTCAAAGGTACATCTACGTTGCAGTCAGGTAGGGAATTCTAGAATTTTGGCCTAGCTCCATAAATTCTGATGGGTGGAAAATGGGGTGAGTCTTTTGCATAGCCTAATTAGATTAGAGAAAATCCACACCTTTTTGACAAATCAAGATTAGGGCTCTGGACTAGACTGGAAAATACCTAAAGTAATACAAGGCTCCAGAATGTATGTGTTTCCAATCCACTTCTTAAAAATTATGGACTGGTTTGTTGCAGATTCAACTATACCAATTCTCGAGCAGAGCATTCTTACCCCACAAACCACTCACTCCACTGAGTCAACAACCTCTATGCTATTTACGTTATGAATGCAAATGAAAATTTGCAGCTGTAGCGTAAACAGGGCTTTTGTATTTGAATAGGATGTGTAATCTTTTTCACTTCAGCAACTGCATCATCAGATAGCATCAAGTGACACACATAAATCAAAGGAGCAGAATGGAAGGCAGCCAGTTTCAGAAGAATGAACTAATCCGCATTCATAGGTGGTCTCCATTTCCTTTGTGTTGTGCCACACAAATGTCCTCCAATCTTTTTGTTGAGTATATAGAAGAAAGGAAGTAAAAGATCGCTGCCTCCAAAAAACAAACAGCTGAAACTTTTTCAAAAAAAAATCATGCATTGAACTTTACCACAAATCAGCTGAGTGTCAATTTTGGAGAGTTTTGTAGGAAGGTTTCCCTCCCCAAGGTCTAGCAAGTATTTTTCACACTAACTCCCCAAACTTTACCTTATCACCTACGCACCACATTTCCACGGTGCCACATTCGTGATGTTCTCCCACTCACCCCAGACGGAGATATTTACCACCACTGGGATATCCCAGGATTTCTGGCATTGAAACCATATTTAACATGCAGTTGGGCACCCAGTAAAGCATTGGCTGTCCATAGCAGTATTGCATGGCACATGTAATTTACCCTGGACATGGCAGACAAGGGAAAATTTATGGCCCCCCTTTGTGGGCAGGGACCCCGACATCCTGGTGAAAGGGTTGCTGCAGAGCAGGCCATACAATTACACCCTGTCAACCAGGTCCAAGGGTCACTGCAGCCTTCAAAGTTGGAGAAACAGGCAGCAATGTAACAAGAAGTTCAATAACCTTCTCTGCTCTGCCAGCGTAAGTGTGAATGTTTTCTCTTTTCTACCTCAAACTCACTGTATCTCTGCTGCTGCATACACATCCCACCAGAGCTCATGCGCCCCCGCTGTACATTACTGCATGAAAATTTATCCATCACTTTCTCTCGCCCATCCCAACCTCACACTCTACTAATGTTTCATGCCCTCTGCACTTCCTACTCATACCCACTCAGGACACTTTACATCTACCTGCAGCAGCAGTAACAGCTGTGCCACCCACTTTCATCTCACTCAATCCTTCCCTTTGTCTCATTCCAAGAGAAGACAAACCTCAATAAGGTGGGGGAGATCCAAGATTGGTGATGAGGTGCCCAACATTTGGCTCCTCACCTGAATCAAGAAGAGGATCTTTAAGCTCGCAGGAAAGGGCAGAGACTATTTTGACAGCAAGCAAAGAATCTGGTGATACAGCCTTGCCCAGTCTGTGAGCTGGGTGTGAGTCCCTGAGCACAGAGTGTCCTCGCAGCAGCATTACATTGATAGTTGCCAGTGCAGCCCAAGGTGCAGGATTGAATTGCAGAATCATCCTGCAACTGGCTCAGAGATGTGCCATGACAGTTCTCAGAGTCTGGCACATGTCAGATGCCAATGTCCTTGGAATGCATGTGACCAGTGCCCAATGTCCAATATGGAGGTCGTTTGGAGCAAGCAGCAAGTTGATTTGCCACGTGCTTGCTCTGGTCTCCTTGTCGAGTTTCCCAGACGTTGAGATAGTTTGCCAAATTTGGTAAGATGGGAGACTGAATATAAATGACCGTCAATTGGCAACTCTCTGCTGCCAAGTAAGAATCTCACCACACTGCTTGTGAAAAGCATAAGAGATGGTGTGAATTGCTCCTGAGGCCAAAATGAGCTTTATCTCACTTGTCACCCAGTTCTGCCATTTATCCCACCATAGGCAGACCAGGCAGCCTCCAAAAAGATTCCAGCCAGGGTATTTTTCATCTGGTTTTCCTCCCGCGCCTCTTGGCAGTGAAATGTACTGCAACTGCCATGGCCTGGACCTACCAGCAGAAACTTACCTTTAAAATCAGCCAGAATTCTAAATCAGTCAACAGATGCTGAGAAATGTACCACTTTTTAGGGATCCTTTGCAATACTAATTGATTCTACAATCCCCCAAGCTGAGGTGAGGGCTTGAAGGTACAAATGTAAGACCAAACTCTAATTTCTTCTATTATCTTTGCCTAGGGTGTGCAGAAAATAAGGCTTAAAGCCTTACTGGAGCCCACTTACCTTATTGATATTGCTGATACCAGACTGTGCCTACTCCAATGGCAAGAAGTTAACATCCCTTATGTATCCTCAGAAATAAACATAGCCGCATGCAATGGGTGAGACCCTACATCGCCTTGCTGTTTCATCCTTGTACCTGAGAATGGGGTACTCACTGTAAATAAAGGCCATTAGATTTACCAGCTGGTACAGTCAAAAGGAAAGTTGGTTGTGAGGTCACGTGTATGGTGAATGGGTGCTTGTTGTGTTCTGCAAAGTATTTTCTAAAATAACTCAGTCAATTTGGATAAAAATTGGCTTGAAGGTAGGAGACAGAGGATGGTGGTGGAGGGTTGCTTTTCGGACTGGAGGTCTGTGACCAACAAGAATTAGTGCTGGGTCCACTGCTTTTTGTCATTTATATAAATGATTTTGAAACGAATATAAGAGGTGTGGTTAGTAAGTTTGCAGATGACAGCAAATTAATGGTGTAGTGGGCAGTGAAGAAGGTTACCTCAGAATACAACGGGACCTTAGTCAGATGGGCAAATGGGCTGAGGGGTGGCAGATAGAGTTTAATTGAGATAAATGTGAGGTGTTGTATTTTGAAAGGACTAATCAGGGCAGGACTTGTACACATAATGGTAAGGTCCTGGGGAGTGTTGCCAAACAACAAGACCTTGGCATGCATGTTCATTGTTCCTTAAAAGCTGGGTTGCAGGCAGACAGGGTAGTGAGGGAAGTATTTGGTACACTTGCCTTTATTGGTCAGTACATCGTGTATATGAGTTGGGAGGTCATGTTGCAACTGTAGAGGACATTGGTTAGGCCACTTTTGGAATACTGCGTTCAATTCTGTTCTCCCTGCTTCAGTATCTGAGGAGTTGCGATTGGTGTCGAACATTGTGCAATCACTGGTGAACATCCCACTTCCGACCTTATTATGGATGCAAGGTCATTGATGAAGCAACTGAAGATGACTGGGCTAATGAGACTTCCCTGAGGAGCTCCTGCAGAGGTGTCCTGGAGCTGAGATGACTGACATCCAACAGTCACAACCATCTTCCTTTGTGCCAGGTATCACTCCAAATTTTCCCAAAAGCTCCGATATGTTAGTCTAACATGATTTTCCCTTTAGAAAGCAATGTTGAATCTGGCTGATTGCATTGAGATTTTCTGATTCCACCACTATATTTGATTTGATTTATTATTGTCACATGCACTGAAATACAGTGAAAGGTATTGTTTTGCATGCTATCCACATAAATCATATTTTATATAAGCACATCAAGGTAATAGAACAGAATGCAGAATATAGTGTTACAGCTACGAAAAGGTGCAGAGAAAGATCAACTCTAATATGTAAGATAAAAACGAAAAGAACTGCAGATGCTGTAAATCAGGAACAAAAACAATGTTGCTGGAAGAGCTCAGCAGGTCTGGCAGCATCTGTGAAGGAGAAAACAGAGTTAACGTTTCGGGTCCTGGGACCCTTCCTCAGAACAGTTCTGAGGAAGGGTCACCGGACCCGAAAC
>NC_063333.1:135589080-135610801 GCF_021869965.1 Rhincodon typus
CTCTTCCAGCAACATTGTTTTTGTTTCTAATATGTAAGAGGTCCATTCATAAGTCTGATAACAGTGGGGAAGAAGCTGTTCTTCAATCTGTTGGTAAGTGTTCTCAAACTTTCATATCTTCTACCCGACAAAAGACAATAGAACAGTATAACCAGGGTGGGACGGGTCTCTAATTATGTTGGCCACTTTCCTGAGACAGCAGGAAGTATAGACACAGTTAATCGAAGGAAGGCTGGTTTTGGCTGTGGACTGGGCTGCGTTCACAACTTTCTGCAATTTCTTGCAGTCTTGAGTGGAGCAATTGTTATATCAAGCTGTGATGCATCCGGATGGAATTCTTTCTTTGGTGCATCCAATAAAAATTGGTAACAATCATTGTGAATGTGCTGAATTTCCTTAGCTCTGAGGAAGTAGAGGCATTGGTGTGCTTTCTTAATTGTAGTGCTGACATAGATGGACCAGGACAGATTGTTGATGATAGTTACTCCTAGGAATATGAAACTCTCCACCGTCTCTACCACAGCACAATTGATATAGACAAGGACGTGTCCTCCAATTGCTTCCTAAAGTTGATGACCAGCTCCTTCATTTTACTGACATCAAGAGAGAGATTGTTGTCTTTGCACCATGCCACTAAGGTCTCTATCTCTTTCCTGTATTCTGACTTGTCATTGCTTTAGATCCGACTCATGATGGTGGTGTCATCAGCAAATTTGTAAATTGGGTTCCAGCTGAATTTGGCCACTCAGTTGTTGGAGTATAAGGAGTATAGTAAGGGGCTGAGAATGCAGCTTTGTAGTGCACCCATGATGAGGATTATCATGGAGGAGGTGTTGTCACCTAATTTTATTGATTGCGATCTGCAGGTCACGAAGTTGAGGAACAATTTGAAGAGGGGGAAGCAGAATCCTGCACTCAAGAGTTTGGGGTTTGTTTGTAATTATGGTGTTAAAGGCAGAACTAAAGTTAATAAATGTATTCTCCTTAATACAAAAATATCTAGCGTTTTCCCTATGACAGATGCTAAGCTCACTGGCCTGAGGTTTCCTGCTGTCCTCCCCACCCCAGCAACCCTCACTTCTTCCTTGAGTAGAGGAGTCACACTTACTGCTGTTTTAAGTCTGTAAGGGCCCTTCCAGAGTCAAGGAAGTTTTGAAAAATTAAAACCCATGCATCTATTATTTCGGCAGCCTTTTATGTTAAGACCTAACTTTTAGCTGTTCAGTTAGGTCAGTCTTTCTTTTTGTTAGGTCAATATTAGATGTACCATTTTCTCAGCACAACTCCTGTGATGCTTCACACATCAGTATCCCTGGAGGGATTTACAAGCATTAACTCCTAATGGGAGTATTTCCAGTAAAGTGTGCGGCAGTTTTGGTCAAGGAACAGAACTGAAAAGAGATGGAATGGGCTGTGTTTTATTCCTACGTATGCGTGATACCACTCTAAACCTTACAAAAAGTTGAGGCAGGCAGACTGATCAGAATATTTGATATATTGTGGATTGAAGTATCAAGGACTCCTAAAATAAATCTATCTACAGCAAGCACAGACAGCAAGCATTCCCTTTTATTGTAAATATACAGAACTGCCTGTGTGGTCTCCTGAGTCATGGTATGATTTCCACTGTGCAACAAGACAGCTTGAGCACTTTCTTCCACATTTTGACATTGGCGTTTAATTGAATTTAGTTCTGAGCGACAGATCAAGTGGTAAATTTATTCAATCACAGTCAGTTCATGGGTTCCAGTCCCAGGGTCATTTATCATTCATTCACTTCTGTTGGTTCCAAACTCAACCTTTTATACTTAGGCTGCCTCAAGAGAATATCATTCAAAGAGCAAAGGCTCCATTGTGGGAGGGTATTTTGATAAACTATGTTCTCCCCATGCTTATTATGTTGATGTTGTAGCAATTTAAAATGAATAATTACAGAAAGTATCTGTCAGTGGGTGTGAAGAGGTTTTCAATCAATCATGATTTCATCAAAATTGTATCCTCTGTAAAAATTGGCTTGAATTCTGCAAATGGATTAGAAACATAGGAAATCAAGAAGGAAAAATCTTATCATTCATTTTGTTACTGTCTAAATATATTTAATCAAAAATAAATGTTAACCTTGTGTCTTCTTTACAGACATAAGTGAAACTCTTAAGGAATTCCGACTTGAACACTCAAATAAAAACGAAATACTGTGAATGCTAGAGATCTTAAGATATAAACAAAGAAGTACAGGAGAAACTTATCATGTCTGGCAGCAGTTAGGAGGAGGAAGAAGAAGTATCATTGGACTCAAAAACTCTGTTTACTCTGTTTCTCTTTCCACAGATGTTGCCTGCTGAGCATCTACAGCACTTTCTGTTTTTGTTAACTAAGATGGGAAACCCAGTAAGAGGGCCTACAACATTGGGTAAATGGCAACCACAATAGAAGAGGTGGACACTGCTAAAGCAGGCAAGACACCAGGAGGGCATCTCTAAATGGATACAGTCCAAGATACTTGCTTACTTGTTTATAAGGAAGGATAGCAGACACCTCTTCGTGCGTATAGAAGGGGACCTCTTTAAAGGAAGGCCTGGCTGTTTTTTTCATGTAGCTCATTCAATGCCGTCAACGAGAGGAAGCACTCCACTTATTTCACTTGACGTGCATGATTTGACATATGATTAATTATTCTAATTTACGCTTCCTGGTTAAGATTCTGCCTGTAACTGAATTCAATTGCCCTCAAAAATGGCTTGTGGACTGTAATTACTCCACACCTGTTGATTGCAGCAATGGGATGCCTGCTCATTTCAAGGATTTCAGCAATCAAGTCAGAACCAACCACATACTGTTTATTATCTGGATGCATCAGCAAGGAGCCAATATCATGAACAACCAATGCCACTTAAAGCTAGACTGCACTGCATAAATTCAGGCACTGCCCCTGAAAAAGGCAATCATGAAGGAAGTATTTCTGACCCAGGAAACTGTGAAAAAATGGCACAGCATGAGAGAAAGTGAGTTTCTAGATCTCCAAGCACAGTCATGCAGGTGGAGGAGGAAGAAGAAAAAAGATAAGCTCTGCATCTGCAAGGAGCCAAGGGATCTTCCAGATATTTGTTGAGCAGGAAGTGGGAGCACATAACAATGGAGTTCAATATCTGTAATTAAATCCCAAATGCTTTACACTTGAAAGCCAGTAGTGAAAGATCTAACTGGAGCTAATCTTTAACACCTTTATAACTTAACAGAGAAACCCATTGCAAATCCAGGAGCTTACTTTCTCTCTTGATACACAGTTAGCGCAGACTTGATGCTGAATTTTTGAAATGAGCAGGTATCACTTTGCTGTAGCAGATGATTGTTTTCAGTTAAGAGCAAGGCTTCCCAAACTAGGGATTGAGAACCCAAGCGAAGTCACAAGCTTTAAGCTCTGAGCTGGCAATGGCCATTGTGGAACTCTGACTGAATTGTAACAGTTGGGCCACTGCTCCAATTGGACCACAGACCCTCACAACCATCCACCACCCCTCCCCAACCCCTTACCTCATTGTCTGTCCTTGCAACAATTTTCAAGCCACGAGGTAAGCTCACAGAGGAAAAAAAAATGTTTAGAAAGCACTGTTTTATGAAATTCTTACTGAAATGCAGACTGTTGATAGTTATGGAAACGTTAATCCATGGGCTAAACGGAAGCTCTGCCCAGTCTAAACTAATGCACCTATTAGTGGAGCATCAGGCAGTTTGAAACACTTGGAATCCCACATGGCTCTTGATGGAGGCAACTGTGTCATTCTTGACTGTTCGTTAGTAAGAGTTAATATGACTAGATGTGGGTATATCACATATGCAGTTACTGAGATTTAATAAATTACAGTCTGATATCTAAGAAAAGTGCATCTTTTGCTGAAACTTATTCATGGTACATACTCCACCACAGACTACTGCCCTGACCCTTAGGCTAGCATAGGATGGTGGATTAGAGGCAGCGCACTATCTAGAGAATCTAAGGTTGATATGCCCCATATCACACCATATTATAACAAAGTTTGTGTTACTCCTAAGTTATATTCAGGTCAGGACATTTCTGCCTGAACACTATGGGTGACTAGGACATCCTGTTGAGAGGCATTCTCCCTCTCCTTCCTCTTCTAGTAGTTTTTATGAAGCCTCTGTTTAATGATTATAACTGTGTTATAATCTCAGGGGATTGTCAACTACTTACATACATTTTCGGGAGCAGCTGGTTGGGAAAAAGCCGAGAAGTCAGAAAAATGTCCTTCAACATCTCTGCCACGTCACTCCCAATATACTTTTGCAACTGAAAGCAAGAATAGAATGTACTAAACATTTGTAGAACCATAACAGCAATCAATAGGAATCCACTAGCAACAAAACTGAGTATTTGATTCTCCCTTTAAAGACCTCGTGAAGGTGGCCTTCCTGCTACTAACAGCATGTTCAACTATTTGAGGTTAAGAGAAGGACATCAGCTGAAATGATGAGCTCCAACATAGAAACGTTGTCATTAAATCAGCATTGTTCTCCAGTTGATGACATGATCTATCTGACTTGCATACTTCTGATGGGTGTTCACTACCCTCATCGATATGGCATCTGGTATGATTTGCCTCACAAGTGGGTACAGACAATGGATCCCCATTTTGGCAAGCTAGGGGCACTTATAACGCACAAAAATGGCCTGATTCCTTGCTCTCATGTATACCTCATTGAAGATTCTTGAATCCAATTGGTTAAGGAGAGACACCATTGCTTGATCTGTTCACCAAAGTCCTAGATACCCTGTAGGGGGCTGATTTCCAAACTGTGCAAAAAAAACCAGAAAGTTGCTGAGTCAGTGAAAGTATAATGAATAGCTGGCTTCATTCAATCACCACTGCCTCCAGAATTCAGGTCAATGAGTCACAGAGGCCAGATTTTGTTTAAGATTTCCCAAATAAATTGATTGAAAATTATTAGCCCACAACAAGTCAGAGAAGCTGACCACATTAATTTAGTTATAATGTAGAATGTCTGCAGTTGGGATCTTGTGATGCAATGGTAGTGTCCCTACCTCTAAGCCAGGGGGCTCAGGTTCAAGTCTCTACCTGCTCCAGAGGTGTGTAATAATATCTCTAAACATGTTGTTTAGAGAATATCTAGAATGTCTGTGCTCAATTTCTAATTGTCATGTTGGTTTGAAAATATGGAAGTACATATTCTTTTCCAATAATTTTAGTCACTTCACCTCACATTACTGCAAGGAATGGTAATCTTTCATTCTTGGTCATGAACTGTGTATTTCTTTAGCATTGGCAGCAAAGCTACATTGTGCTAACCTCACTGGAAACCTGGGAGACCCTATCAGGAAAATCAGTGGGTGAGAAAGAATCAACTCTTGCCAATAATAAACTAAACTGATCATCAAACAGAAGTTCAAAGCACAGAGTCTAAAATTACAATCAAAGTTTAGGAATGTTTAGGTGGGAAAAAGTAAAAGATAGGCAACATTATTCTAAACATTTTTATTAGTGGCAATGATGGGTGAGAAACTCGTTACTCTGACATTCTTGCACAAGAGATTGCTACTTGACAGGTTTGTATCCACGTCAGTAAAACGTCATGAGGAGTCCCATAATCATAGTCTGTAAAAAGAAATGTTATCTGATGAGCAAGTAGAAAAATTCAAAGCATGTTTGGAATGCCAGTTTAAGATGAGTTCAGATCAGGCCTACATAAACATTTACTGAACTGATTTCTAAATGATTCACCACATTTGATGAGATAAGTATGTGGTCTACTCCTCCCGTGTTCATAAAGCTTCTGCAATATTTTTAATAACGTTCCCTCATGTTGGGAAACTACTGCTGAAATGTAATTTCCATTACTATTGGAAATTCTCATTAATGAAGGAAAACACTTTAAAACCTTTTCTAAAGAATTATTAACTATAACAAATTTCCTTGTAAATCATTCAGTTATGTCAGTGAATTTCTATTATGATGCTACGAAAAATATTGGGCTGAATCTCGCTTGAAAAGTAACAGCACTCTAATGATATATATTTCTATGCATGAGCAAATTGACCGGAAAGTAACAGGGATTAAGACATACATCACAAGTTGTGAATCTCCAGAACCAGCTGGCCAATTTTCCATTTGCTTCATCTTTATCCTCCCTATTATTTTTAAGATATGACTACATCTGTGCATTAATTGCTCATTCAACTGACCACAGTAATTAATAAAGCAAGGAGCATTTTAATCCTTAAATCGTTGTTAACCTCTCTGGGCCAGAGAACATGAACTTATGAATTCTCATTCCTTCAGGTGATCGGTTGTTTGAGATTTTAAGCGATCTCTTTTTGTTCTAGTATTTTTGTTGCTTTTGGATTTTTTTTCTCCTTTTTCTGCACTTTGTATAACTTGAATTCAACCTTCTTGCCCATTATTCATCTATTTCTTTCTGGATCCATCAAGTCACATGATGGTCCCACTACTTCAGATACTCATTAACCTCATTGCATCCATACTTAATGGAATGTGCAAACATTTTTCTGGCTGAAGGATGCAGGTTAAAACCTAACCAACATAAAGAGAATGCCACAAAGAGTCTCCACTCTAGCAAGATCTGGTCCAGTACATTAATACTAATGGGACAGTGATCCACAAACAATGAACCGCATTTGTTCTGAAGAAGGATCTAGGCCCGAAGCGTCGGCCTTCCTGCTCCTCTGATGCTGCTTGGCCTGCTGTGTTCATCCAGCTCTACACCTTGTTATCTCAGAATCTCCAGCATCTGCAGTTCCTACTATCGCTGAACCGCATTTGTTACTGGTTTGCCATTCAAAGCTGCTGGTTAATTTTTAGGAATTTGTCAATCTGCTTTCTAACTCACTCATTTTTGAGAAGGATTTGTTTTGTTTATACTGCAAAATGACTTCTAGCGTCCTTCAAAACAGATTAACTGCAGTCACATGTAGTCCAGTAAGGCTTTCTTTTGTACTGGAAATGAGTGCAAGCAGCAAGTAAGACAACAGAATTTCAAAGAAGAGAAAGGTGGCACTGAATGAATGAAGGCTGTATCCACAACAAATCCCCAGGCAGACTTCCCCTAAGGAAACTTCACTGTGGAACAATATCTCACGTATCTTTGCTGCGCAAGAAAGTCTGACACAGTGTCACGCCACAACTGCAACTGATATTCTGGCAGAAAGAGAAACTGAGTATTATTTAGAAGAGAAAAGGCACTGCAGAAAACTATGCAGCACAGCGGGATTTGTGAGTCCTCATGCATAAATCACAAAATATTAACATACAAGTTCAGCAGGTAACAGGGAAAGTAAATGGAATGTTGGCCTTTATTTCAAAGGGAATAGAGTATAAAAATAAGCAGTCTTGCTAAAATTATACGAGGCACTATTTTGACCACAACTGGAATACTGTGAACAGTTTTGATTCCACAATCAAAGGCAAGATATACTGGCAATGGAGGCAGTCCAGAAACAATTCATTAAGTTGGTCCCTGTTATGGAGGGACTGTCTTGTGAAGAGGGGTTTAATAAATTGGGTTTATACTCATTGGAGTTTAGGAGAATGAAAGGTAACCTTATTGAAACATACTGGATTCTTTGGGGACTTGACAGGGTAAATTTGGAAAGATGTTTCCCTTTGTGAGAGAGTCTCGTATCAGAAGACACAGTCTCAGAGTAAGGGGTCACCTTTTAAGGCAGAGATAAGGAGGAGTTTCTTCTCTCCGACGTAATAAATATGTGCAATTCCTCATTATCATTTTTGTTGCTTTTGGATTTTTTTTCTCCTTTTTCTGCACTTTGTACAACTTGAATTCAACCTTCTTGCCCATTATTCATCTATTTCTTTCTCGATCCATCAAGTCACATGATGGTCCCACTACTCAAAGTCTTCAGATACTCATTGACCTCATTGCATTCATACTTAATAGGATGTGCAAACATTTTTTCTGGCTGAAGGATGCAGGTTAAAACCTAACCAACATAAAGAGAATGCCACAAAGAGTCTCCACTCTAGCAAGATCTGGTCCAGTACATTAATAGTAATGGGACAGTGATCCACAAACAATGAACCACATTTGTTACTGGTTTGTCATTCAAAGCTGCTGGTTAATTTTTAGGATTAGATCATTAAGTGTATTCAAGGCTAAGACTGACAGATTTTTAATCAGTCAGGGAATTTAAAGTAATGGGGAAAAAGAAGAAAAGTGAAGTTGAGAGTTCTAAGTTTGGCCATGGTCTCACTAAATGGCAGACAGACTCAGTGGGCTGAGACCTACCTCTGCTCCTACATCTTATGTTCCTATCTTGTACTAGGACATGAACTGTACTGACTGTCAAGATGACTGGGATCTTTGATATTTGTGCAGCAGATTCCTTCCAGTGGCAGTAGTTGACTTTGGTGAAATATCACAGTTTACAGCCCACATCTACATCTACACTGCAGAATAACCTATGGTGTAAAGTGTCATAGATTGCAGCCATGTTGCCTGACTGTTATCCATCACTTTCTGTCAGCTTTCTGAATAGGAAGCAATTCCATTTCCTCAAGAGCCAACTTGTTGGTTACAGCAATAGGGTCTAAGACTGATTTCTTGTCAGCTGCCCTTTCAGTTTTCCACCGATTTTTCTTTTCTTTCAACAATGTGCAATCCCTTCCTGGTGTGGCCACACAAACCTGCACCTTAAGGAGAATGATGGTTGTGTGCAGCCTGCTTTTTTTGCACTTTGTGATAAATTCTGGATAGCTCTGTGGCCACACAACCACATAGCATAGAGAGAACATTGAAGATTCCTTTAAACCATGCCAGTTCTCCAGTTTCCACATTTCTGTTAATTTGGAACGGAAGTCCACAAGAATGGCGGATCCAGTTAAGCATGGATTTATCAGGGTGAGAATGGGGAAATGGAATTTGACCACATTGCGCCAATTTTTCAGATAGAAAACTAATGCAAGAAGCTTCAATTTGGGGATCAAATTGCTGCAACTGAAGAGATGAAAAAGCAAGACCAACATCATTTTGATTTGAATACTTCAGAGGCACCCCATTAGCCAGGTAATTCATCATTACTGCCTTGAATGCACTCTTAAGAGGGCCAGCATCTTTTTTTTTGTGACCCAGTTACAAATATTGTATGTATTCTGTCTGCTATTCACGGTGGAAATGTCCAACTAGGAACTGACCAGTGATTCTTAAAGGGTCCACTGAAGAATGTCTCCAAAACAGATAAACAGGAATGCTCCCTCTGTTTCTAATTTAAAACTGTAGGCTGAGGGTGGATACCCCAGATCGCCAACATTACTTTAAACTTTTCACTAGCTGCGCAACTGGTCAATCTGACATCCATCAACCCATCTGCTCCACCGCCCCCGTTCCCCCGCATCTAGTGAGCTGCCTCTGGGACTGCAGTCGATGCCCATACCCCTATGGTGCTGTTCTCTTTAAGCCAGTAATTCAATTCTCCATAGTCCTATAGGTGTCTCAACATGTTCTAATGCCACACTGTGTCCAGATTTGTCATGTGATCCAATTTCTAACGTGTTTTTTTTTAAAACATGTGATGCACTTCAAAATAACTCAAATGTTCATCACCAAAATAATTATGACTCTAAGTGAGTGTGACTTGGCAGTTCTGCAAACAGCAGGGTTTGTATAAAAGAACGAGTTAAGTCTGGTTTTAGGTTTTGCTGTGAGGAGAGAAAAACAAGCATTTTCTGACACATTATACTTAATTACTGAGAGAGCTATATTAGTAAGAAGTTATTTTGAAATGTTAGCTGAGAACAACACTAATTTATGAAGGAGTCTCATATTTCTGAGCACACAAGTGAGGGCTTGGTGGAAGAGCAAGATTCTCAACGTTTTCTTCGGTGACATGTTTTTGATGAGGCCTGCAGTTCCAGTTGTTCCTCACACAAACATAACAATGGCACAGGCCCAGAGTCACCTTCCATCATGCCACAGATCCCTCTGTAATTTGCAGGGTCAAACAATTTAAATAGACAGAAGTGTGCAGGCAATGCAAGTAAATCTGCACTACTTCAAGTGTGCATAGCAAGGGCAGAACCCGGAAAAACAGAACATATCTGCAGAGAAAGTAGGAAGTGAGTCGTGGGACTGAGGTGGGGAGTGGGGGGTAGGGGAGGGGCAGCTTGGAGAAGAAGTGAAAGCCTGGCTATGAAGGAGGCACTGAGACCTGCTGGTACAGCATTATGTAAAACATGCTCCTGCATAAAGGCATAACAGTAGCATTAAAAGAAGCAGATAAATGGCAGCCAGATAAAAGAATAGTGGCAAACCTCACCTGAATATTCACACATCAGAAATACTGAATAATCAGATCCATGACTCAGCCAGAGTTATTCAAGCAACATGCATGATACCATTCTCAAAGCTGGTACCAACTCCTGTGATTGCTCTAGTTAGACTTAGATGTCTGTTTATGAAAATTGTGAAAGCACCAATCCACCCACCTGAACAGAGGTGTCAAAGTTCACTGAAGAATCCTCCTGGAATTCAGAAATCCTGAAATGAAGATCAAGATATTGTAGCACAGCCAAGCAGGAGTGACATATTTGCTCTTAAGGCATGTCTCAGTGCAGCACCAGAACAGGGTCAAAATCACACGACACTAGGTTATAGCCCAACAGGTTTAGTTGAAATCACAAGCCTTCAAAGGGCTGCCCCTTCATCAGGTGAAGTGAAGAGAGCATCCAGGCACAGACTTTATAATCAGAGAAATCAAAAGATCACACAAATAGTGTGAGTGGAGGGTCGACAGGTTGAATAATAGGTCACTGCATGTGATCAAGAATGTTAGACAGTGTGAGTAATACTAACACTTTAAGAGAACAAAATGCCCCAACATACTTTACCAAAACACTGTAACACATAAAGGAAATGTTAGCACAGATGACAAAAATTTAGTTAAACTAACAGGTTTTTAAGGTGTATCTTCAAGAAGGAAGGTGAAAACTGTAAGGTGAGTATTCCAGAGCTAGGGACCTAGATAACTAAAAGGCACAGCTACAAATGAAGGAGAAATTTAATGAGAAATGAATCCAATAATTGGGGATTCATGACAGAAGAAATAAAAACAAATTATCTCTCTGCCGGAATCTGCTGTAATTTAGCTTTATTAAAAAAAAATTCATGAGATGTGGGTGCTGCTGGCAAGGCCTGCATTTAATACCCATCCCAAATTGCCCTTGAGGCATTGTTGTTGAGCCACCTTCTTAAACCACTGCAGTCCACATAATGTAGATATACCCACAATGATTTTAGGTAGGGACTTCCAGGATTATGACCCAGCAACAATGAAGGAACTGCTTCGCATTTCCAAATCAGTGTGTGAGCTGGAGGGGAATTTGCAGAATTGTTTTTTTTAATTACACAATTGAGAACTAAATTTTCAAATTGCTTATGTCAAAGCTGATGTTCCAGGCAATGTTTAAAGCCAATGAACTCAACCACCTTCTGACTTGGTGTGTCATACAGGTAACTTGGCCCTCTCTTGCTGAAAACTTAACTCACTTGCAATTTGATGACTGAATTTCTGGGACAACAACGTTTGCCTATATTATCCTGTCATTTGTGAATAGACACGAATTTAAGGATGCAATTCTTCACCAGTTGTCAATTATATTGGAATTTTGCAGCAATAACTTATTTAATTCATATAGAGTTATAGAATCATACAGCACAGAAACAGACCTTTCGGTCCAGCCAGTCCATGCTGACCATAATCCAAATGAAACTAGTCCCACCTGCCTGAGGTTGGTTCGTATCCCTTCAAACATTTGTTATTCATGTTCTTATCTAAATAGCTTTTAAATGCTGTAACTGTAACTGCATTATACTGGTTTGGGTAGCAAAACTACATATACACAACTTTTCCATCCCAAAATAAGTCTGCCTTCTCCCTGATAATGAGATTCCAGTGGACACCCATTGTATGCTCTCATAATGGATGAGGGGAGAAGCGACACATGATGGAAAACAGAATAATGAAGAGGAGTATCGGTGGAGCATACAACAGCAGGCAAGACATGTCTAATAAGAATGTTAAGGAAGAGATCAATCTGAAAGAAATATTTTTAATCAAAGAGGTGTTGGGTTTAGTAGATTTTGTTTATAGATTGTCTACGATAATCATTCTGAAATATTTTTCCTAAGCTGTAATGTTAAGGTTGTACTGTAAAACATGATAAAAACTGAAAGAACTGCGGATGCTGTAAATCAGGAACAAAAACAAAGTTGCTAGAAAAGCTCAGCAGGTTTGGCAGCATCTGTGAAGGCAAAAACAGAGTTAACATTTCGGGTCCGGTGACCCTTCCTCAATACCTTCACTATTTACCCTATCCATGCCCCTCATGATTGTATAAACCTCAATAAGATCATACCTCAGCCTCCGACAATCCAGGAAAAATAGCCCCGGCCTACTCAGTCTCTCCCTACGCTGAAACCCTCCAACTCTGGCAATTTCCTTATAAATCTTTTCTGAACTGTTTCAAGTTTCACAACATCTTTCCTATAGCAGTGAGACCAGAACTGAATGCAGTATTCCAAAAGTGGCCTAACCAATGTCCTGTACTTCGCAACATGGTCTCCCAACTCCTATACTCAATGCACTGACCAATAAGGGCAAATATACCAAATGCGTTCTTCATTATCCTATCTACCTGCGACTCCACTTTCAAGGAACTATGAACCTGCACTCTAAGGTCTCTTTGTTCAGCAACACTGCCCTGGACCTTACCATGTAGTTGTATAAATCCTGCCCTGATTTGACTTCCCAAAATTCAGCACCTCACATTTGTCTAAATTAAACTCCTAAAGATAGTATCTCCAAGTTTGCAGATAACAGAAAACACGGGGTGCCAGCGTAAACTATGAGAAGGACACAGAGATGCTTCAGTGCAATTTGGACAAATTGAGTGAGTGGGCAAATGCATGACAAATGAAGTTTAATGAGATAAATGTGAGGTTATCCACTTTGGCAGCAAAAACAAGAAGGCAGATTGCTATCTGAATGGCCATAGATTGGGAAACAGGGCGGTACAACAAATTTTGGCGTCCTTAAAGACCAGTCACTGAAAGTAAGTGGCTAGGTGCTGTAGGTAGTGAAGAAAGCAAATGGTGTGTTGGCATTCATAGGAAGAGGATTCACGGAGAGCAGCAGGGACATCAGTCAGTAATCAACACATACTCTCGAATTCATGCCCAAAGTCTAAAACAGGATATAAGTGAATGAGCTTTCCTCCACTGCCCCTGAAACCCTGACTGCTGATCTCAAAATTGAGTTTAGGATAAGAACCAACCATTAATTGACTATTGGAGTCATAGAGTTGGTACATCATTGAAAAAGGCCTTTCAGCCCATTGTGTCTGTGCCAGTCATCAAACACACATCCATTCTAATCCCATTTTCCAGCTCTTAGCCCCTAGCTTTGAATGTTATGGCATTTCAAGTGCTCATCTAAATATTTGTTAAAAGTTTTGATTGTTCCCACATCCACCAATGAGTTCCAACTATACACCATCCTCCTGATGAAAAATATTTTCTTCAAGTCTCCTCTAAACCCCCAGGAACGTTACTAGCCTCCCATTTGCAAATGTTTTGACATGATTCTATTTTTTAATGCAGGGATAGTCTTGGAAGAGATTCAGTGTTGTACATTGCTTGAGAGAATTTGGTGGAGTCTAAAGGCTTTCTTATGATTTCTTTTTATTTAACCTTATATTTGCACTCTTGGAATTAGCATAAAAGTCTATACTGTAACAAATCTCTTCAGAGACTCTCTATTATGTGATCCTTGGCATCACTAATGACGCAGTTTACTGTTTACATGTTTGATTGTTAGACCCCTACTCCACATCTATAATCCATGAAACTCTGAAACAAACAATTATGCACACAATTTCGAGGTGCGAATCACTTCATTTTGACACAAATGTGTCTAGTAGAAATTCAAGGTCAATGTATATATCAAAATTAGTATAACTCTGACATACGTGTCTTACAGTCCCAATTCTGGTCTACTAGTAAAGCAAAATCACTTTTGCAGTAGAAAGATTGAAATTTTAGACCGTAGACATTTTGATTTTAAAATGACATTGATAAGCCCCTTCTGACTGAAAGGATTCAAAGAATCTGTGCCTATTTCATTAACAAATGACCTTCAATGACAATTTTTAAATCGTTTCTCTCTATAAAAAGGTCATTTTGAGGTTCTTGAAGATGTTTTTAGTAAGAACACAGATTCCACTTTCCGCCCATAAGTCACTCTAACTCCTTTCCATAACCAATCACTTATAAAGGTAATTCAGATACATTTTTCACATAACTTTGAAGTCATCACCACCCTCAGGCTACACATAGAAACATAATGCATAGAATTATTGTTGCATAGAAGCATAATGATCTTTCCTTGCAAAATTTATGAGCTTTCCATTGAAGAAACAAAGTAGAAAAACACACCAAACTTCCATACGTTATAGGCTAGTCCAGTTTTTTTCTGGTATTACTGGTTACTCTACTATTACTGATGAAAACATAAGGTTCTGACGACCAACCAGCACCTGAAGAGTGCTTGGATTCCAGTCAGATGCTTGACATAGAGAAAGTTAAATAGTGCGATAAAATACTAAAGTTATACCAGTTGTACTTGTTCACATTGTGACATGGATTTTCTTCCAGTCTCTAACATCAATTGAACCAAACCAGAAGAAGAAATAGGATGTGTTGACATAACACATTCTCCTTGTGCTTGCTTTATCTTGCCCCCACTCTTTGGCAGCTACTTTAGTTCTGCTACATATAAATTATGCTGGGTCATGGAGCCAACAAATGTTCTGCATACAACTGTTCTTTGCTGTCTGCAGAGAGGTTCTGAAAAACAGCCCATTCAAATATGAAACCTTAACTCATTTTCCTTCTCCACAGATGCTGCCAGACTTTTTTAGATTTTTCAGTACTCTGTCTTTTTGGTATCAGGAGGGGAGGGGATTGGTTTAGTCAACTCTAGGTCAAAAACCAGAACTTTTCTGGATGCAGAACTTCCCCTCAACAGCAATTTCCTGTTTACCCCCAGAACACTTGTTGATCAAAGATCTGTCTAACTTAGCCTCAAATATAATCAATGACCCAGCCTCCACTAAGGTGTTGAGTAGATTTTGGAGAAGAGACACACAAACTCATAAACAACACCCTCACCGGAATAAAATTCACCAGAGAGGAGGAGAAGAACAAACAACTCCCATTCCTGGACGTCATGGTACAGCGCAAGACAAATGGGGAACTGCAAACGAAAGTACACCGTAAAGGCACACACACAGACCAGGTATTGAACTTCAATAGTACCATCCCAGCACACATAAACGAAGCTGCATGCGAACGCTATTTAAAAGGGCAACAACACACTGCAACAACATGGAACTATGCCAAGAGGAGGAGGAATACCTCCTCCAAGTGTTCAAGAATAATGGATATCCAAAGAACTGGGTCAGGAGATGCCAACAGGAACAGCATCAGAAAGATTCTACACGCCCCAACACACTCATCATACTACCCTACATCAGGAACACGTCAGAACTCACCACAAGACTTCTACGACCGCTGGGCATCAGAGTGGCACACAAACCCACATCAACCCTACGACAAGTGCTCACCCAAACTAAAGACCCACTCCCCACCATGGACAGGACCAATGTCATCTACAAGATCCCCTGCAGAGACTGCGAGAAACACTACATCGGACAAACAGGAAGGAAACTAACAACAAGAGTACATGAACACCAACTGGCTACAAAAAGACACAACCAATACTCACTCATCTCAATCCACATGGACAAAGAGAACTACGACTTCGACTGGGACAACACCAAGATCCTGGGACAGGCTAGGCAGAGACAAGCATGAGAATTCCTAGAAGCATGGCACTCCACGAAGCAGGCTATTAATAAACACATTGAACTCAACCCCATATACATTCCACTACGGAGGAAACCCGGAAGTGAGGCAATCCATCGCAACGGACCCCAGAGTTAAAAAACCAGGCTGGAAAACACACTGATGCTTCATCAGAAGCTGCACTGAGGATTTTACCCAGCATGGTAATGAAACGTCTGCGGAACAACAAAACAGCTCGGTGAGCCAACCAACCTCTCACCAAACTCCACTGCTTTCTGAGCAAGAGAATTCCAAAAAACTACTCACAAGAGAGAAGAAATTCCTCCTCATTTCCATCTTAAATGAACAAGTTTATTTACAAGTTAATTACACAGGAGCAAAAGACACAGAAGGATATAGAATACAAATGTGTATTAAACTAAAAAAGGTTGAATTAATCCACAAGAATTTTGAATATTTTCTTCAGAGAGCAAGTTCTGTGCATTGAAATGAAAATAGACATTTGTATTATGCTATTTTGCACCATCGCTGGATATCTCAAAGCACTTTACAGTAAATGAAATATTGATGATTACATTGATAGACTAAGTGAATGGGCAAAAATGTGGCAGATGAAGTTCAAAATAAGGAAATATGAGGTTATCCATTTTGGTCTGAAAAAGGATAGATTAGCAGACTTTCTAAGTGGTAAGAAGTTAAATACGGTGGCTGTCTAAAGAGACTTGAAGGTTCAGGTGCATAGGTCTTTAAATTGCCACCTCAGTACAAATAAAATTAAGAAAGCTGATGGAAGGCTGAACTTTATATTTAGAGGACTGGGGTTATGATACACAGTTATACAAACCCCTGGTTAGATTCCACTTGGAGTACTGCGAACAGACCTGGGCACCATACCTTCTGAAGGATATGTTGGCCTTGGAGGGAGTACAATGTAGGCTTACAAGAATGATACCTGGACTTTAGTGGTTAAATTATGAGGAGACATTATACAAATTAGGTCTGTTTTAGATTCTAGAATTTAAAAGCTTAAAGGGTCATCTGATCGAAGTCTTCAAGATATTAACAGTAAAAGACAGAATAGATGAAATTTTTCCACTGGTTAGAGATTCTAGAACTAGAGGGCATGGTCTGAGAATTAGGGTCAGACCATTCAGAAGAGATGGTAGGAAGCACTTCTGCACACAAAGGGTAGTAGATGTTTGGAACTCTCTTCCACAAATTGATAGTGAATGCTAGATCAGTTGTTAATTTTAAAACTGAAATAGATTATCTTTGTTAAGCAAAAGCATTAAAGGATATGAGCCAAAGACAGACACAGAGTTAGGACACTGATCAGCTATTGAATGGCAGAAAAAGGCCTGAATGGCCTACCCTATTCCTATGTTCCTATGTACCCTGTCAAGCCCACTGAACCTTACATGTAATCATAAAATCACTTCTCATTCTTCTAAAGGCCAGACTCCACAGCCTGACCTCATCCCAGAAATCAGCCAAGTGAATATTTTCTGAATTGCTTCCAGTGCAAGTTTATCACTCTTTAAGGAAGGACACCCAACTTCAATACAGTGCTCCAGATGCCATCTCACCAATGGTCAATATAGCTGTAGCAAGACTTCCCTCAATATGCCCTGTACTCCTTTTTGATATAAGAAAAGGAAAGTCCAAACCTCTTAATCTAAATTCTGTTCCACAATTTAGGTGCAATCCTTTTTTATGATGCCGACTTACTCCCAGTGTTTTCAATTGATGTTTTTGTTGGTCCACAATTATTCTTTAATTATAACACACAGGAGATCACCAAGGGCGCTTTCCTGTTTTCCCTGAAAAGTAGTAGATACTTTAACAATGGACATTGTGTTCAGGATAAAACTAACATTCAGGTTTATTTACAAGATAATTACACAGGAGCAGAAAACACAGCAAGATACCAAGTACAAATCTACACTAAACAATAAAGATTAAATCAATCCAAAAACATTTTAAATACTTTCATGATTGTCCATGTTTTCCACAACCCATTAAAAAAGACTTGCACTTTTCTTCATCAGCAGATATGCCAAAGTACTTTACAGCCAATGAAATGTTTTTTTTTGAAGTGGAGTCCCTGTTGTAATGCAGGAAACACAGCAACTAATTTGCACACAGCAAACACCTACAAATAGCAATGTTATAATGTCCTGAACATTTGATTTTGTGATGTTGATTTGTTTGTTTTGTCATAGAATTTCAGCATTGATAATAAGACCAGCATTTATCACCCATTCACAATTGCCATTGAGAAGGTGAGTGGCCTTTTGAACTGCGGCTATTGTATGATGCTAAATAAAAACCAAAAGAATCAAAAAGCAGATGCTGTAAATCAGAAGCAAAAATAGAAGTTCTGAGGCAGGGTCAGGGGACCCAAAATATTAACTCTGATGTGTTTTCACAGATGCTGCCAGACCTACTGATCTTTTCCAGCAATTTCTGTTTTTGTTACTGAGTCGTACGATTTTGACCGAGCAACAGTGAAAAATACAGTGATACAGTCAAACGATTCTTGGCAAGATGCCACGATGCACAGGTGATGAAGATAGTGAAGTGGAATATGGTGGATGTGGTATCAAATAAGCAGCTTTGATTTGATTTAGTATTGTCACATGTAGTGAGATACAGTGAAACGTACTAGGCCACATTCACAACTCCAATTTCTTGCAGTCTTGGGCAAAGCAGCTGTGATGCATCTGAATAGGATGCTGATTTTTGTTTTGGATGGTATTGAGCTCCTTGAGTGTTGTCAGACCTGCCCTCATCCAGGCAAATGGGGAGCATTCTATTACACTTCTGACTTGTGCTTTGTAGATGATGGACAGGTTTTGGGAAGATAAAGGATGAGTTATTCACTGCTGAATTCACAGCTTTTGACATCTTGTAGCCATAATATTTATATAAATTTCCAGCTAAGCTTCCAGTTAATGGTATAAAATCATCAGAATATTTCCTGTGGGCTAGTCAGCAAGGGGTGATAGTTGGATTACTTCTGATTGGAAAAAGTCATTGCCTGGCACTGTAAGGCTACTTATCAACCCAAGCCTGAGTGCCGTCCAAGTCCTGCTCCAAATCGACACAGGCTGCCTTCAGTGTCTGAGGTGTCATGAATTATACTGAGCACTTGCAACCTTCAGCAAACAATATACGTCTGACCTTATGAGGATCATTGACAAAACAACTAAAGATGCTTGGATGTAGAACACTGCCCAGAGGATCTCCTGTAGTGATGTCCTGGGGTTGAGATTATTAACACCTATACAATGGCAACTTTGTGCTAGGTAAGACTCTAATCAATAATGATTATTCCTTGATAACCATTGGCTTCACTTTTGCCAGGGCCTCTTGCTGCCATACTTGGTCAAAAGCTGACCTGATATGAAGGACAATGTTTCACCTCGATCACCATTTGTCCATGACACTGAGAATAACTCCCCAAAACTTCTTTAAAATAGCACAATGTATATTTTGCAACTACTTGAACAAGAGGAATGGATCCTTATTTAATATTTCATCTGAAAGATGGTACCTCCAAAAGTTCAGCACTACTTCAGTACTACACAAGAGTGTCCAGCTTGATTTTTTGTGCTCAAGTCCCTGTTTCGGACTTAAACCCCAAACCTTGTGGTTCAGAGGTGTGCTGTCAACTGAGCCATAGCTTACACTATTGATGGAAAGTGTATATGTGTGAAGAAAGATTCTTGGCCATTGCATTGAACTGAATTGGATAATTCCACAAACTGAAATGAAGCTGAAGCTAATGAAATTTTCTTGTGCACTGACCTATTTGAGTAAATATATTAGCATTGCTATACCCCGCTTTCTTCCTATGCATGTGCTAATGTTAACACTTCAGCTCCCTTCTATGCAAGTTATCCACAATGCATTAGCCATTAAGTTCAGCTACTTCTCCCAATCTACGATTTTTGATAAATCAAAGCTTGCCAACATGAATGTTCTGATGAAGAATTGCTGAAATTTACAGACCTGACATTCACAGTTCTTCAATTATTTATCATCTCAAACACGGTTTCTGCTCCCTGGCTGAATTTTGTAACAACAAAGTTCAGATGATCATACGATAGCATGGTCAGGGCTTTGTGCAGCTTTTAGAAACATGACAGTGCAGGACTTTCGCCCACACATGTCATCCCACCAGCAGCAGAGGCCCTAATGCAGAGCAGGCTGAAAGCAGGTTAATCCCACAGCTGAATGGCCTTTGCACACTAGGAGGGTGGGAAACCCAGTTCAGCTATAGCTTAAAAGGCCAGATGACATTTCAAGTCTTAAGGAGAAAAAATATAAACAGAGTGAGAGGATGGTGGGGGTAAATGGGAATATTTAATAAGTTCAATGCTTCAAAGTTATTCCTTTCAACTATAATAATTGCCAAGGTAAGGATAGGTACAGCAGGAGCATTTGCAAACAAAGGCAAAAAATAAATCACAGAATAAAGTAGGGCACACTACATGGAAACAAGTGATGCAGGCACTCAGTGTTACATCAACCATCCACAAATGGCAATAGAATGCCAGAAGTATGTTAATGGCCTCATCGGAATGGTCAAAGTAAGTGAAGAGATGAAAACCTACACTCATCTTGAAATAATGCTGAAAGCTTAACTCATTTTCATAGTATCAATATCCACTCAGTGGAAGTGAAGAAATGAATGGCACCACTAGTAAGCTCCAAATATTTTGGATGTTCTGAATATTTTAAAGTCATTGCTGAAACCCTCCATTTGAATGGCAAAAAGCAGGTTAGGGTCTATTTAGAAGATCAATAGGTAAGGAGCAACATTCCCTCATGTGTAAAAGCTAGTGGATTCATGCCACTCAAATGCCAGATAATGACCATCACCAATAAGAGACAATCTAACCACCACCCCTTGACATTCAATCATGTTACCATCACTGAACCCCCTCCCCAACCCCACACCTATCAACATCCTGGGGGTTACCATTGACCAGAAACTCAACTAGACTCACCACATAAGCACAGTAGCTACAAGAGGAGGTCAGAGGTTAGGAATAGTGTGGCGAGTAATTCACCTCCTGACTCTCCAGAGCCTGTCCACCATCTACAAGGCACAAGTCAGGAGTGTGATGGAATACTCCCCATTTGTCTGATAGGTGCAGTTCCAACAGCACTCAAGAAGCTTGATACCATCCAGGACAAAGCAGCCTGCTTGATTGGCACTATATCCACAAGCATCCACTCCCTCCACCACTGACGCTCACTATCAGCAGTGTGTTTTATCTACAAGATGCACTGCAGAAATTCACCAAAGATCCACAGACAGCACCTTCCAAACCCACGACCACTTCCATCTAGAAGGACAAGGGCAGCAGACACATGGCAACACCTCCACCTTCAGGTTCCCCTCCAAGCCACTCACCATCCTGACTTGGAAATATATCGCCATTCCTTCTCTGTCACTGGATCAAAATCTTAGAATTCCCTCCCTCGGGGCATTGTGGCTCAATCCACAGCAGGTGGACTGCAGCAGTTCAAAAAGCAGCTTACCATCATCTTCTCATGAGCAACTACGGATGGGCAATAAATGCTGGCCAGCCAGCGATGTTCACATCCCATAAATGAATACATTTTTTAAAAATGTTAGAGTGGTTCACCATCTTCTTCTGTAGTGTATACCCAAACATGTTGACTCAGCTGGTTAAAAAGAGCTCTATGCTGACAAGAGATCAGGAAGGGATTCTAAGACCAGCCATCGATTCCAAAGAGATAGACATGACGACTTCTATAG
>NC_063333.1:135615801-135629967 GCF_021869965.1 Rhincodon typus
TGACCCTTCCTCGGAACTCAGAGTTCTGAGGAAGGGTCACCGGACCCGAAACATTGACTCTGTCTTTTCCTTCACAGATTCTGCCAGACCTGCTGGGCTTTTCCAGAAACTTTGTTTTTGTTCCTGATTTACAGCATTCCCGGTTCTTTTGGTTTTTACTCTGTGCAATTATAGTCATCCTGCTATTGGAAGAATATGGTTAAATTAGAAAGGCGTCAGAAAAGATTTACCAGGATTTTGCCAGGACTGGAGAGTTTAGGTAATAAGGAGAGGCTGGATAGGCTGGGAATTTCTACACTGGAGCATAGGAAGTTAAGGGCTGACCTTATAGAAGTTTATAAAACCATGAGGGGCACAGATAAGGTGAATAGCAAAGGTCTTGTCCCTAGGCTGGGGGAGTTCAAATGTAGGGGGCGTATTTTCAAAGGTGAGAGGAGAAGGATGTAAAAGGGGCCTGAGGGGCAACTTTTTCACACACAGGTGATTCATATGTGAATGAACCGCCAGAGGAAGTGATGGATGCAGGTACAATTACAGCATTTAAAAGACATTTCGCGAGGTACATAAATAGGAAAGATTTAGAGGGATAGAGGCCAAACACAGGCAAGTAGGACTAGTTTCATTCGGAAAACTTGGTCAACATGAATTGGACCGAAGGGTCTTTTCCGTGCTGCATGACTTTATGACGCTATGATTCTACATCATCATTTTTCATAATAATATTACTGTGGCTGGCCATCCCTTATATCTAAAATTCTTGTTACTCATGAGTCAGAGGGAAGGCGAGAAGGATTTTTATTTATCCAATGATGTGTTGAGATGTGAAATGGTCTGTTTGAAAGGGTTGAGGAATCACGATCAATAGTTCTTTGCAAACAGGTATAAGCTACGGACTTGAAAAGAATGATTTTGCTGAGAATGGCAGTGGGAGTAATCAGTTTAGTTCCTTCAAAGAGCTGGTGAAGACAATTCGGCTAATTGATTGTTTTCTTCATGGAATGATTTTGAGAGTTTATGTTAGCTTTGATTGTGAAACCATTATCCATTGTAATTCTTACTACTATAGAATTGACTGTGAGTTGGATAAATAAGCCAGGTATGTGAACCAAGATGTACAAGGCAGCTTCATTGCATTTAAAGTGTAATTCTTTAGCGTAAGAAATTCTGCCCCTTACTCAGACTATCTGTTACCGGAATCCTCATCAATGCTTTTGTTATTTCTAGAATTGATAATACGTGTACCAATGCATTCCTGGCTAATCTTTCACAGTCTACCCTTGATTACTTGAAGTCACCTAAACTCTTTATACCCTAACTTGCACCAAATTTTATCCAACGATCACCACTGTTCTTTTTGATTGACATTGGCTCTCGGTTAAGCAACATCTCAGTTTCAAGATTCTCATCCTTGTCCTCAAATCCTTCCATGACCTTGCACCTCTGAATTCTGTAATTACTTCAAGCCCTACAAATCTCAGATATTGACATTCTGCCAATTCTGGCCTCTTGGGCATTCATGACTTTAATCACTACATATATACATCCATTGGTATAGATGCTTTCAGCTATCTCAGCTCTAACCTCTGCAATTTCCTTCCAAAGCCTCTCTGTTTATTGACCTCTCTTTCATCCTTTAAGATATCCTTACAGCTTACCACTTGGTCATCTTCTGCACTAATATCTCCTTATGTGGTTTGGTGTCACGCGTTGTTTGATCATTCTCCTGTTAGCACTTTGACATGCTTTTGACTTCTAAGGTTCTATTAGAAATAATACTGCAATTGTTGCTGTCAGCCTTTATGCCACAACACATGGGCATCGGCTGATTACTATAATATATTCTTGCAAAAACATGCCTACAATAAGAGCCCTGCAAGGTCAACACGCCAACACAATGTCAACATTGAGTAATGCAGGATTATATAGAACATACAGCACAAAAACAGGCCACTCAGCTCACTGTGGCAATGTTTATGCTCCACTTACTCATGCTATAATCTTGACAAGAGATGTGTGGAATCTTTACAGAATGATGTTTTGCTGTTTATACAATTTATCTAAGAGTTCTGGTGCTGCAGACCCCTTGGATGGAATTGTATGCAATTGTGTCTATTACATTAACAGCAGAGAGTACATTTTGTGAGGACATATTCCATCAATGGAGCTTTACAAGCGATGAGTGAATGTCATTAAATCAACTGACCCCCTTGAGCACCAATTGTGGTCAATTTCGATTTGTTAAAACTGTCCCACAAATTGCATGCAGGTCTTAATTAATGTGTTACTTTTTAAAATAAATTCCCTAGTCCCAAATTTTATAACTTCAGGTGCACAGTGTGAGCATCAGATGTAAAAACTTCAGTTCACAGACTGTTTCGGAGTTTTCCTACAATAGTTGTTTTAAAGGGACAGAGCAATTATTTTGTTTTGAATTTTCACACACACTTGACTGGAGTTTGCTCTGTGCATTGTTTAGTATTGACGGCTGACATCTTTTGTTTGCATTTTGTGGGACCATCTTTTCACCATTTTTTTTGATTTCTATTTGGTGCACCACAATTGGTGCTCAAGGGGGTCAGTTGATTTAATGACATTCACTCATCGCTTGTAAAGCTCCATTGATGGAATATGTTTTGAAACTATACCTTACAAAGAGGCAAGGATGTGTGTTCCTCTGTATGTACAATATCTGATCTTCTTAATTAGACTGCATAAGCGAAATGTGAAAGGGGAGCTTATGAAGAGCAAATCCATACAGGTGCATTGTTCTGCCAACTCCAAGCCCAAATCCTGCACCTGCCCATGCAAGATCAATTTTGTGGCCAGAATGAGCAAACAGCATTGGGAAAGAGCCAAAAACTTATATTCAAACCTACATGAAACTGAACTCAAAGTTCAATGGTCTTCAATTGGCCCTGTACAATACTACTGCACAGGGATGCTCATTCTAACAGTAGTAGACAATTGTACTTTATAGGAATCTGTTTAGTGTAATCCAATAGTCACATAAAGGTAACCTGTAAGTATTAAAAACATATATAAAAAAGATATATTAGAGAAATTCAAAGCTGTGTCAGTTTCCAGATTTAGATATCAATCATAAAATATGCAAAGGAACTCTCATGGTTTATAATATGATCTAAATTTCTTAATTAGTTAACTTCCCGTAACTACTACCATAGAGTATATTGTCTACTGACAAATCAACATAACAATTAAGTTCCATTCAGTTCAATGATCACTTGGTGTGCATTTGCAAACATAATTAGAAAGTGTTTAGCAGTAAGAATAATTCCTGTTAATAGCTGGAGGCAAAAGGAAGTTCTGTTTTACTCTATTGTTATGGGTTTATTAGGAGCAGCTGATGAAATTTCATACACAAGATATTCAAAAATATGTAAGAGTTTCCAGAACAGGGCAGATCAATTCCTTTGTTCACCTGTTTGTTTGAGATCAACTGAAGTGAAAAGTTGACAATCCACAGAATCATGTCACCAATTTCTGTGTCTTTGAGGTTTAAGAGTAAATATTGCACATTTATTCTCAGACAGAAATAATCAGTACATTGATCTATATTGAGAAAGTAACAAAGAATTCAGTACATCAAATAATTTATTTATGCTTTACTTTGGGATGGACAAATTGCATTGGACATTCAGGTTATTCTTGGTAAGAAATCACAACAATCTAAGAAAGCAGTACAAATGGTTCCAAGAGGGGATTTTCAATAAAGAACATGAAATTATGAAAATGATGAAAAAGGCAAGTACGTAGGATTTTAGTGGTGGGTATGTTGGATATAAATGGCCTGTTGATAAACAATCTATATACACAGTGCCAGATGTCATGCCAGAGCAAAGAGGGCACACAGAGGCATTCTGGCCCAAGATCTTTGCCAAAATCATATTGAGCTGTGTACATAAAGTATGACAGCAGATGTATATTGATTCATCGGATATCTTTTTCTTCCCTCCTTTTGACACGGTGAATGGGTCTCTCACCTACACAATTGAAATGGAAACTCACTATTGCAAGAAATTCATGCTCAAATGTCCAGTTAACCTCTGAACCATAAGTATCCCATTGTACTGCCATATTTCCCTTTCATCTCCATAACTTTTATGTTTTGCATTTAATAATGTAGAACTACAATCTGTGACAAGCAATTGTATATTAATTACATTCTGCACTCTTTTGCTTTAATTCTGTATTCCACAGAAGAAGGGGCTGATTGTTGATCACAATGGCACCAACAGCATGGTCCAATTTACATGCTGGCTGAGATTACCATGCAGGACTCTCCTTCTCAACGCCTCCCCTTACCTGAGACATGGCGACCCTCAGGTTAAACCAACAACAGTCATTTCTCTCCAATGAGGGACCAGCCTTATGACAACTTTACCTTTTATTCCACAGAACAATAAGCTTGCAATATTTCTTTCCAATCAAATGTGCTTAGCAAATCATCATAAAAAATACAGATTGAAGAGCGAGCATGATTAATGACATTCTGAAAGATCACAGCTGAAACTAGTAAATTAACTAGAGAATCATGAATAGACTATTCCAGATTTCCAGCAGTTGAGGATCAAACATTCACAATATATATAGTTGCTGAAATATTTGAAGAAATGTTTACGAACTGTAATGTTCGCTGTTGACTTTGTACACAAATTTTGAAGAGAGTAAATTTAGGTTTTCTAATGCTTAATTTAGTGCAACCACATAATTTCTGACATTAAAGAGTTAACTTCATGAGGTTTATCATGCACTGTGCAACCTTACTAGTTAGGAGTGAGGATCTCAGAATCATAGCTGTTATAGTACAACAGGAGGCCACACAACCGATGTCTGTGCTGGCTCTCCTAAGGAGCTATTCATGTACCGTCACTGCCCCACCTTCTCCCCACAGCCTTGCATTTTGCCTTCAATCCTGGATATGGGATAAAGCACCCCGGGAGCTAAATCACTCGTCATTTAATGAAGCTTTGTAAATTAACCTGCAAATTTCTGACAATATTGTTCTGAAGCAGGCATAAACCTGAAAGAGGCTGTAGATTGTCAATGTACCTGCATAGATCCATAATGTAAAATGAGCTTATATCTGCACCAAAGTAATACTTGCAGCATTTAGGTACAAGTGTAACACATGGTCAGATTAGAAGACAGCAAATCTGAAAATTCTTTATTATCTTTTGAAGAATGAATTACACAATAGAAACTTAGTTTGAGGAGTTCCTTGTCAGAAGTAACTGAACATTTCTAGTTAGTTTATGTATATATCTAAATATTGGGAGAATTTTTTTTAAAAAATAAGAACACATAATAACAAAGACAAGTTTTATTTTGAAAAAATAACTGATGCTTGAACATCATTTTCTGCATTTGTCATTCACAAAACAAAAATTGTTTTGTTTTTTGAATGGAATGATCAATATCAAAATGATTAGAGTAATGCGTCAGATCTTCCTGGAAAAATGATTCACAGCTCACAATATTTGCTGTTATTAATCCACAGAACAGCCAGCAACATTAGGCAAAGAAAAGATATGCATATCTGAACTGAGGGTCTTCAGAACCATCTGATCAAATTTACGTCACTCATTGTTTATCTCATGCAACACTATCTCAACCTATACCTCTCCAATATTTTAAATAAATTGTTTAATTTGAAAATTCATTACACATCTCAGAATGTTAGTGCTCATAATAAGTAGCATAAATAGCTATGATAATGGTGAATGCATCAGTAATCAGCCAACCTCTGTGGCACAGAATGGGAACAATTTAAACTGTTAAATTTTCATTTCTATATGTAGAAAAATCTACTTAGAGATTGTCAAAATGTAAAATTTTGAAATTTTTGTTTCTTTCTTTTCCTTTGAGGCTCTTTTTTTTCTTCCTTCCTTATTTCAGTCTTATTTTCAATTTCTTGATACCCTAGGGGCCCCCTTGTGGTGTGGTGGTAATGGACCAGAAGTCCTAGGTTCAAGACCCACTTGCTCCAGAAATGTGTAATAACATCTCTGAACAGGTCAATTAGAAAATTAGGTTATGTTAAAAACAAAACTGTATTTGTCTTTGATCACAATTCATCTACTTCTTTCAGTGTTCCTGTTTCTTCCTCAAACCTGAAATTTCATTGGTTAAGGATTGTCTTATTGGTCCTGATAGCCACCAAATTCCAGAGGCTCCATTATCAATAAAGTACCTCAATCAAGATTCTCTTTAAATTATTATTATGTTGATGGGTATAAGAAAATGTCTAACTAATTGGAGTCTTATATAAGCCAGTTCCATACTAGTTGGCAGAGCCTTAATGGTATTGCAAGAATTGTCCACATATCAAGAAGGAGCAAGTCATCATACGGTGTGAATTGTCAGTTAGACATTCTCCTGCCCTCTTTAGTTTGAATATAATGTGGAGTATAACTTCAAGATTTAGCTGCATTTTTCATGATACAACTGCAACTTTGCTCTGCACCTGTGAAAAATCTGTCGCCCACTGAAAATGGTGGAGGGCAGTGATCATTTTTGTCCTAGCTGCAGTCAACAAGAAAATAGATGGCTAGCCATGTTGGGCAGTTTTCATAGAACAGCTCATTTCTTACCGCCTATCAACTTGCTTTGTTTTCCTTTTCATTTTCACCACGTGATCATCACTGGTAAAATTGGCAACTTTAGTCAGTCCCAAGTTTCCCTCAAGAAGATAGTGCTGAGCCTTTTTAAACCACTGCAAACCATGTACTGAGGAAATACCCGCAGTGCTATTCAGTAGGAATTTTGACCTTGTGATGATAAAGGATAGCTTATGTGAAATCACTGAATCAGACAAGGAATGTATTCTTTGTTGCTGTTATAAACATAAGGTCCAAAGATGTAATCTAACTCTGTAATGTTTGGGAATCTTAGTGTACAGCAGCTTTAAACGAAAGTGATCCAAACAACTGGATAGAGTGGGAAGAGAGCAGAGCATCACAAAGTGTACCAACAAACTCAAATGGAACTGTCTGAGAGTTGCTGTATGATGTGAGGAATGGAGTTATCCCTTCAGATATGTGCAATGCAGGACTTCAAGTTCAGCTGTTTAGCGACAGCAGTGGAAGGACATGTTCTGGACAGCGCCAAAGTTCCATGCATTGCAGACAATGGTGGAAAATATTTAATGACGTTGCCAGCTCAGCTATGTATGTTGAGCGAGTTGTATCTTCAATGAATGCCAATTGCAAGTCTGCTTACGCAATATCCTCCTCACTTATGTTAAGAGGCTTGAATTGCTAATAACAAATACCCAGGTGGCAGCAAAATGGCCTAGATCTTCCCATATTGTTGGAGACCAGATGCATGTGTCAAGATCTGCAACAGGACCCTGCAGAAGTCCCAATGCACTGACCTCCTATAAATTGTTGAGGAAGTTTAAAATGGTGTCCGCTAGGAGGCATTGTGGAATACCAGTGGCATAGCTGGAATGAGGACATATGCTTTTATTGGGGTTTCCTGAATTAGTTTTCAAAAGTCTCACAGGTTATTTAAAGATGACTTTGCATGGTTATTCCTGATTTCCACAGTACTGCATGTGATTGGAAAGGAACACAGTTTAGGAATGTTTGAAGATTTGAAGAGCATACAATAATCAACTGGCAGCTTAGCCTAGCTGACAATATATGAACAGGACCCTATTATGCAACATTGACATTTCAATTAGAGTGTTGTAAGTAGCAATTAGTTGCTATACGTTACCTCACAAGTTACGTGGCTGATTATTCAATATAATTTGGCAAGGAAAGATTGTGCTGACTCTTTTTGTTTGTAAAGATGTTTATATTATGCCATTATTAGACACAAGCTTAAGTTAGTTTGTGGCTATCACACACAGGTACTTATATGGTTTAATGAATAACTATGGGCAAAAAATTGTTTATCCTTTAGGATTTGAGTAATATACTGAAATACAACATTATGAATATTTTGGCAATTTTACAAAATTCATTTTGCGCAACATTAGGTTCTTATAAGGGCCAAAAAGATCTTCCAAACTACTTGAATTAGATTTTTACAGATTATAAGAATGAGAATAAACAATAGTTGTGCTTCTGATTTTACATTGTTGGCATGGAGTCTCCATTAGGAGTGCAGATTTGAAATTGTGTAAATACCATATTTACGCATCCAATTACAATTTGATTAAAATTGGAAAATGATTGCAAAATCAGATGTGCATTAGGGAGTAAATCTCTCATCATCAGTCCAATGTAGGAAAAATACCACTTTGGATCAGAATTCTAGATATTTATTGTTCTTCTATTCTGCAGCTGTTCTGTGGTCAAAGTCTCACGCCATGGCACGGTTCAACAGGCAGTGTCTGATCTCTGTTACTTTGGCCATGTGACCATTTCCCGTAACACAGATGGTAAGTGTAAGCAAGCAACTCATTCAATGTGTGGCAGAGAAGTTGGGGGTTTGGTGGGGGTGGTGAAGATTATAGTTAAGCAGAATCTCATCCTCGCCCAATGCCAAAATCTATTTCTGGAAAGAATCACAGAATAATCAATCACTATTAGCAGTCTGGGCTGGCATTTGAAATTTTCATTGATATCAGTAGCGCTCAACCACACAACATAAGAAAAAGACTCCCACATGTGCCAACTGGATATCAAGCCTAATGATGCAGCATGAAACTAGATGTGAATCTTTTTCCTGATAGTTGATTTATTCCCAAAATATCAAGCTATCACCTACCAACCATACTACATCCCACCATTTTGGCGCTATAGATATTTTTAATCATTATGTAAAGACATTCCTCTGAAGAAGATAGGATTTGAAATTGGATCTTCAAGCTCAAAAGGTAGCGACACTGCTACTGTGCCACCTGCCTATTTTAAACTTAAAAAAAGCTACCACTAAATCCAAGTAATTCACTAAAGCAAACAATTGACAAGTACTGCTCACCAGTTGCAGTGCAACAATAACAAACATGAAGGAAGTTAGGAAGAGAGTGAGGGGACTAAATTAAAATGGAGTTGGAATGGGAAATAAAGCACTCCAGGCCCCATGGGGTGCCCTTCCCATTTTGTTTTATACTCAAGTACCAAATAAAATGACCAAACAACTAATGAAGAAAGACCAGCAATGGGGTTCAAGGGTTATGGGGAAAGGGCAGGAAAGTGAAACGAGGAATGCCAGATCAGCCATAATCCTATTGAATAGCAGAGAAAATGCTAGGGGCTGAACGGCCTTCTCCTGTTCCTATTTCTTATAGGTGTAAAATTCCCCTTCCACGGCCCACTTCCTGCACCTGTTGATAGCCACCTTGACCAAGAGCCAGGGGCAGACACCTGAGGTGGTCCTTCAATCACACTCCCTACTCCACTCAGGGTTCCCATGGATCAGATGAATGGGCAGGATTGCAAGCAAAATTAGGGCAATTAAGGATGTGTAATAAATGTTGGTCTTGCCAATGATAACCACAACCCGTGGAAAAATAAAGAAAAAAAATCTTGAGGAGCAACACTCAAAAAATTGAAAGCCGGGACTGCAATCTCACACCCTCTGTGCGCACATGGAACATGGACTCTTCAAAAATGTAGGTGCCCTGGAAGTCTATGAACCACCTTAGCCTCCTATTGTATGAGATTGCTTTGTGCAACACCCTCCACATCTAATGGGGTATTGTTTCTTTTAAATAAAGGAAAACTTCCACACCAAACATCCTTGTCTCCTCCAGTACGTAGCAATCCCTCTTTGTAGGGATTAAATACTCTCCACCTGTTTCTCCCAAACCTTGACAATACAATTAGCATAACATTAACAAGTGGAACAATTTGGGGCGGCATGGTGGCACAGTGGTTAGAACTGCTGCCTCACAGCGCCAGGGACCTGGGTTCAATTCCACCCTTGGGCGACTGTCTGTGTGGAGTTTGCACATTCTCCCCTTGTCTGTGTGGGTTTCCTCCCACAGTCCAAAGATGTGCAGGCTAGGTGGATTGGCCATGCTAAATTGCCCATAGTGTTCAGGGGTGTGTAGATTAGGTGGGTTATTGGGGGATGGATTTGGGTGGGTGCTCTGAGGGTTGGTGTGGACTTGTTGGGCCGAAGGGCCTGTTTCCACACTGTAGGGATTCTATGATTAGGAACAGCTCAAATGATTAGTTTGGCAACTCAAGACAGATCATCTCCCATACATTGATCTTTGACCCTGGAGAGATTTGTATTTGATTGCATTACAACCATTCACACAGTTCAGCCTCAGATATTCAATAAATTGTTCACATTGACATCAAGCTATTACTGCAGTTCCAGTGCAAGATAGATGAATTAGTTTGTGCAGGATGACAGTTCAAATCTGGGATCCTGAAAGTCTGTTTGTGTCAAATTTTCATTATTTCGGACCAGATTTGGAATAGAAAATGAAGTGAAATCTATTCTCAGAGATTATCAACCGAAACTTTCAACAAAAAAATCTTCAATGGAATTATATTTCTGGAAAGCTACCAATTTTTAAGTCATGCTTTTCAGATGATACCTTTTGCCCTCAAACCCAGCATCTAAGAGCAAGAAGGTCCTCCGTTGTTGCCTCAGAGACTACACTTCCCTCCAGAGACTATTGGAAGAAGGTGTCAACTAAAGATTGGCAGCCAGTTTCCACCAGTCATGTTTGTGCATCCATGAAATCATTTTTGATATAATCCTTCCAGGCAGAATCAAATGACCTTTGTCATCTTAGTCACTTGACACTTCATGAGGAAGTTCATTGATGCCTTATTCAGGAGGTAGTATAATCCATATTCTCCCTAATTAAAGAGAAAATCAGCCAGACAGACAGAGAGAGAGAGAGACAGTGTTGACAATTTCACAGACTAGCAAGTGCAAGGAACAAGTAGTGGAATGTCTTGTATGACAACCTCTTCAATCTTATCAACAGGAAATATTTCAATAATGTGCAATTAGTGTACACTGCCAATTACGTTGCTGTGATTGCTTCTCCAGGTGGACTAATGATTAGGTTTTCAGCACATTTACAGTCATGACCAGTGTTCGATCGCTGTCTGGGGATAACTCGATCTTTGGGGATATTGTAGCACAGTGATAGTGGCCCTACATTTGAATTAGAATATCTGGGTTCAAGTTGCACCTGCCGTAGACATATGTCACAACAAGTCCAAAAGTTGACTAAAAATATCCACACTGTCAATTACCTTGTCAAGCAGTTCTCCTACCAAATATTGCCAGGAAGCCACCATGACACTCAAACATCTATCCATCATTATTCATAGGATGTGTCTGGAATGTCCAGTTGTGATCAGGTCTTTCCTCTGCAGCCATGATTCATGATTCCAGAGATAACAATGCCAACATGCAGTTGATATAGCACCTCCTACTGAAGTAAAACATTGCAAGATATTTCACAAAAGCATTACGAAATAAAATTTTATCATATAATGAGATATTAGGACAGGTTGCAACTACTTTATCACAGCAACAGTTTTTAAAGAATATCTTGATCGTGGCAAGGGCAGTACTGAGCCCGGTGAGTTAAAGGAAGGAATTGCAAAACTTAAGGACTATGCGACTGAAGGTATGGCCTCCAACGCAGAAGCAATTAAAATCAGGAATCCCCAAAGAAAGGAATTAGGGGAGCACAGATATCTCAGAGGTCTGTGGGGTTGAAGAAGATTAGATATGAAGAGAAGGCCAAGATAAATTTGTAAATAGTATAGAGCATTTCCAAAATTGGAGTGTTGCTTAACCAGGAGCAATGTGGGCCAGCAAGCATAGAGGTGATAGTAAAGGGCATTTGGTATAGATGCCAAGAATTTTGGGTGATCTCAAATTTAGAGCAGGCAGAAGGTAGGATGCTGGTCAGTATGGACTAAAATGTTCAGAAGTAATAAGTGACATGCTAGATTTTCAGCAAAAGATGAGTTGAGGCAAGGGAGGGGTCAGGTGATGTTTTAGAAATAGGCGGCCTTGGTAATGGCACAGGTATGTGATCCAGATGCTTATCTCAAGGTTTAAAGGACTCCCATTATGAGAGCTGTTGTGTTCAGCTCAGACAGTCCAGAGAGTACATTTCCTTATGAAACCCCTGATGCCATGCTGCTTAAGAAAATAATGTGTTTGTGAATCTGAATAAAGGGGCAAAGAAAATCATACCCTAAATAGTGGAAATTCCCTTTACACACAGATTGAGAAATGACCTTCAATATTGATAGACATTATTCTTCCTCATATAAACACGCCCTCAAGAAAGAGGAGTGATGGAACTGGTAGCTAAGCAACAAGAGTTTGTGGTGGGGCACTAGGCAACAACTAACCAATGGGAGGAGAATTCTACATTATTGGCCATCCCTGGAAAACTCTAGTATAAAGTATCTTAAGAAATCATATTGCTTTAATTTTCTTGAGGGCATGATTGCAGATGATAGTTTACGTACCCTCAGACAACAATCATAAATATTTGGGTAGCACAACGATTGCTAAATATAATATGAAAATTACAGCACCAAAACCATTAATATTGGTTGAGACAAAATATGTACGTGGGGATTTTCTGTACAAACCACCTCTGAATTTAAGTTAACATGGATTTTCAAATATTTTCTAGAGTTTAATATTTGAATGCAATGCATCTCCCAAGGTAAACCAGCTTTTGCCTGGTAGCTTGATGGTAGCTTCAGTCTACTAGAAAGTAACGAAGCTCTACTGTGCCTAATAATTGATTAACAATAGTCAGAACTTAAGATCACTTCAGAAAATTCTGCACATACTGTGGTGCACCAATGAAGGAGACACAAGCAGCATTTACTGAATTAAGCATCACAGTCCAAACCATTATTGAAACCTTGTCCTTGATGGAGCAAGGTCAATTTTTTACACCATAATCTGAACCCCATCACCCCCACTCTTAAAAATGGGGACATTTCCTCAAAGTGCTACATAGCTCATTTCAAGAGCAAAAGTGACAAAATTTATTTCAAGAAAATCTTCAACTTATATCCTTTTTTATACCAGATATTTTAAAATAGAAATTTGGACAATTCTGCCCCTTTATTAATGATTGTGAACAAAGATCTAATTAGAATGTGTTTACTGAGAAATAGTATAATTGTTGTTGGTAGCTATTTGTTTTGTTAAAATAGACCAATCCTTAACTTTTTAAAGGTCAACAATGATATTGGTAAAAGAAATGAGACAACAATCTAAACTTGAAAATATGCTTCATCTTTGAAGCCTTATTTACATTTCTCTTTGTAATATGCAGAATCCAAATCTTAAACAAAGTTTTATTGACACATTGTATTATGCTAAAGAGTTATTGCATCTGAATAAAAGTATGCAGAAACATTCAAAGCTATGTAAATAAGATTACTAGTTGTCATTTTATAATCCATCATTTGCGTAAAGTAAGACTATGATTGAAAATTTGACCTTAACAACCTGGTGATTGCGCAATAAATGGGTGTGGGTCTTGGAATCAATAAAAAAAACATTGCATACACTGATTCTTGAGCCTGTGGTTTACATCAGTTTTCTATTCTGTCTCAATGCATCTTTATTTATTTGCGTATTTATATGCTTAATCACAGCAGTCTACTTTATCTTTCTGCAGTCCAAGTAGTGCAGAAAATGTGATGTTGTAGTCAGGTTAAAAATGCAATGGTGACAAAGCATTTGATAATGTCAATGCATTAATCTAGTTAATGACAACTACAGGTCGTTCTAAAAAACCCAAGTTTGTTTTTGTTTAGTTTAATGGCGCCAAGCAAATCCCAATCTCTAAAAGATTAGAGCATACGCAAACGAAATTATGGGCTATCAAAAATTCTAACCAATGATAGGCTGGCAAGGAGGAGTGCTGAGATGGCAGATGAGTGGGTGACCATTTGCCAAATGGAAAGGAGACAACAGGTCCAGGAAAACCAGGATTCCTTGGAGCTGTCTAGCAGGTATGAAATTTTAGATGCCTATTTAGTGAGCAACACGACTGTGTCAGGATGAGGGAAAACTATAGTACCATGGCACCAGAGGCTATGCTAGGAAAGAATGAGAGGCTGTTGGACAGATTAAAAAGGTGGTGGTGGTGGTGGTGGTGGTGGTGGTGGTGGTGGTGGTGGTGGTAGTAGTAGTAGTAGTAGTAGTAGTAGTAGTAGTAGTAGTAGTAGT
>NC_063333.1:135629977-135636361 GCF_021869965.1 Rhincodon typus
GTAGTAGGAGGTGACTTTATAGTTCAAGAGATAGACTGTCTAGATTGCAGCCGAGATTGTGAGTTCTATACGGCATGTTGTCTCCAGGATGCAAGGATTCGGGACATAACAATGGCTGGATAAACTTCTGGAAAGGGAAGGTGAATGAACGGTGATTGTGGTTCATGTGGGAAACATCAACAAGTAAGAACTTGCAGAATCATTTCAGGTGTTAGGGAGTAGGGTGAAATGCAAGATGCCCAGGGTAGTAATCTCAGAAATACTACTGTGCTTATCTGTTTAGGTAACGCCAGATCAGGGAGGTAAATGGAGGGGTTTAGATGTGTGGGACATTGGAATCAGTTTTGGGAAAGGAGAAAGCTGTTCAGAAGAGATGGGCTTCACATGAACAGAAACGGAACTAACCTACTGACTAAGAGTGTTAATAGTGTCGTGGGTATGACTTTCAACTTGTAAGGCAGGGACTGGGTTGAATAATGGATTTAGTTTTGGAAGTACCAACAAAAGTGAGAGCAAAAGAGAAGATTGGGATTGGGGAAAAGGAAGTGAGGGAAGGCTTGTGACACTGAACAAAGAAATGGTTGCCTTCCAATGGGCAAGAAAGTGATATGGGCAGGGTTAAATTGTGTGTATGTAAATGCACAAAGCATAACAAACAAACCTGGGGAACTGTAAGTGGAAATTGCTCTGGGGAGATATGACATAGTACTGTTGGTAGAAATGTGGCTCAAACCAGAACAGGAATTGATACTTAACTTCACAGGTTATAAGACCTATTGTAGAATCATAGAATTCCTACAGTATGGAAAGAGGCCAGTTGGCTCATCAGGTCCGCTCCAATCCTCTGAAGAGCTCCCCACACTGACCCACATCCCCACACTATTCCTGTAACCCCGCATTTACCATGCCTGACCCACATAGCCTGCACATTCCTGGACACTACGAGGCAATTTATCACAGCCAATGCACCTAATCTGCACATCTTTGATCTTTGGAAGGAAACCGGAGCACCCAGTGGAAACCTACGCAGACTTGGGGAGAATGTGCAGATTCCACACTGACTGTCACTTAAGGTTGAAATCAAACCCAAGTCCCTGGCATTGTGAAATAACCACGGAGCCACCGTACTGCCTGGTGGATAGAAAGGGAGGAGGGGTAGCTGTCTTTGTCAAAGATAGTATCATTGCGCTTTAATGAGATGCAGTTCCTGAATTAGAATCTATGAAGATGGAGATGAGAAACAGGAAGAGAGCAGTAACTTTGTTGAGTATTTATTATGGACCTTCAAATAGAGAGGTGGAAGTACAAGAGAGTATTTGTAGGCAGATCACGGAAATCTGCAGGACAAGTAGAATTATGATATTTGGTGATTTCGATTATCCCAGAGTAGACAGGGGGAAAGCTAAAGTGTGGGGCATGGAAGATGAGAAATTCCTGCAATGCATGCAGGAGAACTTTCTGGAAAAGTACATTTCTAGCCCTACCAGGGAGGGAGCTGAATTGGATCTCGTCTGATCTGGCAGACCAAGTGGGAAATAGCAATCAAATATAATAAGGTTCAATATCAAGTTGGAAAACGATAAAAATCAGTCAAGGATTAAGATCCCAGACTGGAAAAGAGCAGATTTTAGGGGTCTAAAAGTTGAATTGAAGCCAGTTGATTAGAAACACATTTTGGTGAATAAAACAGTGGATGAAGAACGGGTGACTTTCAAAAGAGAGATGAATAGGGTGCAAGCTAGACACATATCCATGCGAAATATATATGAGGTATCCAAAGCTAGAGTACCCTGGATGACTAAGGATATTGATGAGAAAATAAGAAGATAAAGAAAGCATATGTTGCCTACTGGAATAATAATAGCAAGAGAAATCCGAAGGAGTATCTCCAACATGGGAGAGAGGCTAAGGCTGGAATAAGGAAGGCTAAGAGGAAGCATGAGACAAGGATGGAAGATTGCATTAAAACAATCAGTAAAATATTCTTCAAGGATATTAATAATAAAATATTAGTGAAGAATATGGAGGCATCCGTAAGGAATAAGCAGAGTAAGCTGTTCAATGAAGCAAAGGGTTTGGCAGAGGTACTAAATAAATCCTTTGTTTCAGTCTATACCAAATTAGAAAGTGATGACAATGGCCCAGTTGAAAATATGGGTGTTGAGCAAGTGAGCAGGATAGTGATACATAATAAAGAGCGGCTAAAAACATTGGTTGCACAACAGGTAGTGAAGACACCAAGCCTGGAAGGAACGCATCCTAGATTGTCGAGAGAGATAAGGAAGCAAATTGCAGAGCCATCAACAGAAATTTGCAGGCCTTTCTGTACACAGGATTAGTCCCAGGGGACGGGAGGATTGCAAATGTAATGCTGCTGTTTAAGAAAGGACAGAGGATAACCAAGGAAAGTACAGACCTATCAGCTTGAAAACTGATGGAGGCCATAATATGGGATAAAATATACACTGAGGAAAAAACTACGTTAATACTAGACGGTCAATGTGGCTTTGTCAAGTGAAGGTCATATCTGATAAATTAATTGAGTTCTTTGGTGAGGTGGCACAGGGAGTGGATGAGGGTGGAGCTATGGATGTTGTATATTTGGACTTCCCGAAAGCATTTGATATGGTGCCTCATGGCAGGTTGGTTAGCAAGTTAGAAATGTTTGGAATTGATGGGTCCTTGGCAGCATAGATTGTAAGTTGGCTAAAATATAGGAAACAAAGTGAAGGTATAAATGGGCATTTCCCAGACTGGAGAAACATTGAAAGTGGTGCTCCCCAGGTATTGGTGTTGGGACCCTTATTTTTTCTGATTTATATAAATGATTTGGAGGTGAGTGTTGAAGGCAAATCTCTAAATTTGCAGGTGATACTAAGCTAGAGGCAGCACAGTGGCACAGTGGTTAGCATTGCTGCCTCATAGCACCAGAGACCCAGGTTCAATTCCAGCTTTGGGTGACTGTGCAAACTCCACACAGACATTCTCCACGAATCTGTGTGGGTTTCATCTGGGTGCTCTGGTTTCATTCCAAAGTCCAAAGATGTGAAGGTTGGGTGGATTCCCATGCTAAATTACCCCATTGGTGGATTTACCATGGTAATTAGGGGCGTATGGGGATAGGGTGGGATGATGTTCAGGGGGTTGGTGCAGACTCGATAGGCTGAATGGCTTCTTTCTACACTATAGGCATTCTATGATTCTAGGCAGAATGGTACATTGTCAGGAAGACCCAACATCTTAAGAGAGACATTGACAAGTTGGCCAAATAGGCAGACACCTGGCAGATGAATGTCAATGCAGGAGAAATATAAGATCATGCGTTTTGGGAGAAGAAATGTGGAGAAGCAATACAGGCTCAATGATACAACTTTGAAGGGAGTACAGGAGCACTGGTTCACGGGCATAATTCTCTGAAGGGCAGGCAAGTTGAAACAGTTGAGAAGGCTTATAGGATCATCGGGTTAATAAATAAAGGCATAGAATATAAAATCAAGGAAGTGATCCTACACCTCTACAAATCTTTGGTCAGACCACATTTGGAGTATTGTGTTCAGTTCAGGGCACCTTATTTAAGGAAAGATATTAAAACCCTGGACAGAATGCAAAGAAGATTTACTAGAATGATAGCAGGAATGACGGATTATAAATACAAGGAAAGATTAGAAAAATTGGGTTTATTCTCCTTGGAGCAGAGAAGATTAAGATTTGAAACAAAAACAGAAATTGCTGGAAAAGCTCAGCAGGTCTGGCAGCATCTGTGAAGAGAAATCAGAGTTAACGTTTCGGATCTGGTGACCCTTCCTCCGGTCACATGACCGGAAATATTAACTCTGATTTCTCTTCACAGATGCTGCCAGGCCTGCTGAGCTTTTCCAGTAATTTCTGTTTTTGTTTCTGATTACAGCATCTACAGTTCTTTCAGTTTTATTGAAGATTAAGAGGTGACCTCATTCGAGATGTTTAAAATAATGAACAATTTTGACACAGTAAAGAAGGATATTCTGTTTCTATGAGTTGATATGTCAGGTACAATATGTCACAATTACAAGACTGTCAGCAAGGGAACTTGGAATGAGTTGAGAAGAAGCTTCTATGCTCAGAGAGTTGTTGGGATTTGGGATGCACTGCCTGGGAGAGTGGTGGATGCAGATTCCATATAAGGTTTAAGCAGAGAGCTGGATACATATTTGAAAGTGATGAATTTGGAGTGTTATAGAGATAGGGCTGGAGATTGGGATCAGCTGGGAAGCTCTTTTGGGAGCCAATACAGACACGGTGAGTCAAACGGCCTCTTCTGTGCAATTAAGTTCTATGATTCTATGAATTATAATTACCATTCTCACGTACATCAATCAAAACAAACTGAATACATCCCCTGTATTATTAACTTATACACACACATCTTCCCTCCCTGAAATAATCAGTTTAGGTGTAACTATTTCAGACCATTGAATTATTGAATTGTCAAAGTCAAACAACAAGTTGTTGCATTACACTGATATGGAAATAATCCTAAAACAGCTATTTTTAGTATTGGTGAAACCCTTTTCCATGTTGATCTTTATTACTTCCTCATTCCTTTAATCAAACCCTGAAGCGACAAGGGTAAAATTCTTTTAGCAATGGGTATTCCTGTGTATGTGCACCACTGAGTGCATTTCAAGCAATGTTACAAGCGTGCCACTTTTCCACTAATCAGAGACTTCCTTAATATGCAGTAACACAAATGTCCCATTCGAGTTCAGGAGACAGCTTGTGATCTGACTTTCAAGTGCGTTAAAGGCAAGCAGTGTGATATCAACTTCAAAAAGTGTGTCCCAGTACTTTAAATTTGCACTGAATATATATCTTCTGGTCATACCCAATCACTCAAACCAAACTGGCTGAAATTTAAATACTGACTTTACTTTCCTGCAGTGACGAAATAGCTGGAAATAGCAACATGAATCTCACAAAGCTTCTTGCTTCAAGTGAAAAAACAAGCCTTGGACTGAAGCGGATTCAGTAGGTGCCTGTCCCTGTTCTAGATGCTTTAGCAGATCTGAAACCTAGATTCAGTACTAACCTTGTATTGCCTAAAGTTATCGAGATTGCAACTGTTCTGATTTCCTTTCACAACTTATTTCTTCCAGGTGCCAATAATTCCAAGTTCTAATGTTAGGAAAACTTGCAACTTTTAACCAATGAACAGCAATATAAAGCAGACATTTCAGACACAATCCTGCATGCCGTGTTGAACCTCATCGTCAATGTCTGCCTTTGTTGACAAGAGACTCCCATGGTATGGTTTACATTATTCATGGCCTTTTCATGGATTTTGATAACCAGGTCAGCATTATGTTGACCATGGCTCAGTAGCATGCTGTAGGATGGAGTCAAGGACATTCACATTAAAGACTCAATCTCTGTTAAGGAAAGCTCACAGGGTTATACATTGAAGTGCAGATAACTTACCTGGCTGTTCCTAGCCATTTCATACTCAAACAAATAGGTCCCCTTCAGCAAGTGAATCCTTCTCAGAAATGCTTAGCAGGTTTGCAAAGGAAGATAAGGAACAGAAACAGTTGGAGGGAGAGGAAGAATTTTCACTGGAGGCTACTGTATGTGAGATAGATCTGGGAGTCAACAAAGGTGGCTATATCAGTCGAGAGAAATTTGAAAATGTTCTTTATTTCATTGAGGAGCAATGTGTTTGAAGTTCTGTTTCAGTAGGTGCCTGTCTCTGTGCTAGATGCTCTAGCCAGATCTGAAACCTAGATTCTGTACTAACCTTGTATTGCCTAAAGTTATCAAGATTGCAACTGCTCTGATTTCCTTTCACCACTTATTTCTTCCAGGTGCCAATAAGTTACGTGCCAGACATCAGTCACAAGGGTGTGAATTCCTGCCTCAGTAATCTCCCTTTTGAGATGGCAGCGGAGTAGACGCTCCAGCCAGAACTCATCCGCTCCATCCATTCATTTATTTTTCTGGGTTTTTTTTCTCTCATGTTTTTTTTCTCTCTTCTGTCTTTTTCCTCTTCTGTTAGCGGCCCAGAGCAGAATTTGAGGGGGAGGGGTTGTAGTCAGTGGCCTGGAGCACAGGGACTGAGGCCAGTGCCCGGGACAGAGCATGGACAGCAGGCAGCAGGCCTGGAGTGAAGCAGGAGCGGCCAACAGCCTGAAGCATTGACAGCCTGTGGTTCAGAGTGGGGACAGTGGGCAGCGGCCTGGAGCAGAGCGGGGACAGTGGTCAGTGGCCTGTGGCCCAGAGCGGGGACAGTGGGCAGCGGCCTGGAGCAGAGCAGGGACAGTGGTCATTGGCCTGTAGCCCAGAGCGGGGACAGTGGTCAGCAGCCTGTAGCCCAGAGCAGGGACAGTGGTCAGCGGCCTGGAGCAGAGC
>NC_063333.1:135636371-135645784 GCF_021869965.1 Rhincodon typus
GCCTGTAGCCCAGAGCAGGGACAGTGGTCAGCGGCCTGGAGCAGAGCAGGGACAGTGGTCAGTGGCCTGTAGCCCAGAGCAGGGACAGTGGTCAGCGGCCTGGAGCAGAGCAGAGACAGTGGTCAGCAGCCTGTAGCCCAGAGCAGGGACAGTGGTCAGCGGCCTGTAGCCCAGAGCAGGGACAGTGGTCAGCAGCCTGGAGCAGAGCAGGGATAGTGGTCAGTGGCCTGGAGCAGAGCAGGGACAGTGGCAAGAAGGCCCAGACTAGAGCGGGGGTGGCCAATGGCCGAGAGCAAAGATGGTTACTGATTGGGAACTGGTGGAGCCCAAGCAGACTACCTGGAAACCCTTATAGAAAGACTGTAGTGTCTATCTTTTTAGCTTTATATCTTATTTTCCTAACTTATACAATGTATATCTGTAAAGTTGTATAACTTTTTTCTTCATGTTCTCTATTTTCTGTACCCACATACTTTGTGAGTGGCGCCATGTGCTGGCGACATTGTACACTTTTCACTCTTCTCCTGTTCTGTTGCGAGTACACATGACAATGAACATAATTCTAATTCTAATTCTAATTCATAACACCACAACAGCAGAGAACATGGGGGTATACCTGGATGTACCCATATCTTCAATAAACAAATATTCAGAATATTGAAGCAATGCTTTGGATAGTTAGATTGGTCAGGACAGCACAGATATCCAGTCTGCCAAGAATGTTACAATTATGTTGGCATACTATCCAATTTTGCAGTCATGAGCATGGAGAAACAAAAGGCTGTATCAGATTCTGACGAGATATAGTTGGAAGAAGAAACTTGCAAGCCAGTGACATTTTCTACTACAAGCAGATGAAGGACAAATGATTAACTAGCAATTATGTTGCATTGCATCTCCTGCAAACCAACCAACACATCAATGACTAACATTTAGTCCACCTGAATCAAAGTAAATCACTGCATGAGGTATACAAATTCCACCTCATAATGCCACCCCTTAATGAAGACCTTGCAGCTATTATTGAACCAATTTGCAAGAGGAGACCATCACCAACATCAAATTTGTTTTAAAGCAGTGGACACGTAGAAAAAATATTCATGTGAGTGCTACCCGATAATATCTCTACTAATAAAGCGTATGGAAACTTGGGCTTCATACGTAGAAATATTGAGTACAAAAGCATGGGGTTATGCTGAAGCTTTGTAATGCTCTAGGTAGACCACAACTACATAGTGTGTCCAGTTTTGGTCATCACACTTAAACATCTTGACACAAATATATACGGTAGTTTTCAGGCAGCACCAGGAAAGGACAATGATAGCTGCTGGACTACTGTGAAAGCCCAAATGGATGACTAATGCCTTTCAAGAAAAGGAACCTGACATCATTTTATGCAATGAATGCTGGATTGTCATTTTATGCAATACCGTCTGTTTTCAAGTCAATAGAATGTTTTACTCTACTTTAATGGTATTCAAAATAAACCCATCTTTATTGACTTTCCCAAGTTTTCCCATTTGTCTTAGTTCAACATTTCTCCACTTCTTCTCACTTTGCTTACCTTAGAAGAATGAGGTTTTGAATTGACAAGATAAAGAGACCATAATGATCCTAATGAATAAACATCAAGCAGGAGGCAAATGTCTCAGGAAGATTTCAAGCTTTTTCCAGGTAACCTTACTAGATTAGCAAATTATTATAATTAAACAGTGGTTACACCATGTTTCATATATGACAAGTTAATCTCCAATTAATCCCAACTTTTGAAGTGGTATCATTAAACTCTGCAATTTGCTTTGAATGGAAACCAACATACACCTTCTCTGTTGTTAGCATGTGCTGAGAACTTGAAGAAAGCAACATGCGGAAAGACCCTGATGTTCTTCATACGAGAAGAGGATTTAGAATACGTGTCCAGACTTCAAAGGGATGATTTTTATCCCATCCTTTTTGGGGTTAACATCTTCAAAATCACATTAACACATCAACAACTTATAACTATGTACGACCATTATCAGGAGTCCATGTAGTCATCGAGCACATGGATATAGGGGATTGGGACTTGCTGTGACTTAAAACACTGGCTGCAGGGTTTTGGTTGACCTCAAATTTATAGAGGGTAGAACGTAGAGATCAACCAAAGGTGTGTTGGAATAATCAACTCCGGAAGCATCAAGGACATGATTGATGGTTTTAGTAGCAGGTGTACTGAGACAGGGCAAATTCTGATGAGTTTATGGACCAATAGACTATCAATATGCCAATTTGAAAGGGGCCAATCACTGGGTATTGACAGCACCCACCTGTTTTGAAAATATTCAATATTATTATTCAAATCCTTTGACATAAGTAGGAAGAAATTGCCTAATTCTGTTCTTGTATTTCTATGTTTCCTCCAGGGAAGCACAGGCACACACTCCCACCTCATCCCTTGCAACTTACACTGCTAGTGGCTTCATCAACACAATTTTAGGGTAGCAATCTAATGGACTGGCCTAGGATGTTGTGTTTTTTTTTCCCTGTTACTAACCAGCCAAATGTGAATAAGGCCTTAAATTTGAATGACCTTTCACCACTGGAACAGTATAGTCCAAATTAACGCAGTCAGGGTCATGGGCTCCATATCAGTGCAATCCAGGAAGAGGGCCATGGTGAGTTCTGCAGCTCCAGTGTAACCAGTCCAGGGAGTCACGATGAGTCAATTGCTGAGCTGCATGGAGATTAGCCAGGAGTCCAGTTACTCAATAGTAGGGGCTGCCCATCCGAGTCAGTCAGAAGCATGGTACATGGTCAGCCCTGGGACTCAATTTGATGCAGGTCGAGAGGGTTTATCAGGCAGTTGTTCACCTAGAGGAAATGCAATGTGTGTTGACCAGAACAATGCTGCTGGATTCCAAGCGTGAAACTCCAAAGAGCATTTACACAAACTCGGGTCGTATTTCTTGAAATTTAGAAGGTTAAGAATTATTTGAATTTTTCAAGATATTAAGGGTAACAGGTTGATTAGATAAAAGCTATTTTGACTGGCTGGGGAGTATATACAGTGTTAATTAGCATGGAAACAAACCCTTCGATCAACTTGTCCACACCAACCAGGTATAAAACGAACTAGTCTGCATTTGGCCCATATCCCTCTAACCCTTTCCTATTAATGTATCTATTCAAATATCTTTTAAATATCATTATTGTACCTGCCTCTGCCACTTCCTCTGGTTGTTTGTGCCATACACGTATAACCCTCTGTGTGAAAAAGTTGCCCCTTATGTCCATTCTAAATCTTTCCCCTGTCACCTTAGACCTGTATCCTCTAGGTTTGGACACCCCTATCCTGGGAAAAAGACCTTGGCTATTCGCCTTATCTGTGCTTCTCATGGTTTTATAAACATCTGGAAGGTCATCCCTCAGCCTCCTACGCTCCAGGGAAAAAAGTCCCAGCCTATTCAGTCTCTCCTTATAATTCAAAACTTCCAGTCTCAGTAACATACTTGTAAATCTTTCCTGCATGCTTTCCAGTTTAATACCATCCTTCCGAGAGCAGGGCAACCAGAACTGTACATGGTACTCCAAAAACTGCCACAACATGACGTCCCAACTCCTATACTCAATGCTCTGACCAATGTAGGCATGCATGCCAAATGCCTTCTTCACCAACTTGTCTACCTGTGACGCCACTTTCAAGGAACTATGTTGTTCGACAACATTCCCCATTAACTCTGTAAGAACTGCCCTGGCTCTAATTTTTGAATGATGATGCAAATCATGAAGGGCTAAAAGAGAATATGGGATAGCTTTGACAGATAAGGTTCAGGAGAATCCAAAGAAATTCTACTAGTACATTAAGGGAGAGAATAGGGTTGTTTAAAGAGCAACAATGCCATCTCTGCATGGAACCACAGGAGATGGGTGAGATACTAAACAAATATTTTGTGTTCGTATTTACTGTGGGGAAAGACATGGAAGCTAGGGACTTGGGGAAATAAATAGTGATGCCTTGAAAAGAGTTCATACTACCAAAGAGGAGGTGCTCGAGGTCTTAAACGCATAAAGGTAGATAAATCACCAGGATCCAATCAGGCATTTCCCAGAACTTTGTGAGAAGTTAGGGGAGAAATTTCTGGGCACCTGGCTGAGATATTTGCATCATCGATAGCCACAGATAAGGTGCCGGAAGACTGGAGGTTAGCTAATGTCATGCCATTATTTAAGAAAGCCTGTAAGGAAAAGTTAGGGAACTATGGACCAGTGAGCCTTACATCAGTGGCGAGTAAGTTGTTGGAGGGGATTCTGAGGGACAGGATTTACATGCATTTGGAAAGGCCTGGACTGATTAGGAATAGTCAGCATGGCTTTATTTGTGGGAAATTGTGTTTCACTAACTTGATTAAGTTTTTTGAAGAGGTGGCAAAGAAGACTAATGAAGTCAAAATGGTAGACATTGTCTATATGGACTTCAGCAAGGCATTCAACAAGGTTCTGCATGGTAGACTGGTTAGTAAGGTTAGATTACATGGAACCTGGGGGAGCTAGCCAATTGGATACAAAATTGTCTTGAAGGTAGGAGACAGAGATTAGTGTTGAAAGGTTGCTTTTTGGACTGGAGGCCTGTGACCAATGGGGTACCACAAGGGTCAGTGCTGGGTCCACTGCTTTTCTCGTTTATATAAATGATTTGGTTGTGAATAGAGGGGTTTGGTTAGTAAGTTTGCAGATGATACCAAAATTGCTGGTGTAGGGGACACTGAAGAAGTTTATCTCAGAGTACAGTGGAACCTTGATCAGATGGACCAATGAACCAAGGCATGGCAGATAGAGGTTAATTTAGATAAATGTGAGATGCTGCATTTTGGTACGGCAAACCAAGGCAGGACTTATACATTTGATGGTAGGGCCCTGAGGAGAGTTGCTGAATGAAGAGATCTTTGGGTGCAGGTGCACAATTCCTTGAAAGTGGAGTCATAAGTAAACAGGTTGGTGAAGAAGGCTTTTGGCTCACTTGCTTTCATCAGTCAGAATACTGAGTAGACTAATTGGAATGTCGTGTTGTGGCTGTACAGGACATTGGTGAGGCCGCTTTTGGAATACTGTGCACAATTCTGGTCACCCTTCCAAAGGAAGAATATTGTTAAACTTGAGAGGGTGCAGAAAAGATTTACAACGACTGGAGGATTGAGCTACAGGGAGAGGCTGAATAAGCTGGGACTTCTTTCCTTGGAGCATCAGAGGCCGAGGAGTGACCTTAAAGAGGTTTATAAAATCATGAGGGGCACACATAGGGTGAATAGCCAAGGTCTTTTTCTTAGAGTGGGGGAGTCCAAAACTACATAACATAGATGTAAGATGAGAGTGGAAAGTCTTGAAAAGGATCTGAGGGGTCACTTTTTCATGCAGAGGATGGTGCATGTATGGAATGAACTGCCAGATGAAGATGTGGAGGGTGGTAAAATTATGACATTTAAAAGGCATCTGGTTGGGTATATGAATAGGAAGAGTTTAGAAGGGTGTGGGCCAAATGCTGGCAAATGTGACTAGGTCAGATTGGGATATCTGGTCAGGCAGATGAGTTGGACTGAAAGGTTGGTTTCCATGCTGTATGACTGTATGACTCCTTGAGTGAAATTCAGAAACAATTCTACACACAAAAGGCGGTAGAAATTTCTGTATGATGGATAGTAATCAATTCTATATCAGTTGTTAATTTTAAATCTGGGACCAATAGATTTTTGTTTACCAAAGGTAGTGAGGGATATGGGAATAACATGAGTATGTGGAATTAGGTCACAAATCAGCCATGATCACATTGCCTGCTGGAATAAACTCCAGGGGTTAAATGGCCTGTTCAGTTCTGATGTTCCAAAATACCTATAGCGTCTTACACAAACAAAAACTGTCAAATTATGAGGAGCCACACTGGGTTTATTTATATATCCTTGCAGATCATTAACTTTGCTTATAGCTAAGAAAAATAATGGCTTGATTTGTTGTACCATGCAACTGTGCAATCTGGAAACAGATTTTTTTTTGAGGGAATATTGCTTTGGTGAGTCAAAGAAGATATATAGTTGTCAGTATGCAACAACTATCTGATTGTGGAGAGCATTATGCTACTGGATTTGTTCAGGATAACATTATTGATTACTAAATGTATTCCATATCATATGATTCATATTTGATTGGAGGGTATTTTAACCCACATAGGCTGACTAGAGAGATATGGACCAAAAACAGAAGTTGCTGGAAAAGCTCAGCAGGTCCGGCAGCATCTCAGAGGAAGGGTCACCGGACCCGAAACATTTACTCTGATTTTTTGCTTCACAGATGCTGCCAGACCTGCTGAGCTTTTCCAGCAACTTCTGTTTTTGTTCCTGATTTACAGCATTCGCAATTCTTTTGGATTTTATTTAGAAAGGTATGGAGTTGCCATTATTGGTTATCCTGGTGAGGTGATATCTCAGCAGAAAACATTGTATACTTATATTCCCTTACCACAATTTTACAGTCGAATTGTAATTGTTTTGTAGTTTATGTTATCCAATATAGCATTGTCCTCTATCATGTACTATACAACAGGGTATATCATACCACAGCAGTACAAGCCATCTATTCCAAAAACAGCCATTGCTCATAAAATTTTCAAAAGTACATTACATAATAGTTGAAATTTGATAATCTATAAATTGCAATACAGATCAGTTTCTTTCAAAAAGGTGCATGAGGTGCCTCACTCCACTTGTCATTACAAGTTATATTTACAATGTACACAAACATTTCATGTCAAACCTTCTCTAGTGCACATATCCCAAGATGTTTTACATGGTTTTCAGCTCCTCGTGGTGGGAGGGCTGAATGCATTGGTCTTTTCTCCAATGAGCCTTTGCTGGCTGCCAAACGTTAGTTCATCTCTCAGCACATAGTCATGATCCTTAGAATTTGCCAGTCTGTAACACTCAATCCTTGACAGCTTTTTACACTGGAGGCCCTGCAGTTTTCAGGCTGCTTTTCACTGAGTCGATGGTCCTCCAGCAGCAGATCATGTTTTCATTGGTGTACACCCCATAGAATACAGAGCCCTGCATTATAGAGGTACTGAAGTACAGCACTTATTTTTGTATGTACTTTTAAGAATGATTCTGCCTCAATTTACGTGTGTTCTTTGCTACTAATTGACAGCAATATTCATACCATAACTTTATGATCTAATGTTTTGTATTTCTTTCAGCTCTGTAGTTAGGTCTTCAAAGTAACTGAACCAGATTTCATTAATAATATGCAGGCTTGGCACTTCTTTTAAATATTTTGTAGGGCTATTTCCCCAACCTCCAGATACTTCACCAAATCTGTTTGCATTTCTCCAGAACAGAAATTATAACCACATGCTGGACAGAAGATCTGGCTTTTCTCAACTTTCGTTTCGCCTGCTTGTGCAGAAATGATACATCCCACAGCTAAATGAAGGAGAGCTCTTTTTTTTTTAGCCATTTCTATCAATTAATTCACTATGTGGATGCTTCAAGAGTATTGGTGTGTCATTATAACAATGACATTTCAATTAGCTGCCAGTTTTTCATAACCAGAAGCAAAATTACATTCTTACGAGCCACAAGCATTTCAGGTCCATATTCCTGCAACACCTTTAGCCAGTTACACATTACGATGAAGAGTGAGTACTTTGTGCTTTGAGAATATTGTGACCCAAAATATATTGCTTCCATGTATGAGCATATATGACTTGCGGTTTATATATATATTGAGACATAGACCAGAGGCCAACATTAATTTGAGTCAATCTGGAGCACGTCTGCTATCTATACTCGCAAACTTAATGTAACGAATTTGATTAGCAAGTTTGTCAGCTCCTCATTCTCTCTCAATACAGGATACTGCTGATATGATGACACATGGAAATTCACTCAAAGGCTGCCTGCTTCCCTGTACCATAATCATGGTCAAATTTTACAAAGCTATCTTATCTGAATTATTACTATAAATCCACAATTTATGTTGCCTTGCACTTGTAAGTAGCCTATCATGGGATGTGCAGAATTTAGCCATTCGTACAAATTTGCAGGGATGTGAGCACTTAAAAGTGGGTGGCAGCTCAACTGGTTTCAGCTTTAAAATTAATATTAAATATTTGTCAGTGTTTGACAGGAGTTGGAATGAATGAGAAAGAAATGTCAAGCAAAAGCTAAAAGAAACTCAAGATGCAGGAGGTCTGAAGCAGAGTCTATTAAAAACATGATAAAGTGATTTAATATCCCTTATTTACTTGTTGGCAAGACAAGTGTGGAGCTTTGTGACATGGGTACAACTGAGACATACATCCCAGAAGACAACAGCCTGTCAGGTTTCAGCAGCTAGGCAGAGGCTCGACGCAGCACTTGCATAGATTATGTGGCAACTCTGGAACCAGGAAATAGTCTATGCCCTATGAGGCTGATGCCTCCTTTCTGCAGGAAATGGGATGTACATTTGCCTTTTATCAAGCAAACCTCTCTTCTAATTTCTTTTTGCAGAAGGTGTCAACGTTGGCTCAATTACTCCCAAGTTAGGCAGTTGTGGGTTCAAACTCCACATACTTGACCACATAGTGATCAGAAAACTTATGACAGGTAAAATGAGGCCTTTGGCCTATTGTAGTTGTTCTGTCTGATGAAGGGACACCCAAACTAATTCCATCTTTCTACACTAGGTTTCTAGCTCTGCAGATCCAAAGTCTTCAGGTAAACTTTCAAGGTCTTTCAATGTGGTGAGCATTCCTGTCTTTACTATCCTTTCAGACAGTGAGTTCCAGACTCACACCATCATTTGGGTGGAAAATGTCACCTCCCCTCTTATCTTTCAACCAATTACTTTCAATCCATGCCCCCTGGTTTCTGACACATCTGCATCTACTCCATTGTAGCCACTCATAATTTTATTCACATCTATTAAGCCACCTGTATACCTCCTCTATTTCAAGGAACATGACTCCAGCCTATCCAATCTTAATCCATTGTTAAAATTCTCTAGTCTCAGCAACATCTTCATAAATCTCCTGTGGACCCTTCCCAGTGATTGATAGTCCTATTTCCACCTCCATAATATTGTCCAACTTCACCCCTGCCTCAGCTCATCTGCTGCTGCAACTTTATTTTTTTAGACAGAGACTTGACTATTCTAATGCACTCCTGGCTGGTCTCCCACACACCAACCTCAGTAACCTTGAACACATTGCTACCTCCATCCTAATTAACCCCAAGTCCTGTCTACATATAATCCCTAGGACCCCAGTCAAGCAACATCACAGCCTTGTTAACAAATGCCTCCCCTTCTCTGTAAACTCCACCAGTGCTACAAACCTCTAAGGTATCTGTGATAACAAGGTGTAGAGCTGAATGAACACAGGTGGCCAAGCAGCATCAGAGGAGCAG
>NC_063333.1:135646184-135697192 GCF_021869965.1 Rhincodon typus
TTGGCCTGCTGTGTTCATCCAGCTCTACACCTTGTTATCTCAGATTCTCCAGCATTGGCAGTTCCTACTATCTCTGGAAGCTTCTGTCCTTTGTATTGAATTCTTCCATTATTCTGCATCAGGTCAATAGAATCAACATTTTGTCATTCCAAGGCTTCCTTCCAAGGCATTGCAGTTTTAAGAAGATACTTTTAGAATACTGCGTACAATATTAGTCGCCCTTCTATAGGAAGGGTGTTTTCAAATTTGAGAGGGTGCCAAAAAGATTTACCAGGATGTTGCCAGGACTGGAGGGTTTGAGCTACAGGGAGATGCTGAATTGGCTTGGGCTTTTTTACCTGCCGCATCAGAGGCTGTGGGATGTCCTTATAGAGGTTTATAAAATCATGAGGGACATGGACAGGGTTTTTTCACTAGAGTAGGGGTGTGCAAAACTAGAAGACATAGGTTTAAGGTGAGAAGGGAATTATTTAACAGGGGCCTAAGGGGTAATGTTTTCACACAGAAGGTGGTGTGTGTTTGGAATAAGCTACCAGAGGAAGTGGTGAAGGTGGGTTCAATTAGAACATTTAAAAGGCGTCTGGATGGGTATATACATGGGAAAATAGAGGGATATGGGCCAAATGCTGGCAAATGAGACGAGGCCAGATTGGAGTATCTGGAAGGCTCTGTTTCCATGCTGGATGACTCAATGACTCCAGGTGCTTCTTAAACATTTATCTCTTCAAACGAGTTTTTGGTCATCCAATCTAAGATCATTTTTATGTGGCAAGGTGTTATTTTTTTTCCTGCAATAGTTAAAGGCCTTATGCAACTTTCTGTAGTTCATGTGCCAATGTCTTTTATTTCAATGTTTTCATGGATCATCAATATGTTCACAGTCAGGTACTCAACCTCAATTATGCACTCAAATTTTGAATGCACAAAGTATTGACTCTGAAGCCAAAGTCCTATTTGAAGTTTAATAATTCAGTTTGTCTGTTGTTACATTTTGAATGTCAATAGAGATCTCGCAGGAAAGCCTGGTCATCATCCAACAGGAAAAGTTGCCTCTATTGGAGAACTTGAGGTTTTTTTTAGTTGTGTTTCTTTTTAAAAATTGACTTGTTGAGAAATGTTATGTCATACTTCCACAGCAAAGTACGACTCATGCATTGGATCTAGACTAGACTTCCTGGGCCAGAGTTAAGGCATCACCACTGTACGCCTATGCACACTTTTGGGGTCTGTTAGCTCAGTTGGTTGGATAGCTGGTTTGCCATTCAGAGAGATGCCAACAGCATGATTCCTGCACCGGCTGTGGTTACAATGAAGGTCCTGCTTTATCAACTTTGTCCCTCACCTGAGGTATGGAAACCTTCAGATGAAACTCACCCCCAGTCATCTATCTGTAACAAGACTGCAGTCTTCTGAGATTATGACTTTACTTTTATTTACAAGAACCCTTTTAATTGCAGTTTTGATTGCACCGAGTGTGATACAGTATAAGTTTATCTGCAATTTCCACTTTCCAGGAAGGTGCTGCTTTCCCAATGGACCAGGCATAATGGAGACATTGAATTACAGCACCTGTATTCCATTTACTGTAATCACAACATGCTGAAAAAGTTCTCCTACTTAAGTGGTGTTTAAAAGCCACCAGTGTTTTTTTTTCAAACTCTGCATCACCATCTATTTAGGCGTAACATGAACATATTGCTCACATTCCTGTGTGTGTTTTTTTTTACTAAGCCGTCGCTGACAAATACATGTGCTTCACAGTAAAACTGGAAAAAAAACAAAACACTTGAGGGAATCAGTCTCGAATTCCAGGCATGTAACTGGCATGTTACCGGTTAAATTGGGACAAGACCACGGTGGCCATGAATGGAATTGAGAGGGTCACTGCTTTACCAGAGCAACAACAAAAACCGAAAGCAATAGATTTCATAAATCAGAATAGCACAGGACACACCGACAGCTTCGCACGCTGCTCCGTACAGCGGTAAAGAGGAAATCTTATTGGGTAAAATTAATCTGCGTCGCCAAATAGAGGAGTGTTCTCGTGTTGTCCAGGTAAAGGTGAAAGACTGGAAATCTCAATTTGATCTGTGGATGTGTAACCGAGGACTGTAGCCTCTATTGCAAATGATACAGTGTGAAAAGTTGCGTCTCTCAATTCAACAATCAGATCAGGGGAGCGCCTCTAGCTTACAAAAATAGATATTGTTATGTCCTGGATCAGCATTGATGTTTCTGCGTCCTCCTAATGTGACGCATTCTGTTTTATGGTGGGGCGAGCTTGTGTGTTTTATTTTCTTTGAATAGCCTATCTTCTTCTGAATCTGTAGGTCCGGTGTTGTTTACAATGCCTGAAATTCCTGAGCCCCACTGTTGTATCTGTCGCCTCCGCTCAAGTCAGCATGGTAAGCAGAATGTGACATCCCCGGGTAGAATCGATTATTGTTGGAGTGAGGAACAACATTCATTGCCTACAGTGAAGGCAATGTGTATCACGGTCTCCCCACTAAAGTGCAGCACTTCCAAGTCATAAGCAGATTCTCCCTGTGACCCCTTGACCTAATCAAGGCAAGAACAATATTTGGCGATATCAGCGAAGAAAAACATTTGTGGGTACAGCCGCTTGAATAGTGATTTAGAGCATGTCAGTTTTTTTTTGTGGAGGAGTTCAATAGCCTGTGCAACATTGTACATCAGTAAATATTTCTGTGTTCCGTTTTCATCTCATCTCAGAATTAAGGTCATCACTGAATTGGAAGGTAAAGGTAAAGTGTTGACAAACTAATTGGGCACAGACTGAAGCCCGGAAATGATACAAAATGAAAAGCACACAAAGATTTGGCTTGACACATGCAAACCAAAACACGTGCACTCGCGGATTTCGACATTGTCAAATCCGTAAACACAGAGCGGGCACACGGTCATTTCAACCCATTGCTGGCGATGTCCATCCCGGTAGACCGTAAACGCGAGTCGGTTGTGCTTCACAGACTTGCTGCTGTTACACAAAAGCTTGGGAGGACAACCTGTCACCGTTCTTTACCAGACAGAATCAAAAGCCGAGAGCCCAAGGTATCCCCCACGCACTTGTCCACTGGTAACAGCTTCCCGGCTGTCGCTGCCTAACTTCCCCGCGTTTGTAAGGAATTAATACCAACCCGCAGAGCATGAATGATTGCAGTCTGTTTACCGCCTCATTGTTTCCCGCACACGGTAGATTATTTAGCAACACCAAAATGTAATACAAATGGAAAGTAAACGGTTTCTGGAGAAATGGGAAATAAAATGATTCAGTGCTCTCCGGGGCAGGGGTTCCTGTTTAATAATAAAGGGACAAAGAGAGTAATATGGGTGGCATTTGCTGCCTCTTTGGGACCTTGTTGGCAGCTTTTATAATGTCTTGTTTCCGCGCCCTTCCTCCACGCCTCCTGCTTTATTTACTGTAAGTGTTCAGGAAACAGCCCGAGTCTATTTCACGCTGTTCAAATTCTACGGCGGCCCAGGGAGAATCCACCCAACAGGTGCAGAGGGGTGGTTGGAAAGGTACGGCAAAATTAAGTCACAACAACACTCTTCTGTTTTAAGCCCCTACGCTTTTATTTATACCCGTCAGCTGTGTGGATGTTCTCCTAAATGAGGGTCCAGAGCTGAGATGGGGTTGGGGCTGCTGCAGGAAATTAGGGGAAAGATTTGGAAACGAATCTCTAGGATTCCACCAACAACCACCCCCCTCCTCCTCCTCCGCAGGTTCCTCCCACCCCCCTCTGTGGAGATGGCTGGATCGAGTAGCGATATGACAACAGGTCTCCGGATTCTCTGGAGATTTAAGGGGGTGCTCGGGTGATTGGTCATGACAAACGCGAACTACCTGGGCGCCTGAAACTTTACCAGAGAGAGAGAGTGAAAAAAAACAACCTCAACTTAACTGAAAGCGACCTCCGCTTTCCAATCACTTAACCAGACCAGGTTCAAGGTGCTGAGCAAGCTGTGTAGAGAGTTGGGGGGAAAAGAACCATTTATTCCCGTTTGTTGTTTTTATGTGTGTAACGTAACCTCTCTTTCAACCATTCTCAAGTCATTGATACCTGTGATCCTCCTCCTCGGGAGTTTTTCTGTGGAAGTCAGCGGCCCAGCGATAGAGGCGACTATGAACTTGGAAGTTCTGGGCGAGAGGGGTTTCGTGGATAAAGCGGCCGCAGTCTGCAGTGACTCAGAAGGCAGTGTCCCCTCACCCCTGTCCGCGGAAGATGAGCTGGGGTCCGATGGAGACTGTACGGCCAACAGCCCGGCTCCCACCAATCCGGGCTCCGAGGGGAAAGGCAAAACCTACACCAGGCGCCCCAAGCCTCCTTACTCCTACATCGCTCTGATCGCCATGGCCATTAGAGACTCTGCCTCCGGCCGCCTGACCCTGGCTGAGATTAACGATTACCTGATGAAGAAGTTCCCCTTCTTCCGTGGCTCTTACACTGGCTGGAGGAACTCTGTTCGCCACAACCTGTCCCTCAATGACTGCTTCGTCAAGGTGCTTCGTGACCCATCCAGACCCTGGGGGAAGGACAACTACTGGATGCTGAACCCCAACAGCGAGTACACCTTCGCGGACGGGGTCTTCCGCCGGAGGAGGAAGCGTATTGGCCGCAAACTCCTCAAGGAAGCCGCCGGCCCTGGAGACAAACGCCTCGATCTCATGCCTTCAACATCCAGCAAGGATGAAGGAGCCAAGTTCTCCAGCTCGTTTGCCATCGATAGCATCCTGAGCACGCCGTTCCAGAGGCGAGAGGACAAGGTGGCGGTGGACGGCGCTACTAGGCTGTTCTGGACCAGTAGACCGCCTCTACCTTACCCTCTCCTCACCTACAGCCCCACCGGCCCGGTACCAGCTTTGTTCCCCGTGAGCCCCGCCGCTAACTCCATGCTGCAGCCTTACCGGCTCGCTGCCGCCTCCCAGCCCGGCTTGCTGGTCCCCCGGCTCTCTCATTGCACCAACTCCAAATGCATCCCGGACACGATTCCGAGCACGGAGAACTTCCCCTGCGTCCGATTACCAACGGCGATGCATCCTCAGACCTACCACCCCTACAAGATCGAGTCTTTCATCGCCTAGAAGGTGAACTTTAATAAGAACAAACTTCAAAAGAGGGAGAGAAATGGAGCCTCTCTTTCCGCACTTTTGTTTCTAGAACTTTTAATAGAGACTCTATGTTGTTGTTGTTTTAACCCTGAGCATCGCTGTGGACCTGACAAATATTTTGGTTGGAATTTTATTTGTCCCCAATATTTGCTCTTCTGTATACCGACAAAGCCAGTTGTCCTCGTCGTAACATAAAGGAACACTATATTACAGGGATTGTAGTAAATTCATTTCTGAACAGATAGATTTTTTTTTCTTAAGAAATAAAAGTGTGATCAACTGGTTATCAGAATTTCTGCCTCAAACGATGGCATCACTGTGTGCCAAATAAGTAGCTAACCTGATTTTTAAAAACATAAATATTTATAATTTTGATTTCCAAACAAGAGGTAACCAGATAGGCTTTTTAATGTTGTGGTTTTAAACGGTTTAATTGATGACAATGCTCCAAACGAGTGAATGAGTTTGATAGATCTCAGTACTTCAAGACGGGACCACTGCCAATGTAAGCAGGTGATTTTTTTTGTGTGTATTTTTTTGGTTTTGTTTATTAAAAGACGCATGAGCCTTATATTGTAAAATAAAAGCTTTGATAACAAACCCCATTACCGTGTGACGTGCACTGATTTGACAATTGATTGGGTTCCATCTCTGCCGTTTGAAAAGTGGGTGGGGAAAACAACCGTATCAGGAAAAATGAAGTGAAATAACAAGAATCGGATTGTTTTCTTTTAATTCTTCTTTCAAAAGCCTGTGCGTGTTGAAATGAGAGAGAGGGAGATCAGATTATGAAATGCGATTTGGCTTGAAACGTTTGGGGCGGAGCCAAAACAGGTTGTTTATGCGTTTCAGCCTGGGAGTATAATCCCTTTTTTTTAAAAAAAAGGCAAAGGTTTCGCAGTTTTCTATCATTAAACTCGTGTTAATCAGGAACAACCCTGCACCGAGTGAAATCCACGATTAATAGACTGATTCCCAACAAAAGAAATGACCATCACTTTAGGAGTTATCCAGTAAATTAAGAACGAGACTCCCTTTTAATTATTTTCTCTATTGTTGTGATGGATGCAAATACTAACACGTGGCATCGTGTTACCATGCTTTCAGGCCAGTTAATCTCAAACAATTAAAATTAACCAGAGGTACATCCACGGTTGAAACTTGCTCAAGGGCGCTTGCACAAATGAATCAGCTGGGAGTTTCTAACGAGCCTTGAATACATCTGGCCCACGCAGGTACTCAGTGTAGTATTTTAAGAAGGAATCCAATGACATCAGATCGGAGCCAGGAGCTGAAAAAGATGGTGGCTTTTCAATGTGGGTATCTAACGTGAGGGCTGGTACGAGAGAGCGGCGTGTAAACCTTCCAACAGTATGCAAACAATTTAAGGGTGCACAGACCTTAATGCTCCCTCACGGTCCTGGGACCTCAAAAAGGGTTTATGTACGTTTTTGCACCCCTTCTCTGCCCCCTCCCACTCAACCAATAACTTTCCAAACAAAACAATGCATTCTCGACCATTCACATTCAGGGGTCCGAGTCAATGGGATCAAAATGTAAACAAGTTGAATCCTATCACAACATCAAAGTATCTGGTGCAGCTGATGCACATACTTCTTCTCTGGTATGTATGTCTGCTTCACACCAACCACGCGTAAACGTGAAGATCGCCCGGAGCTGCTCCACCTTGATGTAAACACTGGCTGTCTGTCCACACGTCCCTGTTGTCCTTCAGGAATGCTCGCCAGTGTGGCTATTCCCAGACACTGACATTCAACGGAGAAAGGCACCTCTTTGATTCAACCGTTCTCGGGAGCCGGAAGTGCTGTGTTAGCAGAGCTGAGAACATAAACTGTTACATACAGATTCTGACGTTTTGTTTTGACTATCTTATTGTATTTGAAAGTCATGTTGACCTGAGGATAATAAACTGAGAGGGGGGAAGAAACAGAGGTTTATAATGCAAGTAAATCTGCTCACGGAAGTGAGACAGGGTTTAAGGCACTAAACAGGCACGAAAAGAAGGTACTAAAATACACACGCACAGGTGTATTTGTCAGCAGCCACACGAGTTGAATGTTGCCTCAACAGTTCACGGTCGCTTGAGTTTTCGCCAATCAGTTACCAACCCATCTTGTTGAACCACTTTTTTTCAGGCACTCCCATAGCAAGCACTGAGAGTTAGCAATAGTACAGGATTCAAGTGAATTGTCTCTTTCATTTAAAGGAATGCAATTTTTTTTGCAATTAACAAAAAAATGGTATTTCGGACGAGTTGCAACGTGCGACCGATAGGTTAAATGAACATAGTGATTGTAACAAGCAGGTGATCGGTTAAACGTCAACAAGGTGGGGTTGTACTGGACAGGTGTTCAGTTTAACAGCGGATCGGAAGGTAATCTTACCGTTTGCATATTGTGCTACGGTTTAAAAAGGCGCCTTTGGATAGTCGCAGGGTTTGGTTAATACTCTATCCAGAGCAACCTGTTTGAAATAATTGGGGTGTAACCCGGCGAAGTTTTAGTAGATGTCACACTATATGCATACTTTGGAGACCGGGCAGACTGTTTATTCAAAGCAGCAATTAAAAAGAACGCAAACGTTTATTTTAGAAAGATTCCCAGTTTCCGTAAACACAGTTTAGATGAATGATCTGCCTGTATGAAAAATGTCTGTGAAAAAGGTAACTTGCTTTTGGAGTTGTTATTTATATTGAGGTTTTGTGGCGCCAGGGAGATGGTTCAACTAGTGTCGGGGAGGTCCAATAGTCTCCGTTTTGGCCCAATACAGGCAGCGAAGCGTGAATCAAAACGGGTGCTTTTTACATCACACCTGTAATTGAATAGTTTACCTGAGCTCCCTCGTGTTAAAGATTGAATGAATGATTTGTGTCGTTCAAGTGGTTGACACTTTTTTTTAATTTGTGTTTAAAATTAATTGTGTCTTGGCAGGTAAACGAAGCTAAGGTCTGTTGTCCTCAAACCTAAGTTACCTCCCTCCACTGCATATTTTAAGTGACATTTGACTGTAAAGCCGAGTAGAATCTGATGAAGGGCTTGCGCAAAGTGTCTAAGGCCTTGAGGGTTTGTAACTGCCGATGATTTCGCCTCTCCCCGGCTCGTTCACTTTGACCTGACTAACGCTGCAGAATTTTTTTTTTTTATAGATTTTAGTTCGTCAACTGTTTGGTCTTCGCCATGCGAGTTCTGTTAGAATCCATCGATCAACAGGGATGTCACTTGAGCTGGAACAACATAACTCGGTCTTCCGATCTGAGAACCCAGAGTTGCGGTCTGATACTTCCAAGGTCCACGAGAGAGAAACACACTAAAGCTTTCAAAGGCACAGTGGTGAAAAGCCATCATCTAAGGCCTTTCAGTCATAGTGTACCAATGAGCTGGTAACTTGTAGGGCCCGTGCTTGTGACAGAATGTATAGTTAATGTCATAATTTTGGATTTGGATTCAAACTCGAGTGCAAAGTTCTCAACTGAAAAACGTGTATTTTATTGTATTTTCTGAAATGTCCAATTTGATATGTTTTGTAATGTACTTAATTGTAGTTTATGAACAAAGCATATTTTTACATTAAAAATGATTATATGCCAAGGAATACGTTGTTACAGCATGAAAAACTTGAGAGGTTGCAATGTATGAAAATAATACTCGTCACAAGTAAATTTCTGTAAAGTTTTATAACTGGATCAAAAACAATTCCAGCAACCTAGGCATGAGGTAAACCCAGAGAAAGACTTCTGGAACAGGTGGAAGAACATTTAATAATGACCAATGGATACCCAGGTTTTTATTTTTTTTTTGTTTGTGAGATATGGGGCTTGGTGGTTGGTTCAAGACTTGTCCTTAATTGCCCTGGAGAAGCTGGATGTGAGCTGTCTTTCAACCACTGCAGTCCACTTTTTAAATTCATTTGTGGGATGGGGGTGTCACTAGCTAAGCCAGCATTTATTGCCCAGAGGGCAGTTTAAACATTAACCACATTGCTGTGGCTTTGGAGTCACATGTAGGCAAGACCAAGTAAGAATGGCAATTTTCTTCCCTAAAAGACATGAGTGAACCAGATGGGTTTTTCCCAACAATCAACAATACAGTCATAGTCATCATTAGATTCTTAATTCCAGATATTTTATTGATTTCAAATTCCACCATCTGCTGTGGCAGGACTTGAAATCAGGTCCCTGGTATGTTATCTGGGTCTCTAGGTTAACAATCCAGTAATGATCCACTAGGCCATTGCCTCCTTCTTTAAAGTGGCTTGCAAAAAAATGCAAATTTGAGTTGAGAAAAACATTTTTTTTCTCACAATGAATAGTTAGGGTATGGAATGCACTGCCTGGAAGTGTTGTAGAGAGAGGGTCAATTAAGTCTTTCAAAGGATATTGGATAATTATTTGAGTACAAATAATGTGTAAGGGTGTGGGGATAAAAGGAGACTAGGAGGAGGTAACAGTGCTCATTTGAAGTGCTGGTGTTGACAGGATGGGTGAATGACCTCTTTATGCTCTGTAACACTTCTGTAATTCTGGATGATGTTGAGCTGCTTGAGTCATGTTGGAGCAGCAGTCATTCAGGAATGTGGAGAAAATTGCATCACTTGAGACTTGTGCCTATGGACAGTCTTTGGGGAGTCAACATGAGTTATTTACCACAGAATTCATACCCTCTGACTTGCTCACATGGCTATAGTATTTATATGGCTGGTTCAGTTCAGCTTCTGGTCAACACTAATCGCCAGGATGTTGAGAGAGGATTCAGTAATGTCAGTGTTGCTTGTTCTTCTCAGGTGCTTCGCTGTTATGCCTGAGCCAAGTTGCCTTGCATTCAAACTACATTAATGTGTATATATAGATCATAATTTGATTTGCCAGTGATCGGGAAAGATACATAAAGTAGCTTCCTAATTCAAAGTATGAAGGCTATAGTTAAAGTCCCACTCTACAAACCTGAGGACATAATCATTTGTGGAATTGTGCAGGGCTAATTTTGTTTCATTATTATTCACTCGGAACCAGGTCTCTGGTATGTTATCTGGGTCTTTAGGTTAACAGTCCAGTAATGATACCACTGGGCCATCGCCTCCCTCTTTAAAATGGCTTGCAAAAAAATACAAATTTGGGTTGAGAAAAACATTTTTTTTTTCTCACAATGAATTGTTAGGGTATGGAATGCACTGCCTGGATGTGTGCATTGCTGGCAATTATTGCCCAGTCCTAATGTCCCTGGAGAAGGTGATGGTGAGTTTCCGTCTTGAACCACTGCAGTTCATGTGGTATAAGGACACACACACTGCTGTTGGGGAGGGAGTTCCAGAATGTTGACCCAGTGACAGTGAAGAAATGATGATTAGAGTTCCATGTCAAGATAGTGTGTGTAGTTTGGAGGGGAGTTGCAAGTGATGTTGTTCCCATGCATGCGTTGCCCTTCTTCTAGATCATAGAAGTTGCAGGTTTAGAAGTTTCTGTCAAAGGAGCCTTGGTAAATTACTGCTGGTGTATGTTGTAGATGGTACATACTTCTTCCACTGTGCACTGAAATGGATGGGGTGAATGTTTAATTTGGTAAATGAGTTGTCAATCAAGTACCACTCTCTCCGTGACTCCCTTGTCCGCTCCACACTCCCCTCCAGCTCCACCACACCTGGCACTTTTCCCTGCAACCGCAGGAAGTGCTACACCTGCCCCCATACCTCCTCCCTCACCCCCATCCCAGGCCCCAAGAAGACTTTCCACATCAAGCAGATGTTCACCTGCACATCTGCCAATGTGGTATACTGCATCCGCTGTACCCGGGTGTGGCTTCCTCTACATCGGGGAAACCAAGCGGAGGCTCGGGGACCGCTTTGCAGAACACCTACGCTTGGTTCGCAATAAACAACTGCACCTCCCCGTCGCGAACCATTTCAACTCCCCCTCCCATTCCTCAGACGACATGTCCATCCTGGGCCTCCTGCAGTGCCACAACGATGCCACCCGAAGGTTGCAGGAACAGCAACTCATATTCCGCTTGGGAACCCTGCAGCCCAATGGTATCAATGTGGATTTCACAAGCTTCAAAATCTCCCCTCCCACTACCGCATCCCAAAACAGTCCAGCTCGTTCCTGCCTCCCTGACCTGTTCTTCCTCCCACCTATCCCCTCCTCCCACCTCAAGTCGCACCTCCATCTCCTACCGACTAACTTCATTCCACCCCCTTGACCTGTCCGTCCTCCCTGGACTGACCTATCCCTTCCCTAACTCCCCATCTACACTCACCTTTACTGGCCCCATCCCCGCCTCTTCGACCTGTTTGTTTCCTCTCCACCTATCCTCTCCTCTACCCATCTTCTATCTGCCTCCCACTCTCTCCCTATTTATTTCAGAACCCCCTTCCCCTCTTCCTTTTCTGATGAAGGGTCTAGGCCCGAAACATCAGCCTCTCTGCACCTATGATGCTGCTTGGCCTGCTGTGTTCATCCAACCCTGCACCTTGTTGTCTCAGATTCTCCAGCATCTGCAGTTCCTACTATCTCTGTCAATCAAGTAGGTTGCTTTGTCTTGAATGGTGACAGCCTTTTTGACTGTTGGAGCTGCACCCACTCATGGAATGGTGGTATAGTGGTAATTCTAATAGACTAGCAATCCAAAGGCAGGTGTAATGCTGTAGAGGCATCAACTCCAGCCCATCACAACAGCTGGCAGAATTTAAATTCAATTAATTATTGAATCTGGAATTAAGATCTTAGTCTTAGTAATGATGATCTTAAAAGTATTGAATTGTTACACAAGTATACTTGGTCCACAAATGTTCCTCTGGGGGAGAAATTCTGTTACCTTTTCTGATTTGGCCTACACGTGACTTCAGAACCACAGCAATTTGGTTGACTCTTAACTGCCCACACACCAATTCAGTGGCACCAATCTGCCAACAGATAAGTCAAATTGGCTGCCTTATTTTCTAAATGGCCAGAGTGCCTAAATTTTAAACAGACTTTATTGACAGTAAAGAGCTATTGGGTAATCTAAGGTGGTGAAAGGCACTGTTTAGGTGTAATTCCTCTTTTTAAGACTAATAACTGAATAAAAGCATGCCTTTGATCTCGTGAATCTTTTCACTCTGTAATGAATAGAAAACACAAGTTTCCATTGGCATCAAGTAAACCACTCTTTCCACAGTCACCAGAGGAAACCATCTACCTAAGTGGATCTCACTAATACAATCTCGCTTACTTTATGCACCATATGGAGCAAGATCTAGCACAGAAATCTTTTGGATCAAGGATCGGGAAATGCTAGAAAACACTAACTAGTTTCTCATGACAACCCCCATCTTTTGACTGGCAAGCATTGAACTGTCATAACAAGAGTGGTATCGCTAAACAGTTTCAGAATAAAAAAGCGCCACTGTGAAGGTGACCTTCATTGCTAGGGCCTCAGTATATACTTGTGTATTTGTGAAATGGTATAAGCAATTCTGCATATAACTGAGGTCTGGAAGCTCTACAGACTAAATGATGGACTAATCAAATGAAACTCAGCAAAGCTATTACTTGGTTTGGAGATCTGCAATATCTCGCTTCATGTCATTGCCATTAAAGATGTATTTTCTAGCAGCAGTAACACTGTGAAGTAAATGGGACATTAGAAGAAATATTTAACACATTCAAAAGCAGCAACAACTGCAAAATATCTTTCTTGTTGTAAATATAATTAAATTGGGAGTCATTGTCAACTTTTGCTTTTCTAATGATAAATTATTACAGTATAGGATTCAAGACACTTCCAATTAATTTCACTCAGCAAAAGTTTATAATCTTGACAAACAGGTTTAACATTAAAGATATAATCTATTAGATATTTTGTATATCTTGACTGTTCTTTTTTGCTGATTCTACATCTGCTATTTTATCCAAAGAAATACCCCAGCACCTTTCTTATGAACTGATTAAGCACAAAGTCAATGCCACAATTCACACAACCAACATAATTGTAGCTGAAGAAAATCAGCTTGGCAATGATATGTTTCTGAATGAAATGACCATATTATTCAAGGATACAGGTAAGGCAGTTATTATAAGCACTATTCAAACAATATTATAATTAACACTTCTCTAAAATTGTGTGTTCTTGCCAATGGATTGATAGTTCAGAGGAATACAAAATGGTCATCTGAAGGGTATAGATGAACTGAATGGCAGGTGCCTTTTCCCTAGGGTGGGGAATTTCAAGGCTAGGGGGCACATTTTTAAGGTGAGATTTAAAAAAGACATGAGGGGCAATGTGTTTACACCGAGTCGTTCATGTGTGGAATGAACTTCCAGAGGAAGTAGTGCATGTGGATACAGTTACAACATTTAAAACACATTTAGATAGGTACATGAATTGGGGGGGGTGGGGGGGGTAATATGGGCCAAGCACAGACAGGTGGAACTAGTTTAGTTTGGGATTATGGTCGGCATGGACTGGTTGGACCGAAGGGTCTGTTTCCATGCTGTATAACTCTGACTGGAGATATCTCTTACTTAACTGCCCCAAAGTCCAGGGGTCCATGAGTTTGAAGAAGAATTTGCTGTTGGGTTTTGGGATGAATCTGTTTGAAGTCAGCCTGAGTGACCCTCTGTTTTTTTAAAATTCTGTGTTCTTGTCAATGGAATGATACTTCAGAGGAATATTTAAGGTAGGCCTTCAATAGTCACAATACGATATTGCAGTATGACATGCAACAAAATGGTGTTCTGTTGAATTTGAGAAGTTTTAATTTACAATAACTGTGGCCAAAATTAAAAGGCAGCGTTTAAAAGCAAAATAATGCAGATGCTGGAAATCCAAAACAAAAATAGGAAGTGCAAAAGAAGCTCAGAAGGATGGTCGAGAGAGAAACGGAATCAAAATTTCAAATCCAGTATGTCTTTTCTTTAGAACTCAGTACTGTCAAAAGGCAGTATTTGTTTGCATTAAGGTTTGTCTAAGCAAAGTATAAAATGTTGTGGGATTTAGCTGTTCTGAGGATAATTCTCCACTGCTGGAACATCTCAGTTATATGAAAATCAACAGTTAACACCACAGAGAAAAGTCACACACAGTGTATGATGCCAGCGTTGTGCTACTGATGTTTTAGAACTGAAAAGAAACAAATTGAGAACGACATGAACCATGAAATAGAACTATGATTTCACAACACCCTGCCAATTGTGTTTCGCCTCTAGACCCTGAAGGCATTGACTCATGTGGGAGTACCATTTCAAAGGTAGCACCCACCCTTTGGTTCCTTACCTGGATTACTATTCTTCCTCTGTAAGTCCCACTGTTAATACAAACCGGCCTCTTCCTCATCATGTGCACAGTCAACTACAGAGCCAACTGACCCTATTATTTCCTCCACACCCTATTCTATTCAAAGGCATTGTAGCATTTAGTTCACATCAGCTGGCATCAATAAATCCAATTGAAGCTGTAAATGGAAGCCAGGCTTTTCCTGGTTTGTACTGTTCAATAGCACAGGGAGAGGATTTTTTAAAATGAAAGATAAGATCTAAAGTAAAGCTCTACTTGAGAATGATTAATTCTCATTAAGGGCGGCACAGTGGCTCAGTGCCTCACAGCATCAGGGACCCAGGTTCGATTTCAGCCTTGGGTGGAGTTTGCATGTTCTCTCCGTGTCTGTGTGGGTTTCCCTCAGGTGCTCCGGGTTTCCTCCTACAGTCCAAAGATGTGCAGGTTAGGTGGATTTAGTCATGCTAAATTGCCAGAGATGTGCACACTAGGTGGATTAGCAATGGTAAATGCAGGGTTACAGGATAGCATGGGGGCGTTGGGTCTGGGTGGGATGCTCGTCAGAGGGTCAGTGCAGACTACATGGGCCAAGTGATTTCTTTCTGTACAGTAGGGATTCTATGATTATATCAGTTATAATTTATCTGCAAGTAGTGATTGTGTCTTAAGTCACCAAGTCCTAACTTCGGGTATTTCTCTCCTTCAACTCCACATCTCTCCATCTCTGTATCAGTTTCTTTTTCTTCAAATCTACACTTCAACAAAGCATTTGGTCATCTGACTGAGTATCGTTTTATGTGGCTGGTATCAAACTTTGTTTTATAATACATAATGCTCCTACAAAGAACTTTGAGACATCTCATTATATTTAAGACACTAAATCAATATAAACTGCTGTAGGCTTACAGCATAAAGGTAGTTTTAAGAGTTCCAGTCCCTTTTGTTGACAATGCAATATCCTAACAGTGCATTAAACCAGCTGTGCTGTTGCTTTTGCATCTAATAGAGCTGATCTCAGGTACACATTGGCATTAAACAATGGTTTATACTGGGTTACTGACCTAACTCCTCAGAGGACTAAGCATGTATTTTTACATTTCTGCAAGCTTCTTGCACTCCAACTTAATCCTGCTCTGAACAAATAAACCTAGTCTTGCATATTTGGGTGGCACAGATGTAATTAGTACAGACACATAAGTCAAATGGACCCTTCTGTACTGTAAAAATTCTATGATTCTATAATTGTTAAACATTTTAATCATTCTCATATTGATAGTGTCTAGCCACCCTACATAAATGTTGAGTTCATGAGAAGGTCATAGAAACTGCAGTATAACTGGCATGTAGGCTTCTTTTAGAAATTTATGTGATGATACTAGTAACAAGACAGAAACTCAATCTTTTGATTCAGATAAAACAACTTAAGCTCAAGGAGTGATAGATAATTACCCAGCTAATGCACAATTAGATCCAATTCCTTAAATTCACTAAAAGTATCTGAAATAACTCCACAGACAAAGTCACCCATTATTTACACATGGAGCATCCTTGACACTAATCCAGCTTCCTTACAGCCAGCTCTCAGAGTGAACAGAACCTCTGATACTCCTGCTTATATCTGTCAGCCAGGGATCCTGATTGGACCAGGTCAATAGCCCCAGTTGGGAAACTCATATTCTATGAGGTCCACCTGGCTGACCTCATTACAATCACTACAGTATCCAGTGTATTCATTTTATGGATTGGTTCTCCTTGTAAAAACACTGGGCTGAGTCTCATCCAGGGCTCTATGGTAACATCTATCCCAAGCCTGCATTTCTGATGTGGTTAATTTTCAAGAGTTAGATTTAATTTATCATGTCAATTTGTGGAAAAACATTTCTGGGAGTGGGGTCACTTGCACAAGCCCAATTTTTGATGGCATTAGTTATTGGTGGGAATGGTTGGAGCGGTGACAAACCTTGGCAACCTGCCACAGTAACAAAGAATTGTGTATTGTCAGGAGCATTGTACTTGACATGAAACCGGCTATTCAGACGAAAATGGGGAGTAGGAGCGGGAGAAGAAGTAAGTTATTCAGCCCTTTATGTTTGCTGCAATATTCAATATGTTCATGACTGACCGACACTATCACCAGCTTCCCATACTATACCCATATCATTTGATGTCATGGTTGTATGAATACTAATTGGTGTTGCATATTTCATTTGCAAGCATGCTGCCATTGAGTTATGTGATGTACAGCCTAAAGCCTCAAGGAATCTCAGTTTTGTGGTGTTGAGTTTCAGACAATATTAATTTTGATGCAGTTGGGTTTTCCTGGTATTCTCATGTTATGTTTGTAATGAATTCCAGAGAAAACCACTGTAATGTGGATCTTGTGTTAAACAAGAGGAACATGTTTATGAGTTTGAACAATATTACTAACAGACTTTGGACATGAAATGTGGCCCTGGTACATATTATCTGACAGAAGGTGATGGTCTTTATCAAATACAGAAATCTTACAATGATTTCTTGCCTTTTTTGAATGCTGATGTGAGTAGATGATTGAAATATCATAGATGTCAGTGCAAGTTTCTTTTATTTACAGTGCATGTAGTTCAGAAGCTATCCATTATTTCATCTAACTGACCATTTCTCTTAGAGAAACACTGGTGGGAAATTCAATCAGATGTCCATCAAAAGCAGTTCAGACTGTGCTCTTCCACAACATCCACGGACATGTCTTTCTAGTTATGGGCCAATCAATGCTGGTAATGAATATAAACTTCTTCCAAACTTACATTTTCTAACCATGGGATTGTCTGCGGTATCTCAGTGTCATTCTTCTTGATAATCAATTATCTCAAGACAGTCTGAAGTTCTGGCCCTTTTGTTTTACTAATGTGACTGAGCAGTCCATTATCATAATATTATTGAGCTTTAACTTAGCATTATCAATTGGACAAGCAAATGGTATAACAGAAATTACAAGATCATTTAGTAGGGTAGTTTAAAATACAATGAGATGGAATAAAGTAGATTATTTACAGTAATTAAGCTGTCTGAAACAAGGGACTTAAATAACAGATAAAATATAAGCAAGTTAGGACAGCAAATTTATTTTATTCACTATGTGGGCATCTCTGGCTAGGCCAGCACTTATTGCCCATCCCTCATTGCTCAGAGGGCAGCTATAAGTCAATCACGTTGCTGTGGTTCTGAGTCACATGTAGGCCCGACCAGGTAGGGATAACAGATTTCCTTCCCAAAGTACATTAGTGAACCAGATGGGCTTTTCCCCAACAATGGGCAATAGCTTCATGGTCATCATTATACTCTTAATTCCAAATTCTTTATTTAATTCAAAATCTACCATATGCCATGGCAGGATTTGAACCTGGATCCCCAGAAGATTAGCCAAATTTCTGGATTAACAGTCTAGTGATAAAATCACAAGGCCACTGCCTCCCCAGAGAACGGAGAATGGAGAATGGAGAAATATTTTAGTCCAGCAGGTTATGAAGCATTGGAATGCTTTTTAGTGACCGAAATGAAAACAATGCCAAAATTTAGGAATAGGCTAGATAGCTGTTTGAACAAAAATGAAATTAAAATATAGGTGACAGGATGGCCACAGGGGCAATGTGAAGTGTAAGTGCAACAAAGATTAGTCCAAGTTGTCCGTTTCCATGTTGTCAATCATTCTACACAACTTTATGTGGAAAAAAAAACAAGAAACTAATTTGAGCGCAGGAATCAAATGTGTTTTGATTGATGATGAACCAGATTTTGTTTTCAGCAACAATCACAGGAGCTCATAATTGTATGGTTGATTCAACACTGTAAAACATCTCAAGGTGCTTCACAGGAGTGTTATAAAACAAAAACCAGACATAGCACCACATGAGGAATTATTAAGGCACTCGACCAAAAACTCAATTGAATATAGAGGTGTTGAAAAAGAGGAAAGAGAGCAGGAGAGATTTTGAGAGGGAATTTCAGAGATTAGAGTCCAGGCTGCTGAAGGTATGACCAGCACATGTGAAGTCGTTAAATTCAGGGATGAACAAGTAAACCAAATTTGGAGGAGGGCAGAAAACTTCGACGGAGGGAGGCCTACGTAACATTGGGGTGGAGCAGCAAGCTTCAAATAGTTTTTTCACCCAAATATGTTTCTCTCTGCTGGTAAGATGACTGAGTACACTTTGTGTTGTAAAGTTCTATATTTGTGAAAACTCAAAAGGTTAACATTTTACATTTTGACATCCAACGTAATTGCATGGTTAAGTTTCACATCCACAATATTCTTAAGCCTGTAGTGTGTGGATACACAGACATGTTCTGAGAATGAAGCATTGAGCTAATGCATAAAATGCAAAAGTTCGCAAAACTGCTGATGACACACTGTTACATCCATTTATATTCCCATGAAATAGCTATCATAACCTTCTGGAATAGGATTATTCTATTACTCAGTGATTGAATTTGAAGCTACAGGAAGTCTGACATAAAGAATTGTATCTTTCATTCACTGGTCTAACCATTTCACTTTCATCTTACTTTCTTTTCCTCTTCCTCAGTGCCATTTTTGTACTCGGTGTGATTTGAGTGTGTCCTTCACTCCTTTCTCAACACACCTCTCTACCATCCTATTATTTATCCTTGTTTCTTTTGGTCAAGAATATTGAGGATTACAAAACCAAAATAGGCAGATGGAGACACAGAGCACCAATGATCTATTTGAATCGTGGTAAAGACTTGAGTACTGGTGATATTGCTGGTATAATGCATGTCTCCAAGGGGAAGTCATTGCCCTGTGCTATTATCATAAGTCTAATAATCCAGAGATGAAGGTAATATTCTGGGGACCCGGGTTCAAATCTGCTTTGGCAGGTGACAGAATTTGAATTCAATTTTTAAGAAACATCTGGAATTATAGGTTTAATGATAACTTGACACCAATATCAGGGAAAATCCCATCTCATTTATTAATGTCCTTCAGAGAACTAAACCTTACCCAACTCCAGACCCACAGCAATGTAGTTGATTCTTAACTGCCATTGGGCAACTGGGGATGCTGACCCAGCCAGTGATGCTCACATCTCATGAACAAATATATATATATATTTTTTTAAAATGAATACCATTGTCAAAGAGCATGGTAGCATTCATTGTTTTTGGTTTCACATAAGGAATTGACATGTTAGCACCAAAAGGCTACTGGTTCATATGTAACTGCACTATGGGGGAGAAGAGAAAATGTGGGAAACAATAAAATAAATTTAATGGCAAGAAAAAGATAAAGAATATTGGAACAGGAGTGAAAGTGAAAACAAAAAATACTGTAGGCCACAGTGAGTCAGGCAGCATTCATGGAGAGAAAGCAAGCTAACTTTTCAAGTCTCAATGACGCTTCATCAGAGCACATCTAGACTCAAAATGTTAGCTTGCTTTCTCTCCATGGATGCTGCCTAACCCGTTGTGGCCTCCAGCATTATTTGTTTTCAGTACAAATTCCAGCATCTGCAGTAATTTGCTTCTGCTAGGAATAGAATAGATATTGACACCATGACAGTCAACTGCCTGCTTTTACCAGCACGATCCCTGGTAAGGAGGGATTTTCTTACGAGGAATGGCTTAAACAGGTTGGGATTCTACTCACTGAAATTTAGAAGAATAAAAGGATTCTTAAGGGGTTTAACTGGATAAAAAGGATGTTTCCCCTCATGGGAGAGTCTAATGTGACAGGGCATATTCTCAGAATTCAAGGGTGCCAATGTAAGACTGAGATGAGCAGGAATTTCATCTCTTAGTGGATAGTGAGTCTTTGGAACTCTTTGCCACAGAGAGCTGTGGGGGCAGAGTCCTTGTGCATATTTAAGGCTGAGATAGATTCTTGAACAGTAAGGGAATCTAGGGTTACAGAGAAAATGCATGAAAGCGGATATGAGGAATATCAGGTCTGCCGTGAATGGTAGAGCAGGCTCGAGGGGCCGAATAGCCTACTTCTGTTCCTATTTCTTTTGGTATTATTGTTTTGCCTTACCCCCCCCCCCCCTCCCACTAACCACATAAGTGAGGTGAAGAACAGAATAAGATACTTTGACTAATTTAGGAACAAATTATGAGAAAATCATCTAACCCCCCTATGACTATCCAATAAGTTTCTGTGTTTTGAGGTACATACCCCATAAATTTATGCTGCTTATTGCACTGAAAATGCTGGAAATTAGAAGCAAAAACAGAAATTGCTGGAGAAACTCAGAGAACCATTCTGAACAAGTGTCATTGGACGCAAAATGTTAACTCTGCTTTCTTCCCACAGATGTAACCAGACCTGCTGAGTTTCTCCAGCAATTTCTATTTTTGTTGAATATGACAGCTACCGACCTAACAGAGGGTGTGGGCATGTTCTCACCTCACTTATTGTCTCCTGTGCTCTTTGGTCTTGTGTGAAGATGGCTGTACTGACTCAACCACCGCTACAGCCATGATTGGAAGTCTCTTCTGAAATAATACAGAATGATCAAATTGCATAAATTTTCTCAATCCATACAGAATCGAAGCAAGGTTCAGAATTTGGGCCATTTTCTGCTCATTATTACAGTGTTTTTTTGGAGTTTACCATGTTCATATTAGCATGTTGCCTACAACATTTTGATTACACTTCAAAAGTACCTCCTTAGCTGTTAAGTACTTATAAATGTCAATGATCATGAAAAGCACTATACAAATGCAAATCTTTCTTTTTCATTATTTTTTAGGTCAAGTCCTTGAGCCTTAGACCTTCCAAACAGTAGAAACAGTTTCTTACTATCCATGCCAGTAGTTCTCTCAAAAGAACATTGAAACATTTTATCAAACCATCCATTAACCTTTTAAATACTGACATTTTAAAGACCAAATGTAATTGTTTCAATGTCTTTAACCTGTCACTCAAATTTCTACAAAGTAGTTTGGTAATAAAACAAAATCTCAAAACTTAATCTCTTTTAAACCAGAACCAATGTAATGGCCTTCCTGGAACGGTTTCCAGGTTCTAGTTATTGTCGTTATGCAAGGGAATTAAAACTGGACACAAATAGATACGATCTATTGCTTTCTTTGCCTTATGCAAAGAAAGCAAATTAATTTTCATTTTGTATTTAATCTTCTGGCAATACATCCTAACAATATATTGGTTCATGCAACAGCCCCTGGCACAGGCTGTACTATAACACCCAGCTGTCTCCCACTCAACAGCCTTGAGCTTGCAACCATGAATGGTATACACATGACACAAAGATTAAGCGGTTTGTTCACATCAACCTATGTTGGAGATGTTGTTACCCAAAAGCAAGTGTGTTATTAATTACACTAATGGAAGAAATGGTATATCCTGATCTCTTCCTTTTTTTTTCATTTTCATTGTGGAGGCCTTCCTCAGTTGCAACCTGTGGGGTAGTGACTACATCGGATATAATATCGCAAATTACTTCGCTGGCAAATACAAATTTGGTGAACTGCAATGCAAGAAGATATATATGTCATGGTGAGAAATGAGTTTTCAGCAGAATTCAACACCGCAAAAACTCCCAATGGTGAGTTAGAGCTGAGCGTCTTCTTAATGGAAACTATTGCAGTGCACTTCAATAATATCACCAAAGCATATACTTTCTTTGATCTCGCTACAAGCTGTGTTACTTAGTCACCACCTCCAACTCCCTCCTTGGAATATTGCTGTTCATAATCTTAACGTCATGTTTGAATTTCCAACTATTCTGATCATTTCTGAAAGGATTAATGTTGGATACTGCATTTTCCTCCAGTCAATCTAATGTCAAAAGGGATTGAATGGGGAAAGCAGAACATCTTAGGATCTTGTAGGGTAAGCATCTTTAACCACATGTCTCCCAGTTACTGACGATATCTAACTTATAATGTAACTTCTTCCTGACAGCTATCATGCAATAAACTAAATTTTCTTTAGGTCCAGAGACTGATTAGTTAATATTAACTAATATTAACTAATAATGGTTTTCCTCTACCACCGTAAAACAAGTAGATCCTTAGCACTAGACAAGGACAGGGGATAGTGGCAGCAATCTACCTCAACAACAGACTGTAGTAGTTGGCACTGCAGCACTTCCAACACCAACTACATTTCCACACCATCACGATGACTACCTATTTCCAGCCCTGACTTCACCCTTGCTTTGACTCACGTGCTAAAACACTTGTCCCATGCCTGTGTTGCCTCTGTTGACTGTTCCAATGCATTCTGGGCCAGCCTCTCTCATTCCATTCTCTGGTAATTTAGGCCATCTAAAATTCTGCTGCCTATGTTTGACCTCACAGCAATTCACTTGTTATCCCTGTGCTCACTGACCTTCATTAGCTTCTCATTTAGTCAAACCTCAATATTTTAATCATTCTTATCGTTATTTTCTAATGGTTCTCCCCACCCCTCTGCCTGTAATCTGCTCTAGCACTACAATCTCCTTTCTGCCTCCTTCATTTTTGGCCTTGTGAACATCTGATTGTAACAGCTCCACGTTTGGAGACTGTGTCTTCAGCTACCAAGGCACTTAGCTCTGGAATCCCTCTTCACTTTTCTAACTACTATTCTCCTTTAAGACATTTCATAAAACTCATCTTCTTCAATCGTCAAGCCATCTTCCCTTACATCAAATTAATTTTGATAATGCTCCTGTGACAAGCCTTGAGGAGCTTCTCTATGTTAAAGAAATTATGTAAATACAAATTGTTAATAATGTCATGTTAGCTGACTGTTAATCTGAAAAACACTGCTAGTCATTTAGTAGTCGGTTAGCATTGACTTGAAACTCCAAAGAACCACGGTTCTAGTAGACTTTGACAATATTGCATCTAATAAATCAATGTGTGAAGTCAATTTCAGGGATTAGCTACAAAATGATATCTATGTACTGCAATTGTATTAGCAATGTTCATGGCCCTGAATTAATTCAAGTGAAGTGTCAAATTTCTTTACTGTAGCTTAACTTGAATAGAAAAAAATAGGTCGACTGACTCCAGGAACATTGAAATGGACGAATTGAAACTCCTTGCGTGCAATTCCGGCATTCATGGAAGGTGGAAAGCAACTAGTAAGCAAGACATATGTAAGTGCAAACACTATTACTGTCACATCATTGGCCTCCAATGCACGCTGAAACCAAAAGCTCTGGTACCTGCCCACCAATGGCACAAAGGAAATTGCCAATGTACTTGACCATATCCAACCACAGATATATTTCCTTTAGCCCACTGAACAAGGGATCAATCTCCAAGACTGTACAAAAAATTTCAACAATTCATAGAATTCCCACAGTGTACCTCAATTAGATCTCCTCTCATTTTTATAAATTCCACAGAGTATAGACTTAAACTGCTCAATCTCTCTTCATAAGACAAACCCCTCATTTCTGGAATCAAGCAAATGAACCTCCTCTGAACTGCCTCCAATGCAACATCCCTTCTCAAGGGGACCAAAATTGTACATAATATTTCAGGTGCAATCTCATTAATGTCTTGTACAGTTCCAGCAGCTCTTCCCTACTTTTATATTCCAATTCTTTAAAAACAAATACCAAAATTCCATTTGCCTTCCCTATTACCTGTTGTACATGCATAGTAGTTTTCAGCAATTCAGGCATAAGGACATCCAGATCCCTCTGCACAAAAGCACTCTGAAGTTTCTCTCCATATAGATGCTAAGTTGCCTTTTTATTCCTCCAACCAAAATGAATAACCTCACATTTATTTTCCCAATCTTCCAGCTTGCCACATGCCTTTACAATATAGTGTGCCTTAGTTTTGTCTTTATATTATCTTTAACTTCCTTGCTTAGCCTTGGAGGTTTCCATCCACTGCCCACACCTCCAAACCACTACACCTCCCCCCCGCCCCCAACTCCACCCCATCCCGTCCTCCTACAAAATTTACAAAAATTGGTGGCTAAACAGAGAATTAGCAATTCAGAAAGTAACTTCGGAAAGAAAAAACAGTTTGATTTTGAAAGTTGTTTTATATGAATGTGAGGCTTAGACCTGTATGAAACAGGAGACCAAATTGTTAAATAACTTTTGAATATGAGTTTAGAGGAAAATAGAAAGGATCAGTTAGATATTCAGGTTAGACATATTTTTGAACTGCAACTGTCTTATAAAAATAAACTGCATTACATAGCAGGTACACTGCTAACAACATGCCATCTACACATAAAATAATGTGGGCTCCTACTAAAATTTGGTTAACTAGATTGGGTTAAAGTTGCAGATAGTCACATAATTATGTGATCTAGCTTTACACTGAATTTCAGATATAATGACAGAAAGTGTAAGCAAACCTTTGTCTAAAAGATGTTGGTTAAGATTTCAAATTGATGCCTTCCTGACAATTATTTCTAAGTCATTAACTTGTCTGTCTCAGTACTTGATCAGCCTGCATTTCTAGATTAGTCTAAATATATCCTTTGCAGTCTTGAATAGATTCATTGATTGAGCATCCATAGTCATTTAGGGTGGGGAATTCCTCTGATTCACAACCCCTTTGAGTAAAGAAAGTTCTTGTCATTTCAGTCCTAAAAGCTTGACCTGTTAACCTGAGACTGTGACCCACAGTTCTAGATTACCCAGGTAATGGCCTTCCACCATCTGCCCCATCAATACCTCTGAGAATTCTATATATTTTACTGAGATCATCTCATTCAGCCAAGTGCAGAGAATATAGGTTCATTCTATCAATCTCTCCTCATAGGGCAGCTCTCTGATCCCAGACCTACATTGAGTTAACTTTCGTTGCAACCCTTATGTTAAGTATATCATTCCTTAAGTAATGGCACAAAAATTGTAAGCACTGCTTCAGGTATGGTATCAACAACAAATTATGTAATATCAGTAAGATTATATACAATAATTCTATATTCCGACCAATTTAGAATTAAGGCTAGCATAATTTTCCCCCTTTCTGTAATTGCACAGCAGCTTTTTGTGACCCTTCTGAATAAAAAGTGAATCAAGAAACTGAAAAAGAGAATTATAATTGCATATATGATTTCCTGCACCTTGTGATCTGTTTTGATAAGTTGCTGATTTAGTACGAATTTATGTTTAATTATGAACGTATGAACATTCACCTAAAATCAGCTGATAAACATGATCCACATATGCATTTTGTAACCAGCTCTTAAGTATGGTAAATGTTTATTTCAGCGATGCAGAATTAATATTGCAGTAATACAGCTATTACTGACATGCAAATAACCCTAATCTGTGAGAGCTGGAAAATATGGCTACCCCAGGGAGTCTGCAATTCCCTGAAGCTGCTAAAAGTTTAAATTCACAGTTAATTAAGGGTTGTTTTTAGCACGTGAAATCAGTTGTAACTTGAACTCGTTGAACAGTATTAATCCAAATAAAATTACATATCTACAAAGATTGGAACATGATTTCTTGATCACTAAATTTTACCATAACCATACTTTTGATAAAACATAAAATCAACAATTGCTAACCATATAAATTATTAAAATGGCATAAAATTAATTGAGATATCCTTGATTAAATTATACTCAGTTGTAACCAATCATAGACCTATAAGAAGCAAGTGCACACGAAGTCAGAATTGGTAGATTACAGAAATCTCAGACGCAGTATCAAATACATATTATACGTAAAGTGCTTCTCAATTTTATGTTATGTCCATTCTCATTATATTTCTTTTGTTTTGTTTAATCAAATAGTATTTTAAATTGTAAATAAAGGACTTTGCATGCTGAAGGAATACAATGATGGACCGTATCAAATTCTTCTCTTTCTCTTCCTATTTTGTAACTGGGGCTATTAGCTTTGTTAATTTAATGAAGAAAGGAAATGAGAATTTGCATTAAATTGATACTAATTTTGAGACTTGAATAATAAAGATTTTAATTTGTTTATCACATTTAGGTTCCACTCTCTTTTCTATTGTCTACGCCATAAATATATCCTATAAATAAAGTGAATCATCGCAATATTCTATTTGAGCATCATTACAATTAAATTAAATATCCTCAGTTTGAAACCTCAATGATGAGAGGTAACGTCACAAGGGAAGTGCTCAAACTAAGCTTAATCAATAGGCAAATCAGTAACACGATCTGCAGGCACATATGAGGATCATTCAGCAGACTTAACAGAAGCATAGAGTTCACAAGCAGGGTCACAAAGGGAAGAAATACAGACTATGGAGTAAACAGATGGAAATGATTGCAAATGAGATCTAACAATGGTATGAGTAAAGATTAAAAAGAACAAAGCAGTGGATGCAATACTCAAAGCACTATGCCCTTGATGGGCTGAAATCTGACAGCTGGTCAATGGAGAGGCAAATGAAGTTCATTGATTACCAAGTCTATCAACAGGACATTGCAAATGGAGAGATTGTGGCTGACAAGGAAAGCAGCTTTACTATTTGCCAAAAAAAATGTGAAAGAATAAATTTCAAACAAATAACAGTTATTGATGACAGTATATTATGCCCACCAAAGCTGACAGGTCTTTTGCTCACAGCCTCTGCACAATTTAAAGCATTTTACTTGGCCTACTAACAAAATAAAGACATGAACATAATCAATGTCTTACAAAATGTTTTGCACACATGCCAAGTGTTACTTAAAGTAATCATTGCATAGATTTCTCAACAACACTTCATTTAGCTGTAATCTTACTAACTATCTTCTCATCACTCTTTCTGGCCAGTTTCTTGGGATCAAAGTCCCTTGAACTTACTTCCGCTTCAGTTCAATCGGTTCAAACATGGCTGATGAGTTCAAGGTGCAATCTGCAAACTTTGTTACTGTCAGTGTTACAAATGCAGGACCCTTCAGGCTAAACCAGAACAGCTTCAGAGTTTGACTTAGAGAAGGTGATGCTCTTTGGACTAGTGTTTAAGCATTGGATTCTGGAGGCTCTTGTGGTGTGTTGGTAATGTCGCTGTCTCAGGGCTCGCAAGCCTTGGTTCAAGTCCCACCTACTCCAGAGGTGTGTCATAACACATCTGAACAGGTTGATTTTTTTTAAAGAAAAGCCTGATTCTGGCATGTGTTTAAGTGCTTTACATACCCCTCCTACACCATTTTGATTTAGTTTCCTGCCTTGTTTCTCCACTTTTTTTGGCTTTCTTTTTGTTATTTTGACACTCTCACTGAAGGGCAGTGCTTGTAATTGTTAATTGTTTAATTAGTCAAAGGGTGATGTGTTGGTGGGTCTACAAAAAAAAAGAGCTGGGTTCATAGAACATAGAACATTACAGCGCAGTACAGGCCCTTCGGCCCTCGATGTTGCGCCGACCTGTGAAACCAATCTGAAGCCCATCTAACCTACACTATTCCATTATCATCCATTTGTTCATCCACTGACCATTTAAATGCCCTTAAAGTTGGCGAGTCTACTACTGTTGCAGGCAGGGCATTCCACGCCCTTACTACTCTCTGAGTAAAGAACCTACCTCTGACATCTGTCCTATATCTATCACCCCTCAATTTAAAGCTATGTCCCCTCATGCTAGCCATCACTATCCAAGGAAAAAGGCTCTCACTGTCCACCGTAACTAATCCTCTGATCATCTTGTACGTCTCTATTAAGTCACCTCTTAACCTTCTTCTCTCTAACGAAAACAGCCTCAAGTCCCTCAGCCTTTCCTCATAAGACCTTCCCTCCATACCAGGCAACATCCTGGTAAATCTCCTCTGCACCCTTTCCAATGCTTCTACATCCTTCCTATAATGCGGCGACCAGAACTGTTCGCAATACTCCAAGTGCGGCTGCACCAGAGTTCTGTACAGCTGCAACATGACCTCATGGCTCCGAAACTCAATCCCTCCACCAATAAAACCTAACACACCGTACGCCTTCTTAACAATGCTATCAACTTGGGTGGCAACTTTCAGTGATCTATGCACATGGACACCGAGATCTCTCTGCTCATCCACACTACCAAGAATCGTACCATTAGCCCAGTACTCTATATTCCTGTTACTCCTTCCAAAGTGAATCACCTCACACTTTTCCGCATTAAACTCCATTTGCCACCTCTCAGCCCAGCTCTGCAGCTTATCTATGTCCCTCTGTAACCTGCAACATCCTTTTGCACTATCCACAACTCCACCGACTTTAGTGTCATCCGCAAATTTACTAACCCATCCTTCTACGCCCTCATCCAGGTCACTTATAAAAATGACAAACAGCAGTGGCCCCAAAACAGATCCTTACGGTACACCACTAGTAACTGAATTCCAGGATGAACATTTCCCACCAACCATCACCCTCTGTCTTCTTACAGTTAGCCAATTTCTGATCCAAACCGCTAAATCACCCTCAATCCCATGCCTCCGTATTTTCTGCAATAGCCTACCGTGGGGAACCTTATCAAACGCTTTACTGAAATCCATATACACCACATCAACCGCTTTACCCTCGTCCACCTGTTTGGTCACCTTCTCAAAGAACTCAATAAGGTTTGTGAGGTACGACCTACCCTTCACAAAACCGTGTTGACTATCCCTAATCAAATTATTCCTTTCTAGATGTTTATAAATCCTATCTCTTATAATCCTTTCCAACACTTTACCCAAAACCAAAGTAAGGCTCACTGGTCTATAATTACCAGGGTTGTCTCTACTCCCCTTCTTGAACAAGGGGACAACATTTGCTATCCTCCAGTCTTCTGGCACTATTCCTGTAAACAATGACGACATAAAGATCAAAGCCAAAGGCTCTGCAATCTCCTCCCTAGCTTCCCAGAGAATCCTAGGATAAATCCCATCCAGCCCAGGGGACTTATCTATTTTCACATTTTCCAGAATTGCTAACACGTCCTCCTTATGAACCTCAATCCCGTCTAGTCTAATAGCCTGTATCTCAGTATTCTCCTCGACAACATTGTCTTTTTTCTGTGTGAATACTGACGAAAAATATTCATTTAGCGCCTCTCCTATCTTATTGGACTCCACGCACAACTTTCCACTACTGTCCTTGACTGGCCCTAATCTTACTCTCGTCATTCTTTTATTCCTGACATACCTATAGAAAGCTTTAGGGTTTTCCTTGATCCTACCTGCTAAAGACTTCTCATGTCCCCTCCTGGCTCTTCTTAGCTCTCTCTTTAGGTCTTTCTTGGCTAACCTGTAACTCTCAAGCGCCCTAACTGAGCCTACATGCCTCATCTCTACATAAGCCTCTTTCTTCCTCTTGACAAGTGATTCAACTTCTTTAGTAAACCACGGTTCCCTCGCTCGACCACTTCGTCCCTGTCTGACAGGTACATACATATCAAAGACACGCAGTAGCTGTTCCTTGAACAAGCTCCACATTTCAATTGTGCCCAGCCCCTGCAGTTTCCTTCTCCATCCTATGCATCCTAAATCTTGCCTAATTGCCTCATAACTGCCTTTTCCCCAGCTATAACTCTTGCCCTGCGGTATATACCTATCCCTTTCCATCGCTAAAGTAAATGTAACCGAATTGTGGTCACTATGACCAAAGTGCTCACCTACCTCCAAATCTAACACCTGGCCTGGTTCATTACCCAGTACCAAATCCAATGTGGCCTCGCCTCTTGTTGGCCTATCTACATACTGTGTCAGGAAACCCTCTGCACACATTGGACAAAAACTGACCAATCTAAAGTACTCGAACTAAAGCGTAACGGTTCTGTCTCCTCATGCGCCTGGTCCTGGGTCTGGCTAAGGTAACCATCAACAGGTCCAGGCAGCAAGACATGGAGAGAGAGGGACATAATTCCCGTTGACCTGCTTCTCTTCTACAGCTACATTTGTACCTGAGTGTGTTAGATAGGGAGAACACAGTATACAAAAGCATCCTCTAAGCATTCAGAGAGAGGTGGGCACCACAAGGGCTGGAGTGCATTAGCTCACCTTCCAACACTAGTGTAATTTAGCTTCCTCCCTTGTTTCCTCACCTCTTAGGGTTCTTTGTTAATGTGACACTGCCACTGGTGGGCAGTGTTTGTTAATTATTGCTTGTTCAATTAGTTAATCAGGTGATTTGGTGGGTTTTTCAAAGTATTTTTAAAAACCTGCATTCTTGGTGCTAGATTTCTATGGTGTTGCACTCATCACAAATACCTAACATGGAAAATGTTCCCAGTTTGAGACTAGACAGAGCATCAATTATTAGGGGATTGCATCTGCAGCTCAATGGTTTAGGTTATCAGTTTACGACTTTAGTAAGGTCTACCTGTGCTTTTTATATGAAGAAGAAAGAGCTGGTGTTTTCCCCAGTGGGGAATTGGCTTCTGGATAAGGAAATGTAGAAACCAGTATTGACTTAAAACATGGACTCACAATGAAACACTTGTAACTCTCTGCAAGTATTTTGCTGCCTAATTCAACATATGATCATTGGTCTGTTAATCGCCACTTACAAAGTAGATGGTAATTGGAGGGGTCAAGTACATTAGTTATTTGGACGTTTGTGTATGACAGCTGGTTTTTGAGTCATTAGTGCCTTGAATTTGGGCATTTATGCTTTCTACTTATATATGCATGATGCATTATATCTGTTATTTGTCTTCCTAATTATAAATATATGCATGTGTACATGTGTATGTGTATACACAAGCTTATAAAGGAATCTGGTCATGTAATTTGTAGTGGAGACCACCACTTGCTTATCATATAATTTGTCCTTTGTCAAACTAGACCTCCACACAACACTGTTAAGAACAACTTGGCTGCTGTCCCTTGGTATATATATCGGCATTACATTCTCTTCCAAACATCTCAATGTAGCTAAAATGCAAAATGAATAAATTCATCCAGGTGTAATAAAGGGTGTGTCCTCAGGTCTGTGTTAAGGCATACTGTTTGGTGCACAGTGAATGGTATTTTGCTCTAGCTCTGGGCCAGGCCATATCTGACTGGGAAATGTTAGCAAAAAGAAAATAGCATTCTCCATCTGGATGAGTTTGAAACAAGCCCTTTGGTCAAAAAAATAGGTTTTAAATATTATAGACTCAAAGTTCCACAGGCATTTTGGTGGGGTCCCAACATGACGTTAGCCCTTCACTGCACTTTTAAGCTTCCCAATATGAGACATGGCCTAGAGATATCATAGTAGGTTAATTGGGGAATTTCCTCATGACTTTGTAAGTTCAGTGATAGACATTCTGAGTATAATTGTCAAGATTGTCACAATTGCTCAGGTCTCATGTCCTGTAAAGTTCAATCCATTTCACGATGAACAAAATTAAAATCATTAATTACATAAATATTCTGCTTAAAACAATCAATAGCGACGTTACATTTAACATTACTATATGCGATGCATCCAAAAACACATCAGCTTTTTATTATTACATTGTGCAAGAAGGGGTGCACAGAAATCATTAAAGACTGGGATGTTCAAACTATGTTCCATGATTAGTCCGTGGACCACAACCAATTGGAGATCAGTTCTGTTCCCTCTGATGTTTCACTACCCGATTTATTCAACTTTAATTTTATGAGCCTGAAATTATGAGGGAGCTCTACTAACACTGCATTGGCAAATATATTCCACAACAGGTTACTAAGATCTGTTTGCATTTCTAAAGATAATATACTAAAATTAATGGGATTGTTAGTTAAAACTTGATGGCCTTTGAGACACTGAAATATATGTATATCTCCAAGATACTCACTAGATTAAATTTATTAAAATGAACCAATTACATGAGTTACAACATAATTGTAGTTAGGTCACAGGAAAGTAGATAATATAGAAATGGGCCATATCATAATAAGATGTTCAGAAATGCAGATTCAAAGATCCACTTAAAAGCTCTGAGACTGTACTCAAATGTCGAAGGTGAAAATGTGAATATATTTAAGAAACAAATGTTATTGTAATTTTCAACTAGTATAAAGATTGATTAAAGTGACGTTATAAATGTGGGGGTTGACTTTCCTTGGGGATTTTTCCAATCATCCGTTGTGGCTTCAGCAGAAGATCTATGAGCCCTCCAGAGAAACAGCATAAACAGCATTTATGTCATTTCCCTGGTGCTTCTATGGATCTTTTGCTGAAGTTACAGTGGAGAATCAGGACAATTCCCAAGGAAATTCAACCAACCCATGTTTATGTGTGTAAAAGGAACTGAATGTGAAAATTATGAAGCAAAACCCAACCAGCATCCCATTTAATATAAATAACACATGCTTTGCCACAGGAGGCTTAACAGATTGTGAAGTTTTTCTTCAACATATCTATAATAAAATCCAAAAAACACTACTAAGCATTTGGCATGGCCCACCCAATTCCAATTCAATCCATAGACAAATGTATATTGGTGCTGGCTCATGCTGATGAGCAGAGATTTAGCCTGGCGAGGAAAACAACGATATAAATCAAAACATTCTTGAATGAACAAAGGAGTTCTGTGCCTTTAAGAGTGAAATTTATTTTGTTCAGGTAAAGCAACACTGCAACCTACAGGTAGAGAGACGGATGACATTACCACACCTTATACACCTGGCTCGAAATATTTCCCACCGTCACTCCTCTATTTGACCAGGAACGTTTAGTGCACTTCATAACCAGTTCCAACTTAACTATCCACTTGTACTTCAACTCAAGCCTTTAGATGTTCACGTTTGACTAAACTCAATATGAATTATGAAAAGCACATGCATTAATTCACAGTTGAACCAAATGTTTTGTAAAATGGTTAGTTATTATCCCACTTAGAATTAATGAGGTACTATTAACGGAGAGCAGGAGTCCACAAACCTTTTGCTTCTAAGACCCATCCCTCACAGAACAAGTAATTCATGCACCCATTGTAACACAGTACAGGGTTTTTTTGTCTCTGCGTGGAAATTAGTTACAAAGTTAGAGACATAGAATCATACATCATGGAAACAGACCCTTTGATCCAATTCATCTGCATGGCTAGACATCCCAAACTGACCAAGTCCCTAATCCAAAACTAGGGGACATAGGTTTAAGGTGAGAGGAGAAAGAGTAAAAAAGGACCTGTGGGTAACTTTTTCACACAGAGGATGGTGCATATATAGAGTGAGCTGTCAGAGCATTTGGTCCATATTCCTCTATATCCTTCCTATTCATAACCCATCCAGATGCCTTTTAAATGTTGTAATTGTACCAATCTCCACCACTTCCTTTGACAGTTCGCTCCAAATATGCACCATCCTCTGTGTGAAGAAGTTACCCACAGGTCCTTTCTAATCTTTCCCCTCTCACCTTAAACCTATGTCCCCTAGTTTTGGATTCCCCCAGCCTAGGAAAAAGACCTTGAGGATCTATGTACCTGCACCCCTAAGTCTCCTTGTTTGGCAACATTCCCCAGGGCCCTACTATTAACTGTATAAGTCCTGCCCTAGTTTGCCTTACCAAAATGCAACACCTCACATTTATCTAATTTAAACTCCATCTGCCACAGCTCAGTCCATTGATCCATCTGATCAAGGTCCCATTGTACTCTGAGATAATCTTCTTCTCTGTCCAGTACACTACCTATTTTGATATCATCTGCAAACTTACTAACCATACCTCCTATATTCACATTCAAATTGTTTATATAAATGATGAAAAGCAGTGGACACCACACTGATCCTTGTGGCACATGACTGGTCACAGGCTTACAGTCTGAAAAACAACTCTCCATCACCACTTTCAGTCTCCTATCTTCTAGCCAATTTTCTATCCAATTTGGCTAGATTCCCATAGGTTCCTTGTGATCTAACTTTACTAACTAGTCTACAATGTGGAACCTTGATGAACGCTTTGCTGAAGTCCATATGGATAATGTCTACCACTCTGCCTTCATCAATTTTACTTTTCACCTCTGCAAAAAACTCAAACACGTTCATGGGAAATGATTTCCTATGCACAAAGCCATGCTGACTATTCCTAATCAGTCCTTGCCTTTCCAAAAGCATGTAAATCCTGTTGCTCAGAATCCCCTCCAACAACTTACTCACCACTAACATAAATCTCACCACCTATAGTTTCTGGCTTTTCCCTATCATTGTTCTTAAATTGTGGCACCACTGTAGCCAACCTCCAGTCTTCCAGCACCTCGCTCTTGGCTGTCGAAGATACAAATGTCTCTTCAAGGGGCCCAGCAATCTTGCCTAGCTTCCTACAAAGTTCTGGGAAACACCTGATCCTGTGGATTTACCTACCTTTATGACCTCCAGCATCTCCTCTTCAGTTATTTGAACTATTTTCACAAAATCAATATTTATTTCCCCAAGTTCCCTAGCTTCCAAGTACTTCTCCACACTAAAATTAAGAATATATATTTATTACTTTTCCTGCACTCAATGTGAAACTTATTGTTATTGCTGGTCACCGATTGAAGGGCCTGACTGCTGGATTGAAGTGAAGGGATTCCCCCTCGTCAGTGGAGACTAAATGAGATTTCACCCTGTTATATACGAAATTGAAGCAGCTTCACAAGATTACACGATAGCAATCTAAGAGTGTTTTTGACACTGAAGTGTTGCAGTGAAGCTATTGCCTATTCACCCCAACTCGAAGTGGGCAGTGTGATTCCAGACAGAGGGTCTGTTGTAATGTGGAACGAGGCTCCTTAGCGTGGGTGCAGTATATGCGTGTCACATGTCACTTTCGTATGTGAAATGTTACTGGTAAAACGCTCGGGCACTTTGGCCAAAGCCAACAGACATCGATTCAAACGTTCCAAACAGGGATACTTTCTGTTCTTGGCAGAGCATTCTGCCGCTGCACGTAGCTGGAGGCCTACAGAGGTCTCGGTAAAAATGTAGTTAGATTTCTAGCCAGAGCGAAACCATGCAATGGAAATCCATTTATGTGCAACTGAGAGCCAAAACTCTTAAGATGCAGGACCACTTCTGTTTTGCCAGTGAGTGGCTTTGTAACCACACTATTTCTGATAAGTGTAACTCTAGAATAAAGTCCCAGCAATGCTGACGCGTAAGACTTCCTCAAGACTGAAGCGGAATTTCACTAGTCAGACGGGAAACTCTCAAAGGAAAATCCCCAATACTACAAACCTGTTTCCATATAAATGTTCCCTGCGTATGCACTGTTCTTGCTCCCGGGAGCTGACTGGGGGATGGGAGATTAGAGTCATAGAATCCCTACAGTGTGGAAACAAGCCCTTCGGCCCAACAAGTCCACACCAACCCTTGGAGCATCCCACTCATACCCATCCCCTATAACCCTCACACCCCGAACACTACAGGCAATTTAGCATGGCCAATCCACCTAGCCTGCACATCTTTGGACTGTGGGAGGAAACCGGGGCACCCGGAGGAAACCCACGCAGACAGCCACCCAAGGGTGGAATCGAACCCGGGTCCCTGGTGCTGTGAGGCTGCAGTGCGGACCTATCGACCCTGAAAACGGTTCGGATGCGAGTGGGTGATTCCAGTAAATAATTTCAGTAGCAAGCTTTTTTGTGACTTTGAAAATAAAGCAGCATTACTACACACTGACAAAGATTTTAAAATGCAATGTCTTAGCTAATTGTCTCATTCTTTCATACACACGCGCGCGCATAAGTTGGATACAAAGGTATCATAACATTGTTGTAATTTATAATTACTTCAGTTTCCTTTGCGGCAGGCTTGTAGTTTCTTAATTGGGGGAAATGATTTAAAATTGAAGTGAAGGTCTGGCAAAGTCAAGGATTCTCAGTAAATGGCATAGTTTCTGTAGTTGCATTTCCAGGTGATTGGTTCTCAGGTAAACCTAGGAACAGATTAGAGGAAATCCTTGCACTTTCAAGGAAATGCAGCTTATAACATTGGCTATAACAGGAACACAGCAGGCCAGGCAGCATCATGCTGTGTTCCTCCAGCTCCACGCCGTGTTATCTCTGACTCCAGCATCGGCAGTTCTTACTATCTCTGAGTGAGTTGTAACATTGGCTGTTTGGATGCTTTGCACGTAGTTTGATGGCTTTTGGTGGAAATCTCTGGGTGCATCCAACTTTTGTTCATTTAACCACAGACAGGAAATATGGTTGTTTCATCACACGATCTCTTACACGTCCAAAATACCTACCCCAAATAAGGTAAGTGGTTAGCTTGATTATCCATCCTTGGTTCTAGATTTTACACCTTGAGAGTTTGAAACAGCCAGTGTTTGTATTTGTAAGATCCATTCAGTTTGATGGCTCCTTTGAAATTAGTTTCAGGGCAGGGCATTGAGTCAACATAAGTCTGCAAGAATTCCTCTTGAGACAATGGGATGGGGTGGGTGCAATGATTTTAATTCACAAAAAAAAACGTTGATCATTGGGCAGCTATCTTTTGCAGCATTTTCAGTTTTTAATATATAATGAAATGTACTGTTTATACTTTAACATATGTCCTATCTCTACATTAACTGCTCACTTAGATGTGAATTTAAGAAACTGTTTAATCTGAATAGATAGAAATCTCTTTTTTTAAATATACCAAACAGTTTTTGGTGCTGTCTTAATACGTTTGACAAACCCATCTCAGCAGCATTTGAATAAGTGGAGCATAATGTCAAGATTAACCTTAATGACAAAACAGCATGAGGTCTACAGTTTCACCAGTCAGTGCTTATATAGAAATATAAGAACATAAGAAATAAGAACAGGAGGAGGCCATTCAACACTTCAAGCCTGCAATGCCATTCAACAAAATCAGGTTAATCTGCCTAGGCCCCAATTTCCCTTTTATGCTAACTCATTGTGGCCCTCATCTTCTGAATATTTCAAAAATCTATCTACCTGTTGTAGCCTCTACAAGTCTCTGGGGTGGGCTATGAGCATGACAATCTGTTGTTTTTTTTCCCTTCTTTATTACTATACATGATGTTATTTCACACAACTGAATGGCTTTATTTTCTCACCACCAAATAGCCTGTCGTATTTTTAATCTATTAACTACTACCAGTAAATAATCCATGTTCCAATTGATTAATTTACCTGCAACATCTGTTAATGGAAATGAAAGAACACTAAAGTAGATAGAGAGGTAGGGAATTAGACAATTGCTTATTGTGTTTCATTTTACATTGGCCACACATGATCACTGTAATTGGCTGCAAATTAAATCTATAAACCTTTCAGTGATGTTATCGCAATGATTCATCTTTCAAAGTATTGTTGCATAACAACAACCCTGAATACAAAGGGAGTGTTTGCCTAGACTGGCAGTTGGGAAATATCATAAAAGTAAGCCTAAATTATCAGGTTGAAATTTTAACCCAATGCAAAAACCAGAAGACATGACTAGAAATTAATCAAAAGTGAACCAAGAACATTTTTCAGGAAGAGCTTCCTACTTAGACAGCAATAAGAATTTGGAAAATCTGCCACCAAAGCATTGGAGACACAAACTCTGTTAAAAATGTCATTGATGCCATGATGGTAGAGTTGATGGGGGTAAATTTTGTGAGGTGAAATTCACGGCAGTGAGTGCAGATCAAAAAATTAGGCACACAGATCAAAGCAGGGGTTGGCACCTAGAAATGTGTCGTGTCACTAGCCAAATGCCCTGCTTATTTGTTTCTCCAATCATACTCACTTCAAACAAAGCTCTGTTGAATTTTGTAGTGGACCAGTGGGCTGGACAATTATAATTCACTGGGCTTTTCTTATCTGTAACTGCTAGGAATTTTGAAACAGATTAAGAAGACAAGTTTTTATTTATGCAATTGCAAAATATTAGAATCATAGAGACTTTACAGTATGGAAACAGACCCTTCAGTCAACCAATCCATGCCAAACATAATCCTGAAGTAAACTAGTCCCACCTGCCTGCTCCTGGCCCATATCCCTCCATACCTTTTTTATTCATGTACTTATCCAAACATTTTTTAAATGTTGTAATTTACCCACTTCCATCATTTCCTCAGGAAATTCATTCCAAATACGAACCACCCTCGGTGCAAAAACTTTGCCTCTCATGTTTTTAATTTTCTCTCCCCTCACCTTAAAAATGTGCCCCCAGTCGTGAAATCCCCTATCCTAGCGAAAAGACAACTACCACTAACTCTATCTACATTATTTTATAAACTTATATAAGGTTACCTCTCAACCTTCTACGCTCCAGTCAAAATATTCCCAGCCTTATCCAGCCTTTCTTTATAATTCAAACCTTCGATACCTGGCAACATCCTGATAAATCTCTTCTGAACCCTCTCTAGCTTAATAATATCTTTCCTTTCACTGAATGACCAGAACTGGACACAGTATTGCAGAATAGGCCTCACCAATGTCCTGTACAACCTCAACATGACTTGCCAGCTCCGAAACTCAAAGGACTGAGCAATGAAGGCAAGCATGCCAAATGCCTGTTTGACCATCCTGTTTATATGTAACAAAAACTTCATAGAATTATGTACCTGAACCCCCAGGGCCCTTTGTTCTACAACATTACCCACTAGAGTGTGTGGTGATGTAGGGAGTTAAACGCTAATGAGTTAAAGTGCAGCCCAGATTGTAAGAATGAAAGTCTCCTTTTGTCTGCTGTCTGTGAGGGTGTGTGTGAAATGAATTTGTGCAGCTTCTGTTTAATTCCTGATGAATATGCATTTTACAAATCAAAACTGTTCCTGATTTGGCATTAATTGACAAGCTTAAGTGAAAAGGCAGTAAAATAAAAATAGAAATTGCTGGAGAAACTCATCAGGTCTGGCAGCATCTGTGAAGAGAAAACAGCCCTGTTTTCTTTCCACAAATGCTGCCAGACTCGATGTGTTTCTCCAATAATTTCTGTTTCTGTTTAGGATCTTCAGTATCTGCAATTATTTGCTGTATTTTCAGGCAATAAGGTTGCAGAAAATCGAAAACATTGTCCAGATACAATCTTCTGAGATTCAGAGTTGAACCCTTGCAGGACAGAAGGAAAACAACTTGATCTGCATTTGGTTCTTTGTACCTGATTTTTGTCTTATTCATAGATGGCTAGATCAGCAGTAATTGCCCAGAGGGCAGTTAAGAGTCAAACACGTTGTTGCGAGTTAGATGTAGGCCAGACAAGGTAAGGATAACAGATACATATCCTTCCGTGAAGGACATTAATGAACCGCATGGCCTTTCCCTTTGCACCAGTTTCATGGTCATCACTAGACTCCAATTCCAGATTTTTAATTGAGTCGAAATTCCACCAGCTGCAATGAACCGGGTTCCCAGATCATTACTGGCGTCTCCGGATTAATAGTCTGGCGATAAAACCATTACACCAACGCCACCCTTGATTTGCGAACACGTGTCGGAAATTGAGAGTTGTCCAGCACCTGATGAACACGAACAATTTTTTTTTTCTGACCATAAAATAGTGATCTAAAATGATAGAGATAGTAGGAACTGCAGATGCTGGAGAATCTGAGATAACAAGGGGAAGAGCTGGAATGAACGTAGCAGGCCAAGCAGCATCAGAGGAGCAACGAAACGTCAGCCTTCCTGCTCCTCTGATGCTGCTTGGCCTGCTGTATTCATCCAGCTCTACACCTTGTGATCTAAAATGATAGGTGTGTTACACAGGAGTGGACAAGTTTGCGATTTCACTTCCTGCTGCATTTGTAGCGCAGGATGATTTATAGAGACAAAAAAAGAAAGCCAGCGAAAGTGATGAAGTTTCAGCGCCGTTTCGACAAAATTCCCAACGTGATTGAGGATTAGTAAAAAAAAAATGATGTTAAGCAATTTGTGAGGGTGGCGATGTACGCATTCAGAATCCAGTGAAGCCTGGGCGAAGTGTTTAGTTATTCGGTGGGGAAGGTAATTTCAGCAACATTCCGCCCGCTGGTCCGCTTTAAGTCTGGTGGGAAAGCCAATAGAAAGCGGATGTTTCAACATTCGCCCTCGGACAGACATTTGGGTGAATGACCTCCTTCTGTTTTCAAATGTCTACTGCATTCTCCAATGGCGTAATGCAGCAACAAACAGCAGCACGGATCTTCCTCAGTCCAGTCTCAAAGTATGGCCTATGAAACTATGGATAATCCTAAATCGAGCGCATCCCTTCAAGGTACTTAATTCCCAAGCAGGTCCCAACACAAGCCGGAAAGCCTACACCGACCCCAGGCCAAGCCTTACCCTAATGCAACCTATGCACTCCTCTCAGACTCAACTACATTGCTCACACCCCAGCAGGAAACAGGAACCAAGGTGGCCAGTGAAACAGACAGTTCACAGTGAAGGGTAGCAGCAATGCCGCAGATACTTGGGAGCGGAAGGCTGGGGCTACCTATATCCCATGAATGGTCTGCGGAACTTAAACAGTCGGCTATACGTAGAGTACCAGACAGAGGTCATGTTGAATGGTAGGCTATTAAGCCGTTCTATGGGTCACAACACTCAGCAGCCAGATAGCTGTGGACTCGTCCCTGCAGTGTGCCCAGCAAGTGCAGTAAAAACTTTCCAGTGGACAGGATTTACCATCCTGTTGGGTTCTTGCTTTTTTTTGTTCTCCTTGGAGCTGAAATATTTAGAAAACTGACGTTCACAAACCAGCAGATTTATAAAAAGCAAGTAATCTCCATTTTGAGTACATGAAAGGAATTTCGGTGATGTCCGGTACTGAGAAGCTGTCTATAATTTTAAACGACCTATTCAGACATGTCTTTACACACGTCAGGGACAGATAGGATTTCTACCCAGGTCTCGTGGCTCAGAGTTAGGGACATCACCAATCTGTCATAAAGCCCCTACGAAGCTGTAGATTTTTATTTTCTAATCAACCAGTTCAGAGATGTTATGACACACCTCTAGAGCAGGTAGTGGCAGCTAGTCTGGCAGCATCTGTGGAAACAGGAACAGAGTTAACTTCTGAGTCCCGGAGTTCCGACAATTAGAGTTTTACAGCCATAGAGTTTTTACAGCACGGAAGAAAAAAGGTCAACAGCCTGCACCATTATCGAGCATCCATCTATTCCAATCATGTTTTCCAGCACTTGGCCCATGACCTTGCCTGCTATGGCGTTTCAAATGCTCATCTGAATACTTCTTAAATACTTTGAGCGTTCCCTCCTCTTTTAGGCAGTGGGTTCCAAATATCCATCACTCTCCGGATGAAACCTATTTTCCTCAAATCCACTCTAAACATGCACTCTTTACCTCAGCACTGCTACCTCACAGCGCCAGGAATCCGGGTTCGATTCCAGCCTCGGGTGACTCTCTGTGTGGAGTTTACACATTCTCCCTGTGTCTGCATGGGTTTCCTCCCACAGTCCAAAGATGTGCAGGTAAGGTGGATTGGCCATGCTAAATTGCCCATAGCTTCCAGGGATGTGCAGGCTGAGTGGGTTAGGCATGGGAAATGCGAGGTTACAGGGATAGGATGGTGGGTGGGTCTGGTGGGATGCTCTTCAGAGGGTCGGTGTGGACTCGATGGGCCCAATGGCCTGATTTCACACAGTAGTGATTCTATCAATCCCTCTGCAAAGGAGGAAAGCATCTACCCTATCTATTTCCATCACAAATTTGATCTTCCCTCAGCTTTCTATGCTCTAACGTAAACAATCTCAATCTATCCAGTCTCTCTTCACAACTGAATCCCTCCAGCCCCGGCAACACCCTAATGAATCTCTGGTGTAATTTTTCCGACACTGTGGCGACTAGAATTGCACGTCGTCCTCCAGTCGTGAACTAACTAATTAGCATCTCGTTTTCCATTTGAGGGCTCGGCCGCCCTCCGGACTCAATATCAAGTTCAATAATTTTGAAGCATGATCACCTTCTTCTCTTACCTTATCTCAACGCTCAAACACCAGGTCTTGTATTCACATGGGCTGCTACCACAATCAACTCATTGTCAGCCACTAATGGTCCCCATTAGCAGTTATGGAATCTCCCAGACTGACTTTCGCCCATTCCAATGTCTGTCCAATTGCGGTTCTGTTTCTCTCTGGGCTCTACCTCCAACTATACTTCTCCCCCTTGCCCCCTCCCCCACCCCAATCTTCAGCAGACACATCAACTTTTTCCTAGCTACAGTCAGTCCTGAATAAACATCAAGTCTACTTTCTCTCCACAGATGCTGCCAGACCTGCTGAGTTTTTCCAACAAATTCTGTTGTTTGTGGCCTCACTAATGTTATGTCATAACCTCCCAGCCCTTGTATTCAATGCCTTTCCTAATAAAGACAAGCGGCCCATTTACCTTCCTAACTACCTTCTCTACCAGTTCTGTTGCCATCAATGATCTATTGACAAACACACCAACATCACTCTGACTTGCTGTCAGACCTGCTGAGATTTTCCAATTTCAGTTTTAATGTGGTGATGGTCCTAACAGAGTCTCCCTAGCTCAATTTCTAAGTGGTCACTTTGAGTTGATTTACTATTGTCACACATACCTAGATACTGCTTTATTTTGCCTGCAGTATGGGTACATCATACCGTCTGAAGTGCATTAGGGTAATAGAACAGAGCAAAGAATACAATGTTACAGCTGCTGAGAAGGTACACAAAGGGTGAGATTTACATTAAATTTCAAATTTGCGAGGTCCATTCAGAGGTGTAATAATACGGAGGAAGAAGCTGCTCTTGAATCTGTTGGTACGTGTGTTTAAGCTTTTGTATCTTCTGCCTGAAGAAAGAGGTTGAAAGAGATTATAGCTGGGTTGGGAGAGGTCTTTAATTATGTTGGCTGCTTTCCCAATGCAGGGAGATGTATAGGTGGAGTCAATGGATAGAAGGATGGACTGGCCTGTGTTCACAAATCTCTGTAGTTGTCGACAGGATCCTCAACCAGGTCCGATCCATCTCCTGCACTTCCACCCTCACCCCTTCTCTTCCCTCCTACAACAGCAATAGTGTTCCCCATGTCCTTACCTACCATCCCACCAGCATCCACATCCAGAAGATCATCAGACTCCATTTCCACCACCTCCAGTGAGATGCCACCACCAGACACATATTCCCCTCCCCTCCCTTGTCCACCTTCCACAGGGACCGTTCCGTCCGGGACACCCTGGTCCACACTTCCTTCACCCCCAACACCTCCCCACAGCCCTACGGCACCTTCCTCTGTAACTAGCAAAGGTACAACACCTACCCATTTACCTCCTCCCTCCCCAGTATCCAAGGGCCCAAACATACCTTCCAGGTGAAGCAACACTTCACCTGCACTTCCCAGAATCCAATCCACTGCATTTGCCACTCACAATGTCGTCTCCTCTACATTGGGGAAACGAAGCATAGATTGGGTAACCGCTTTGCAGAGCATTTACACTCTGCTTCCAAAAAAGACCCTGAGCTACCTGTTGCCTGCCACTTAAAGGCTCCCTGGCCAACATCTCTGTCTCTGGCTTGCTGCAGTGTTCCAGTGAAGCTCAACACAAGCTGGAAGAACAAACACCTCATTTTCTGCTTAAGGACCCTGCAGCCCTCTGGACTCAATATCGAATTCAATAATTTTAGGGCCTAAACTCTCCCATGTCCCAGCCCCCTACCCCACACATCAGGCCTTGTTACCACATAACCTGCCATTACACACCACCTGTTGTTAGTCACTAATAGTCCCCATTAACAGCTATTCACCCTCCCAGCCTGATCGTTATCAAGTCCTTTGTCTGTCCAACTGTGTTTCTCTCTCTTTGGGCTCTATCCTATCGTTTACTCCCTACCCCACCCACCCCCCTACTTTATGTATATAAACTGATGTTTTCCCAACCACCATCAGTTCTGAAGAAGGGTCACCGGACCAGAAACGTTAACTCTTTTTTTCTTCACAGATGCTGCCAGACCTGCTGAGCTTTCCCAGCAACTTCTGTTTTTATTCCTGATTTGCAGAATCCGCAGTTCTTTCAGTTTTTACCTGATTCTCTACATTTCACTAAAGTGGCAGTTGCAAAATCTGGTGCACCTGGCGCTAGAGTGGGTCTCAGAAAGAATATCTGCATACGTTCTTGAATTAATTCTAAAATGGAGAATATGGTATTAAAAAAATGACAACATGACCTTTAGCTCTCGATTCCAATTTACTATCCCAATAGATTCAAAATTTCTATAGGTCCCCTTCATCGAAGATAGTGGTGTTCGGTCGTTCACTTGCTATATCCTATCTTTAAAGAAATAGAAAGGAGGCTAGAAATAAGATGAAGCATGAGGTTTATTCATGTTGTTGAACGCGAGTTTGACTTCTGCCGGGCAGATGTGCTCAGGCTAAGCGTGAGTGGGGCGACTGACAGAGGTCAGAGACAAAAACCGAAATTGTTGGAAAAGTTCCGCGGGTCTGGCAGCATCTGTGGAGACAAATCAGACTTAACATTTCGGGTCGAATGACCCTTCCTGAGAACTGATCGTAGCTCGGAAAATGTCGGTTCATATGAAGAAGATAAGGTGAGGGAGGGGGCAAAGTGTAAACGATAAGTGGGGATACAGCCCAAAGAGAGGGCGCAACAGTTGGACAAAGGAGTGGATAACGGTCTGGCTAGGAGGGTGAATAGCTGTCAATGGAGATTGTTAGTGGCTAACATTGGGCTGTGTGTAATAGCAGACTATGTGATCACTAGCCCCAGTGTGTGGGGTTTGGGGTAAGGACGTGGGAGAGCGCAAGCCCTAAAGTTGTTGAACTCTGGATATTGAGTCCGGAGGGCTGCAGGGTCCCCAAGCGGAAAATGAGGTGCTGTTCTTCCAGCTTGCGCTGAGCTTCGCTGGAACACTGCAGCAAGCCTGAGACAGAGATGCTGGCCAGGGAACAGGGTGGTGTGTTGAAGTGGCAGGTGACTGGAAGCTCAGGATCAAGGTGAGAGTACAGCCTCAGAGGTACCCAGACACCTGAGAGTGAGCCGCACTTTTCGATCGCATCAGTTGGTGTAGTGGACGGGTCTAAAATCGCAGAATACAGCAACAACAAAACACTTAGTGTCCCCATGCCTCCTGACCTCCGGTTCACCCTTTTTTTAAACAACAATGGCAAGAATCGGAGACCTATCTCACTCGCCTGGATCGGAGCCAAATACAGGACTTCAAACGGAGGTTTTGATTGTGAGATTCTAAAAGAATCGCACGGGAAATGAGTAGGGGAAGGCCAGTGCTTTGTTCAGGCCGCTGGCTTTAGGAATGCGGGCTGATTTTTCTCTGCTCTCCCATGAACAACGGGATCACGTGGGAACAATGATATAAAGAAATATCATCTTCAACATTACTCCTGGGATGTATGTTCCCATTGCGGAGACCTCACCACAAACCATGGTCCATTAAATGCTCCAAACTTCTTTCACACTGACCAACCCAACGCCGGATTGGAGTCGAAAATTGATTCCCAATATTGGGACAAACATTTATAAATAACTGTGAATGAAACAAAGATATTGCCCGCAAATTGTCGATCAGGTAGGAGCTATGCCAACGGCACACTAAAAGCTGCCTGGGTGAACCATGCAAATTATTTATGGAGTAGAATATTGCTGTTGCTGAAAATCAAACTAAAAACTGAGAATGTTACAAATCCTCAACAGGTTCGACAGCATCTGTGGACAGAGAATTAGATTCAGTGTTTCAGGTTTGTAAGCTTCAGTTCTGATGAGAGGCCCTGATCCTGAAAAGCCAGTGCTATTTACACGTGTCTTGCCCACCCTGCTTGGCTCTCAATAATCTCACATATTTGCTCTAAGTGGAAACGTGGGAACACAGGAAATAGCGGAGGTATGCTCCTTAGCCACTCGAATCTGTTCCACGTTCATTGCATATCTTCTGCCTCCATGCCATTTTCCCGCACTATCTCAATATCCCATTATAACTCTAATAGCTCTAGAAATCTGTCGACTTCTGTGTTCAACACACTCAATAACTAACCTCCAAAGCAACTCCAGTACGGCAGAAGAGATGTCTTGCTGCAATTGTACAGTGCCTTGGTGAGACGACAGCTGGAGTATTGTATGTAGTTTTGCTCTCCTTGTCTCCGCAAGAATGTTCTTTCTATGGAGGGAGTGCAATGAAGATTTACCAGACTGATCCCAAGAATGGCATAACTGACAAGTGATGAGCGATTGGATTGACTAGGGAAATATTCACTGGAATTTAGAAGAATGGTGGATGGGTGAAGGTGGAGGCTCTCATAGAAACCTATAGAACTCTAACAGGACTAGCCAGGATAAACGGGAAGGATATTCTGGTAGCGTTCTGGACCAGGGGTCACAGTATGAGGATACAGGGTAAGCCATTTAGGGCTGATATAAGAAGAAATTTCTTCACCCAGAGAGTAGTGAGTCTGTGAAATTCTCCGCCACAGAAAGCGGTTGAGGCTAAAGCATTGACTGTTTTGAAGAAGGAGTTAGATATACTTCTTAGGGCTGAATGGATCAAAGGTATCACGCAGGTGGACTGCGGCAGTCCAAGAAAGCTGCTCCCCACAACTTTCTCAAGGACAACTAGGGACGAGCGATAAGTGCTGGGCTAGCCAGCGATGCCCACATCCCACAAATGAACAAATAAAAAAAAGAACGGGGAGCAGGTTCTAAGGATCAAAGCGTACACTCCTGCTCCTATTTTCTATGTATGAATTGTAAAGATACACAAAGTCCGCGAGAAGGAATACTTACTCATTTCAATCCTACATGGATTGCCTTATTCTGAGACTCAGACCCCAGTTCCTAGACTCCTGCCCCCCATCCTAAACAGGGGAAACATCCTATACCTGTGCGGTCAAGCTCCGCCAGACTTGTAGGAGCTTCGATGAAATCACAGCTCATTCTAAAAAATAGAGTGGAAGCTTAAGCCTCCTCAGTCTCTTACAATGGGAAATGTCCCACCATCCCCGGGATTCAGTCCGGTGAGCCTTCCTGGCACTATTACAGATACAGCAGTAGCAGACTTTTAGCAAAGTGAAGGCTATGGAAGTGAAAAACAGCACACATTTTTGTAGCACCTTTCACAATGTCAGGTGTCCCCAAAGCGCATTACACTAAATGAAGATCTTTTAAAATGTGTTGTCGTAGGAAAAGCGGTAGACAATTTGCACAAAATAAAATGCATTGTTCGCACGAACTGTACCTGATAAATCTAAGTATATAGCCAGGGTAAATGACGCAAAATGTGTATTCAATGTCCTCAAAAAATTATATACACCTGTCTCCACATACACACACATTGGTCGGTAAGTTTATTGCAGCTGTACCTATAAACTTAAAACTAAGTTCAGAACATTTTAAAATATGGTCCTCATTCTGTTCTTGTTGTTAATTATTCCGGGAAATATCTGGAAATATAGTTACATTCCGCATCAAATGTGATCGAAATGTTTTTTTTACTGTCATGATGAAACGCGCAACCTGGAATCTGGGCATAAGGATGGTCAAGCATTCAGTCCGGTTTTGGTGGGCTGTGGTCCACTTGCAGAAATATCGTGTGGCTGGAGCCTTGTCGAAAGCAAATGTATCAAAATATGCAGAAAAAAAAACGTGTAAACATGAAGTCGATGCCTCCCACCGTTGGAGCTCCCATATAGTACAAGCTCAGGGGTCAGTAAGGCAAGAGATGTGCCGCCTAGCGGTGGCTCCGTGCCTTCAGCATTTGGCCCCGGGGCCGCTATGTGAAAGATCCGTGCAGATCGTGGGAGCGTTTGTAATCGTGGAGCAGTCTGAAGTGGAAAAGCAGAGGCGGGGGTTGTATTGGTAAAATAGGACTGTACACACCCAATCGTGCTCGAAAATCAATTGAAGCCGCCTGGAAAAGAAATGTATTTCAATAACTCCCTGAGCCATGACTACGTGACTATATTGTTTTAACATGTTTTCAATTTTTAGGGAAGTTTAGATTGATTCCCTTTTGCCGTCACAATAGAAACCTCGATAGATGCAATGCCCTTCCCTCCACCCTTTAAGTTTTTAATACTATTTCTGACAGAGTCCTTCATATAAACGAATTAAGTACAGATGCAAATAACTTGCCTGCTGATATGTTGTAGATGCCTTTAATCCGCGAAAGATATTTCTGGACAAGCATGCTCTGCTATAATGGCATTGGAATAAGAAAATTGGATCCAAATCGAAATGAGTCTTGTAAAACAGTGAACAGCAAATTAACAAAATACAAGGCTCCAGATGTATTAAGAGGACATTAGAATTGTACTCGGCTGAACACGCGAAGTACTGGTCAATCTACCACAAGATATATACAAAACAGAGGCGAGCGTTAACCAAGCGGAACCACTTATTCCGAATGCAAAGCAGATGAATTACCAGAAAAATATTCTAAAATCTAAGTTTAGGACTGAGGGAAAGTGTACTGACGACCTTACAGTATTTAATACAATGGATAGAAGCAACCCACACTATTAATCAGAATTAATCCAGAAATTTAGGACCGAGAGAGACAAACATTAAAATTTTGCTGAAAATAATTTTCAAGCCAGATGTTTACCAGAGTGTGTTTGACATGATCCAGAGTAACGGAGAAATTAAGAAATATGCCTCCAAAGCCCTTTCTTCCTCTCTTGAACTTTTGAAATATTATTTTTGACAGTTGTCTATACATAAACCATGTGCCAATGTGAGTTATAAAACTTCCGTCAATAATTTTATCCTCGTCAATATTTCATCTCAGTTCACTTATTGTACGTTTTCATCTTTTTTGAGGACTGAAACATATAAGGGACTGTAAAAGCAGGAAGGAACGGGTTTGAATGAATGCGAAACTGTTATTCCAGTCACAGTGCTGGTTACTTTTGGGGTACATCTATAATTCTGTTCTCGAAACCATTCTATTCCCAGTGACGTTAAACTAAAGCACACTGCAGTTGAAAATATTAAATCAGGGGATAATTACCTCTAATCTAAACTATATGTTAAACTTGCATGTTTTATTTTGTGCACTATCCTCCCAGTGCATCACATATTTGAACTCTTTGCAAAACAGGTAACATTTTCTGAGGTACAGACTGTCAGTGATAAGTCTGGGGAACACGCTAGTATCTCTTAGTTGGTAAATTGGTGCAATGCATCAGTAGGGTCCGTTTGGAAATGTGAAATCTAATCTATGTACTAATAATCCGTCTCGCGAAAAGAAACCCACTTGAACCGCGATTATTTTTTCAAACTTGTATTAGTTTTAGATGTTTAGGCACCTCCTCAAAACACGAGGCGAGAGGAACAGTCAGTTGTCTGCCCCTGTGGTTCGTAACCGCTGATCAAACCCGGGGTTTGGGTTGAGCCCGGAGTAAAGGAGCAAAAAAGATTGCCCTGCTAAAGGCGGCTTTGAACGAGTTGGGGAGGCAGGTTCGATCTAGCTGAGAACGTCCTGTTTTATTCAGCAAAATTATAGAGACAGAGAGTGCGGGGGAAGGGCAGGAGCTCGGAAAAGAATGCTCCAGGATGAGTAGAGTAGAGGACTTTAGGCTTTTGAGGGGTTTTGGGAAGAGTTCTGAACCTTCACTAAATGCCTTTTCAAGGCTGGACTGTTTTAATGAATACACAGGGTGCAATTAAAATACGACTCCGAAGTTTTACTGTTGTTAAACCAGGTAGGATTCAGTCAAATTGCAGGCCCTACGAACTAAAATAGTCATTCCTTTGAAATGAACCGGGAGCTTAAAGATACAAATTTGACGACCCCCTAAAGATCAATATTTTTAAATCTTTCAGCAAGAAAATAATTGAGCGTTTCCCTATCAGCTATTTTTTCATTCTATCTCACTGCAGAGGCAAGTATGATTGCAGAGGCAGGACCCGGGGTGGTTGTAGAAATCAGATTAAGAATAGGTTAATTAAGTGAAGATGAACACTCTTCTGTCTCTGTTTTTGCCGTCATATTTCGTTTCTGCAAATCGAAATCTCTTACAGCCCTACCCCCAGTGGCTACATTCCACCGTGTAATTATTCTTAGTGTAAAGAAAGGCAGCTTTAAATTCCTAAAGTCTCCAAAGTTTAGGATTATGGGATATTATTGGTTTCTGGGGCACCATTTTTTAGATTGACCACACCGATATAGAGGTAGCAAACACGGGTAAAAAAATAAATTAAAACTGATAAATATCTATTAAAGCTTTTTTTGCAAATTTAAAGAATTTATCGATTATTATTGTATGTAACAGTCAGGTGAGGACCTATCCCTGGATAAGAAGCAAAGTAACAACATTTAAGTTGTGTTTGAAAGAGCCGTTTGGCTGGAAACGCAAAGACTTCGGCAGAGTAACAATATTGAACAGGTGTTTTTGAGCTTACAGATTCATTCACTGGTGTATTTAAGATAGCTGAGCGCAAAGACACATACTCTCTTCGTTTATTTGATATCGGGCGAATAAAATGCCAAGTTATTTGGATTTTCAAAACGATGAGATTTCAGAAATAACGAAAAATGCTCTCGAGATCCCACCGCGATCCACCATTGGAGCTCCTCTAAGCTGGGGGCTTTGCTAATCGATCAGTTCACTCCCTATTTATCAGGGCCTTGTAAACCAGAGGGAAAAAAAAATTTTCTGTAACAGTCTCCCAGCACCGTCACCACCATGACAGCTTCCAGTAAAGATTAAACAACTCCTCCAGTTCTCCTTCACAAGGTATTTCACCGGCCAATAGACAACAATCCTCATTTCGCACGCTTCATACACACTGTGCTTCTTTACAGACACTTAGCCCACAATATCGTGCAGGGCTGGATGAACACAGCAGGCCAAGCAGCATCATAGGAGCAGAGAGGCTGACGTTT
>NC_063333.1:135697592-135703393 GCF_021869965.1 Rhincodon typus
CTGACGTTTCGGCCCTAGGCCCTTCATCAGAAAAGGGTCTAGGCCCAAAACGTCAGCCTCTCTGCTCCTATGATGCTGCTTGGCCTGCTGTGTTCATCCAGCCCTGCACCTTGTTGTCTCGGATTCTCCAGCATCTGCAGTTCCTACTATCTCTAGCCCACAATATCGTCTAGATTGATTTATTGTTGGAGTTTTCTTCCTCGTGATTAATTTTCAAAACATTGTGGCCTCAGCCTGGTCCTGGTCAAACCAGTTCGAAAGAGACAGAGGGTCAGCCAGCAGTTGGTGGAGGTCTGTGGGTGCTGATCGGAAGGGAATCTCTTCTTCAGACGCATTCCCATCAGATAGTCAATAGTCAAAGGCCGGCTGCGGCCGGTGTTTTCAGACGCTGACTGAGTTGTTTATCCCTAGTAATGACAGCACTAATTCCAGCATGAAATAAATTCTGGTTGCTAACTGTGTATGTGTGTGTGTGTGCGTGTATGTTTGTGTTTGGGGAGTGAAGATTTGAAATAAAAAGCGTATTCCATATGGGGGCATATTTGTTGTTATTCACGCAAGGTTCCCCATTCAAATAAACCTGCTCAAATACATTGACAGGCGGCCGAAGAAATTGACTTAGCGGTTTCTAACAGACATATGAGTGCACAAAACTGCAATATGCACTTGAGCAGTAAGGGAAAGTGCGCACTGGAGCTTCTGATGTTCCGAAGGGTTTTTCGTCTTAATATTGTTTTCCTATTTTGTTGTGACAACGATCCGTGACTGAGGTTACGTTTTAACTCGAGATACATTTAAAACCTGGGGTCGTGAGGCATCGCAAGAATTTCCCGGTAGTCTGTCAGCGCGCGTACACCATCACCAACCAGGGAAGTCTTCCCACTTGACAATGGAAAAAAAAATCAGCGGGCGGTACGGGTTAGAGACTTGGGATTAGGTTCTCATTGGGGAAAAAAAATGAGACAATATCAACTCCTCATTCCGAAACATGAAGAAATGTGTGAACGAATCCACCTACGTGTGTATTCTTTGCCCTTAAGTTCAAATTTAAGCTTTTCCAAGACATCCTTACGCAGAAATACGTTGTTACCGTGATACCAGCGTTTGTGTTCTAACGAGTGTCCCACTCAGACATTACTGTCACCGAACGCTAAACGAGAACTTTGTTATTAAACCTTTTCCGTTTTCGATAGAGAGAGCGATGCTGGGTGTCTGGGAATGGGTAGGGTTGATCAGAGAAGGGGATGAACTGATGGAGCAGATATGTCCGGCATTGTTTGACTCGCCTGTTCTCAAAAAGATTCCGAAATGAGTGTATTCCCAGCGTTTACTATTTCCACGAAGGGATTTTTTTTTGTCACATAAAATAGGGTCTTAGGATCTAATCGAAAGATAATTGCGTCATGCTGTAATCAATAAGTGCGCCTTTTAAAATGAAAGGTCACAAACTGTACATTTTAAAAGCATGGCAATACCACGGTTGACACCCTAAAGACTCTGTACAGGACAATTTCGACAGTGTCTATGTTTTACTCAAGCAGTTGCAATATCCAAGCACAAACATACTACAGGGATTTTTTTATATAATACAATTTTGGGAACATCCCGTGTGTGTTAGGAAATGTGCAGATTGGAAACCCTGCACCTCTCGTTGGTTAGGAAATAACGATGTAATTGTGCGCGCACAAACTTTCCTCTCCAGTTCCCGGTGATTTTCATGTCTTTTGCATCCATTTATAACCAATGTACCAGACTAGAGCCGGCTGCCTCTACAATCGAACCAGCTCCCTCAGGAAATTTGAAAACAAATCTCAGTCGAATCAATTTATAAGATGCAGAATTATGAGTAAAGTGCAAACCGGTTGTGTATTTTTTTATGATGATTTCTTATATAAGTACCAGAAAATTGACGTTATTGTTTGGATCTAAAATAAATTCAGTGCAATTCTTCCCAGACAATGAGGCTTGCAAACGTCCGTGTTTATGTTTTGTCTAACTTGGTCTGGTCGGAACAGTTTGGGGTTCCAGTCGAGATTCGATGTAACAATACCAAGGGAAGGAAAAACAAGACGTGTACTCAACGATCACAGACAAAATTAGTCGACCCTTCGTTTAATTTGGACAAAGACCTCGACTTTAAATTGTGGACACTATTTAAACAAAGGGTTAAAATACGTAACTTCCAACTCATTGAAGAAACCCAATAATACAGAATTCTATAAGGGAAGAATGGGGTGATTTTTCTATCTTGTTGGAGATGTTGCAATGGCAGTGTGTGAAAGTATTTTTGTGAACCAGTGAGTAAACTATGTGTTGCAATAAAACAGTCATATCAGCCAACGTAGTTTACATATTTATTTGCATTACATATTTGCATCTTTAATCTCGACTTCAGCAAAGCAAAGTCATTCTGTCTTGGGAACAGTGACAGCTGTTTATAAAGTTGAAGTTTTGATTTTGCATTCAGAGAGGAATCGCTGCTCTCTACGGTTATGATCGTTTTTTCTGATAACGCTCTATCCGTAGGTCGCTTTCTTTCTAATGAGTCTTCAGAATCCCAATTATGAAGAACTGAGGTGAAATAAACATAGGGCTATAAACTTGGCTTTGTCAAAAAAAAACGCAATCTCAGATGTCCCGAAACGTGGTGTCATTATCAGGAATAGAGATTATGCTGTGACATTGTGACGGATCTCAAATGAATCCAGTCTACCTCGTGTTTGTACCAATTATACCTGCATCTAGCAAGAAAAAATGGATTGGAGCATTTAATGCGCATTTCTACATTTCCACAAATACCCCAACTGTTTCCTAATAACGTGCATCTCTACACAAAACAAGAGGCAATATAGGTATTGTCATTAGCGCAACGGGTTGCTGTAGATTGCTGCTTGTAATTAACCAATGATGTTTTGTTCGAAAATAACGTCTGTGAGGTGTGTTATTTCTTCTCTTGCGTCTTTTGTTGATTGATTTCAGAAACAATTGAGTCATTTTGTTGTAAATCCCTGCAAATGCTAGCTGGGCTCGGGGGATAGCTGTCGACGACTGCGAAGCTAATTTTGCTTTTCTTTGTCTAATTATTGTAGCGCTCATGGAGGAAACTGCCTGCAGGACTGCAGCGGTAAACTGACACCGAGTCTCTGTGTGTGGTACAGGCAAGGTTTGATGAAAACGGCCTGCTTCCACTCACGTCAAAGCTAGTTACCCAGAACAATACCCCAATACAAGCAGGACTCATCCAACACAAATTTACCCATTCTCTCTCTCTCTCTCCCTCTGTGGCCACCTTTTACGTCTCTCTCATTTCGTCGTCCTTTCGCTCGTTCGTTCTCTCCACTTCATCATTGCTCGAGGGTTTAGCCATTCCATTTATTTCGCAAAGAAAGGCAAACTTTTTTTTCAAGGGAAGGAACTATTTGAACCTCTAGCTTTAGTTTGGTGATCTTTGCGAGATGTGTGACATGGTGCTTAAAAAAAACGTTCTTTAGAACTAATTATTGCAATTTAATCTTATTATGTATAATTATCTAATTGTGTTCATAGCACCATTTTAGAAAAAAATCGCAACGAGTAAACATTCATTTAGAACTTTACATATTTTAACCTCCAGCAGTAATACAATGAATTGCATTCTTGTATTTGTAAGATAAATGGAAACGACTGACTTCTGCATTTTTGTAAACAAATTTATCCCGTTTAAATTATTCTGGTCATCCTTCTATTAAACAAAGTTAACCCTGATCCAGGCGGCACACACGAATGTGTGTGCAAAGCAACATTTTGTCGAAAATTTTGAAATTAAAATAAACAAGCAATAATTTTTTCATTAGTTCCAGATAATGCATTTTTAATCATTGAACAGAGGGCAGACTGTGTGGCTTTGTGTATAAAGTTATGAATGTGCCGGTGTCTTTGAATGTATGTTGTGAGTTAGTGTGATTCGGAAGTGCATGTGTATGTCTAAGTGTAAGTATGTAGGTGCTGTGTGCATCGGTGGTTGCTTTGTCAATATGTTCGAGGACGACATATGTACGTGTCTAAGGATGATGTCAAGAACCAGTGAAACGTGCACACTATTGCCTGTCAAATACTAGTTACTCAGAACAATATCCCAGACGTGTAGGATTCATCTAACACAAATTTGCCCACTCTCTCTCTCTCCCTATCTCTGTCTGTCTGTCTGTCTCTCTCTCTATCTATCTCTGTCTCTCTCTCTCTCATTAGCTTCTCCAAACCAGCTCCTCAAGAGCAAAAAAAAACTGCAAACCCAAACCATAGTGCAATGTGAGTAGTTTTAAAGGCAAATAACTGAAAAATCTATCTTTTATGCTATTTCCTTTAAAATATATTCGAAAACTTTATGCCGAAATTCCACCGTTCTTAAAGAGATAGACAAAGTAGTTGTTTTCCCTTGCTACAGGTCCAGAATTAGGGAAATCGGTCCCAAAATGAAAAGCCAGCTGTTTAGAACTGAGATGATGGGGAACGTCTTAACTCAAAACCTTTGGAATTCTCTATCCCGAAGGCTGAGGAAGCTGTAGTTGAAGACAAAGGTGGATTTGGATTTATAGAGGAATAGGTGAGAATACGGCTTGCAGAGAGCTGATCACCCATGATCTGGAATGCAGGCTCAAGAGACTGAGCAACCTTCTCCTGCTCCTGTGTTTTGTCAAGATGCTACAAAATTGAATTTCAGTGTTAAAAGTGTAAAGCTTTCAGTGAAATTCGGCTCCACAGCACAAATTCCGGGCCGTCAGCAGAATAAATAGTGTGGGCAGAATGGATGCTAAATGCGACTAAATAAGTCAAACCTGTGTGTGTGTGTGTGTGGGGGGGGGGGGGTAGTTGGACAAAGTTGAAGAGGGAATGACAGGGAAGGTTTTCTCACTTTGTCGGCGATTCTAATGAAGCTGCAGGATGTACTTCAAACAGGATTTTGGAGATATTTTGATAAGCTTGGACGTACAGCCGGTTAAAACAAAAGAGTATATTTTTCCCCTGTCCCTCTGTCTCGCTGACATGTGGCACGCCTGATACGAATTTCTGAATAAGGTTGATTAATGAAGGAATTGTTCGGATCGAAAGGCAAAAATATGGTTACATCATTTTATTTTACACCTTCAGTCCGGGATGGTTGTTAGGGTCCTTTAAAAGAAAAGTCGGAGGGAGTGCGAATTAAGGTTTGAGCCCCCCCCCTCCCCCCGAAGGGAAGAGAGTGAGGGGCTCGGGAGAGAGGTTTACTCACTGATAGGTGGCCACGTTTTCTTTGGCTTCGTCAGTCAGTGCGGGAAGCAAAGAGAGAGGGGGGGGGAGGGGAGAGAGAGAGAGCGACCTCTCGGCGCTTCCTCTTAAAGGGGTCTGCGTTGGGATAGCCACCAGGTGGAGGATGGAGTAGCGATCTCGGAGCCACTGACCTGCTGCCAGAAATCCGAGGGAAACTATTTTTTTAACACGATTTCCTACAGGGGGTGGGGGTTGGGGGGGTGTAGAAACACAGGCGAGCGTCGGCAGATGAAGAGAAGCCGCCACCTCAAAGGAGAGGCCTGTGCGGGAGAATGCAGGCAGACCCCGATTCTTACAGAGTCACTGAGCTCTGCGGTAGACTCGGGATCGAGGAGCGAGGCTCCGAGCAATGAAGCGACTGTCTAAAGTCGATTGAATAGGACTCTTGTGTTTTCCAGTGGATTAAATATCCCGTGCTCCAGTGAAGCTAAATAGGGCGTAGCGTCTACAGGGATCATTATTCGAGAGAGAGAGTAAAAAAAAACACAACGTTTGTCTTCTTCATTCACCCCCCC
>NC_063333.1:135703493-135874954 GCF_021869965.1 Rhincodon typus
ACCCCCCCCTACCGCGCTTCGGATCTTTCGGTCTGGATTTCACAGAGTTAGGCTTCAGTGGGAGATGGCGACCGAGAGCCCACAGCAACATCTGGAACCTCCGGCGCCCATCCAGTCGAGCCCGGTTCCCGGAGTGCTCAAGTCGGCCTTGATCGGCCAGCACTCCCCGGCCATGGAGCCCTCGAGCCTGGCCAAAGCCAAGAAGAGCAGCGGAGGCTTGAGGCGGCCCGAGAAACCGCCTTATTCCTACATCGCCCTGATCGTGATGGCTATTCAGAGCTCACCGACCAAGAGGCTGACACTGAGCGAGATCTACCAGTTCCTGCAGACCCGCTTCCCGTTTTTCCGGGGTTCCTACCAGGGCTGGAAGAACTCGGTACGGCACAACCTGTCCCTGAACGAGTGCTTCATCAAACTGCCCAAGGGTCTGGGCAGACCCGGTAAGGGTCACTATTGGACTATAGACCCGGCCAGTGAATTCATGTTTGAGGAGGGCTCCTTTCGTCGTAGACCCCGAGGGTTCCGCAGGAAGTGCCAGACGCTCAAGCCCATGTACAGGATGATGAATGGCCTGGGCTTCGGCCCCTCGATCATCCCCCAACCCTTCGACTTCCAGGCACCCGCCGCTTCTCTCGCCTGCCACGCCAACAGCTACAACCTGGAGAACAGCCTCAGCATGATGAGTAACTCACTGTCAGGGAGCTACGATGGACTCAGCAGCGGCCACCATGTCCCCCATATGTCCCCCAACCCCGGGTCTACTTACATGGCCAGCTGCCCCGTGACTTCAGGCGGCGAGTACGGCGCAGACAGCAGCAGTAGCCCGGTCCCTTCTTCTCCTGTGGTGGCCAGTGCTTTGGAGTGCCATTCTCCATACTCGCCCTCAACTGCTCCTTGGTCATCGTCAGCGACATCGCCGTACATTAAACAGCAGAGCCTGAGCCATATCAACTCTGTTCCCTCCAGCCTCCACTCCACCATGTCATCCTACTCGCTGGAACAGACATACCTGCACCAAAATACAAGGGACCCCGCAGAAATTACAGGTACAATTGCCGAGGAGTCTTGCTGTGCACTTTAAAAGGCGCCGGCTATATTTTTGCTTTAGTTTCATGTATTCAGTGTGTCAAGTAACAGACACGTTGGCAAGCACCAGGGTTTGGCTAGTTTTTCTATTAACTGAGTTGTTTATGTAACGTTTATTTCCTCAAATAGAATAAAGTACTTGGGCGCTTCTAAAGCTAAGCGATTTAAAATAAGCTCGGATTTTACAACGACGATTTTAGCTTTAGAGCGACGCTGAAAGTGGTGCCCGAGGAGTCAGTCGCTAACATTTTATTTCTCTCGAGTCTTCAATATGCGAGAAAGTTATTGTAAATATCGCAGCCTCGAGCAAGTGGACAAGGTACAACGCTGTTCTTGAGAGAGGTTTCCCACTGAAAGATAGGGGGCGAAGGGAAATAGGACGGCGTATGTTGAAGAAAGGCTTCATAACAATCATCCGAGTTGTAACTTTAGAACAGCTTTTAAAGTATTAAAGGCTATAGTCGATTGAACAGATAATAATTGCTTTAAAATAATACGATGGAAACTTATACCTCCTTCTGAGAGTAGGTTAATGTAGAGGCGTAATCCTTAATCAGACCTCTCTATACTTGTACCATTAAAAAAATCTGATTGGATACAAACTTAGCCATTTTCTTTACAGAAATTGAAATATATTTGCCTATCTCATCACAAATATAGCGTTGGATGGACGAAAATCCTTTTAAAACATTGGCAGTTTATTGGCGTTTTGAGTTAAAACGATCTATGTTGACAGAATGATTGCTTTAGTCCAGGACAGATTGTGTACACTAGTACATTTGAACGACAGTATGCAGATGTTTCATTTAACAGCACTTTGTCAGTGTGTTAACGTGATTTAAACGGTTTTCAAAAAGGTTTCCCTGTCAAAGGTTCACACGTATCATCTGGTCTCCCCCATCCCCCCAACCGTCCCCCACAATTTTACTGAAACTGTGAAATAGATAGAGAGAGAGAAAGCCAGTGTCTATAAGATCTATAGGAACCGTGGAGACTCGAGGCAGTAAGTTTCCAAACAGTCACTGAAAATGTGGGTCGGGGAGGTTAACTAAACAAAGACAGTCGCGGCCGGACCACACTGAAGAGGATTTTAGCTTGACTTAACCCAGATGAGAGCTGATGTTGTTAAACGTTCTGGGAACCGCTGGTTAGTCAACTGCCGACACAGGGGCATCTGTATCTACCCCGTACTTTCTCAGCGCGGAACCTTAAAAAGTCACGCTTTGTTTTTTTTTAATCCCTTTGATTTTGCATTGCATTGGACAATTAAGATGAAAACTGCTGGAAGAGAGAAGCAACAGTCGAAACAAATGAAAGGCACAAGGAGCGGCTTTATAGGGTTTGGGGAAATGCGGGTTCAATGTTACAGGCGGAAGTTCACATCATGTCAAATAGCCGCGTGTATGTGTCCCCAGCTTAGCACATTTCAAAATTGATGGACGCCAAAGTATTGTGATTAATATTGAAATCCCTCCTCAGAATGAAATACTGGACATCAAGACTTTGGAACAACCTGTGATATATGAAGCACCACAGGCGCGAGATTACTAAGTGACAGTCTGAATTATAAATTTAAGATGTCAGGGAAGCAAGGTACCATCTTGAAGCCAAATATCTGGCCCCAAACAGGAAATAGCCGGCTTTCCATTCCTTTACCAGCTGATGATATACCTGCTGGCTGAGAAATTATACACATCTGGTATAGAATTATATATATTTGTCGGAATTGTCAATGTTTGGTGCTATTTCATAACTTGTTGAGATAGGTTGGGGGCTGTGGAGTTGAATTCAGGAGGATCGCATAATGCTTTCTGCTCCAGCTGACAATTGTCTGTCATCGGCCTCACTGTTGGATTTCTCGGGTGAAATATCTGGTCTCCGGTGTTTTAGCTTCAGCGCACGTTAGGTTACAGGCAGCCGCACATTTTAAAAAGAAACAGTTCCAATCTCGTTGTAAACAAAGTATAAATCACACTAACCAGAACTCTCTCAATCAGGCACTCGAAACGTTTTCTGTCTCTCTCTCTCTCTTTAAATAAAGCGTTCATTAAGATTGTTGGATGTAGGTCGACATAACAAATCAAAGATCATCTTATCAGCGCAATTTTGAGAATTTTTTTTTGCCCCAGTTTGGGTTTACCATTCTGTGAATTGAAACGAGGTGTTAGGGCCGGTAATGGTCATGGAAATGAATGGTTAATGATTCTCACAACTGTAAACTCAAATAAGAAGTTTGGCATTCTGCACTTGGCACTTGAAGATTTCCAAACAAGGGCAGGTATTGTATTTTTGTTGTTAAGTTGGAGAGGGACTCTCTTAATATGTGTGTACTTAACTCGACCGAGTCCGCAAACACACACATTTGGAGTTAACATCTGGAATATTATTGATTCCTTTTCACACAGCGGTTCGGTGTATCCCGCAGAAACGGTCACTGTTTCATGAGAACCCGATTTTTTTTGTGTTCTCAACCCAGCGCTAAATTTAACGACACAGACACGTAATTAACACAGAGTTGATAGAGAGGGTAACTGATCCAGGCCGAACGTGCATCAACCATTCAAATGAGAATCAAACAATAGCGAGCCCTGTGTAAAACGGTCAGCCTTTTAAAAGATATATAATATTCGCTGCTTGTCGTTTCAGTGGGGCTACCTCGCTATCAGACTCATTCCTCGCCTGTGTGTGACAGAAAGGATTTTGTGCTCAATTTCAACGGGATTTCGTCTTTTCACCCCTCGCCCGGCGGATCATACTATCACCATCATCATCAAAGCGTATGTCAGGACATCAAGCCTTGTGTCATGTAAACATTTGCACCCACCTTAAATCAACTCTCGTCTGTGCCTATCTCTGATCTGTTTTGATTATTCTGATTCATACAAAATAAAACCAAGACAGGACACGGCACTGGTAGAGTTGGGAGATTGAGCCCGAACATGTCGTTCAAGAAGTAAAAAACAGGGGGGACTGTGGGAAGCCTGTGGGGGACGCCTCAGTATTTGCACATCTGCAACTCTGTTGCCGATTTTTGCTTGAGTTCTTTTGGTCAAAACAAGGAATGGTTTAACGTCAGACGAACTGTCCTGTTGATTCTGCCCTTTAGCCACGATGAAAAAGGTGGTGCGTATGCCAGACGCCTCGTTATTTTAACAACGTTCAGTTCTTATATCAGTATTAAAGAGCAGGATGTGTAGTATGAGCATTAGCGTACTGTATTTATGTATAAATTTTGAAATCCAAAGGTCAGACTTGATGCCATGTCAGTATTAGACACTGATTTGAAACTTTTTTTGCGAGGACAATACGGATTTTTACCATAATCTATAACAAGACACATGTATGTATACACGCACATAATGCTTTTTTTTATAAATAAATACATTTGAATATAATTGCACTTGAAAAATGTATACTTTATGATTTTTGCCAAAACATTTTGATGTAAAAACTAAGTTCAATAAACATGTAATTCGGACTGTTGCTTATTATACTTTTTTACCTTAGCTCAGTGGACGAGAGAATCTCAAAGTCAGGGGATCCTGTTTCGGGATTAGGCTGTTATACAAAGGGATATTCAAAGGGACTGCTGTTAATCTACATGCTTTAGTTATTTTAAAACATTACATTTTAAACGGGGCACCTTTAAGCCACATTGTCTGAAAATGTAACATTAATTCAGCATTGAATTCCATATCATCTAATTGAACTATCGGTTAGCGCTGTTGACAGATTTTTAGTCGACATTTTTGCACAGAGCGGAAATAGCCACTCAGTGTCAGACTGTGCTAAGGTCATCAGCGAGGCTTTTGTGTTTAAGCGTCCAATTACTGAGATTGCAGTATCAAATCGCTAGAACCGAGTTTGACCATTTTGGTTTAATTTTAGTTGAAAGATAAATGTTTTGCCCCATCGCAAGTCGCTGAAATTCACCCTCATTGGAAAGACTAAGAGAGCTGTGACAGTTACAGCCCTGGAGTTAATGTGTACGACATGAAGTGACAAGGAGGTAAATGCAAGTTTAAGGGTTTGAGAAGCATTGACTCTACATCTTTTTCAGTAATTATGGTAGGGGGTCAAATCCACAGTTTCAATTTATAAACTCAGCAACTCCAGTGACAGCACAGTTGCTCAGAGGGTTACTAGAACATGATCAGGAGGAGATTCAAAGACTGAGGCAAGGGCATTTGGCAATGCCCCTCCCCCTCCTCTCGTCCCCACACACACACACACACACACCTCCGCAGCAGAAAGAGCACTGCGCCGGATAAATTTAGCAGCAGATACGTGTCCTCTTCAACAGGAGACCGGGAGCCGTTCAGATCCTCCGCCCTTCCACTCCCATCCTCACCCAGTCTAATCTGCTTGTTATCAGGGAGCATTCTGCAGGCCACTTCACCCTTCCGCCACCGCTTTCCCAATGACCCTTCACCGTCAGCAACAGGCGCATGAAGGAGGACGATATGTAGCGAAGTGCTTGTTTTGAACTTTACACCAGGGCACTTCATACTGTGTGTTCCTCCAAACAACTCTCTTCAGGTCAGGTGGTCAATAAGCGAAAAGGAGGGAGCCCCGATATATTCAGACAGCTTATCTTAAACCTATTTCCTTCCTATCTGACAGCAATCACCGTTTACATGACCCAGCATTACGGAACCTCTGAATTTTAAGGTCTAATACAAATAGAATTCCGAAGAAAATGAATGGAATTGATTAAAATACAGTTATGTAGGGTCTTTTCTCGCAACTTGAGGCCTTCAACTAGTCGATTTTTAACAACTCTGAGATGTTAACAGTTGCAAATTTACAGTAAGAGAAATTGAACTTCAGAAGGTTGTAACTGTAGTACCGTAAATAACTCGTTTAAAAAGCGGGAAAAATTAAAAATCTGTGTGAATTGTCATTTTCCCCGGGAATCTTAGACGACCTGGAAATTCGAAAACCATGTACAGACCAAATTTGAATGTTAAATTATCCCCTTTCTTTTTGTTTTTAAATACTCTACACGATGATCAGAAATTATTCTGGACCTACATCGGAATTAACGGATCATGTAGATCGCATGAAGCGCCCTAAATTGTTGGAGTTGGTTTGTATATTTAACAGTGTAACGTGGGTCTAAATTGCCAGCTTTGATATCATTTACATTGGCCCCTTGTACTCAATTTTATACCCATACCACGCACACCCATACTGCTGGTAAAACCCTGCTCCCTCCTAAGGTAGCAATTTGCTGACGGTCAGGTTTGCTAATGGCCTTGACCCTTGAGTTGGTCACTTCTAAGAAGATTTTTAATCATTTTACTTTTTTTTGGCGAAGTCCCATCATTCAGTTTACATTCCTGAGTCGTCTCATGAAACGTCTGTCTGCTGCACATGTAAGCAGTTTATTTGGATGATGAACGTGCCTGAGCAGGACACGGTCAGCGCTCTCTCGTCCTCCTACTGTACCCACAAGGGGGTTGGAGTCCAGGAGCTGCTAGATTCGGCTCCCGACCAGCCTGTTTTTGTCACTACAGCCCGTACCCTCTAGTTTAAGAAGCGGGGATAAAAACAATCGCTTCAGCAACATTTTGATAGGCAGCAGATGACTGGAAATCCCTCTCGGATACAGTCATGTTGAAATTTAAAATAACGAAAGCATAATGGATCCACACAATTGAAATTGTCTTGCGTTCTCTGAACAGACAGCCCCTCTTTTTTTATGATTTTTTTTCATTTCACCCTGTGGATTTAAGATGCACTCTGTCCTCCCTTATCAAGTCACCCTCACAATCCCTAGCGCAGTTCTGATTTATTGGATTACCTGCACATTTTCTGTTCTTCACCTATTTAATAGTGCACGCCCTCAGTCAATAGTTAAGGAAATCTGTATTCTGCATTAGTGTAGGAAACCCATTGATCATTGATTTGTACGAAAAGGGAGATATTGTGAATATTGTATATTGTAATAGTACATTCGCCAGATTTACTTAATGAGTGATATATTCTGGATCACCTACCATTTAATGCCAGCTGACGAAGTGACGGATTTGATTATTACTAGAGCGGAGTTTTAACAACGAGTAAAGGGTAACCTGATGGCTGTGTTTATTTAGCTGGTAATTCCGAGACAACACGTCTTTAGAATAACCTGCAAAACAAAATCTTCTATGAGTAAAAATGACCCTAAAGCCGTTACAATTATCCTAAAGACATAACTGATTCACAAGTGTCGCCCTCCCTCCCCCGCCAGAGTGGCTGACCGTAAAGCGGCCACCAAGTCACACCATTGTGGTAACATAGAGGGGTGGACAATAACCAAGCGGTGAAGCCCCACATCCTGACGATTGTTCGTTTCAAGGTCGATTTGCCAAGATTAAGTGGAGATTGCTTGTTACAAACTGCGCATGTAAACTACCAGTCCACCGGCCTGTATTCGCAATTTTGCAACCCAAGCGGACCTTTTCACTGCCGTTGTCATATAGGAAATAATCTCGTTAGATCTGATGGTAATTTCGCACAAGGCTGCTTGAGGCCAACAAACAACTCCCCAATCTCCCTGAAACAAAAACACACACACACGAATAATCAGAGTAAATCACGATTAAGGTTAGGCAAGCAATTATGAGATGGAACCAGCGAACAGCAATCGTCCTGTCCCCCGCTCTGACACGGCTTTACTGAATGTTACATTTTGAAGTGGTGTTTAGTAACAGTGAGAGAGCGAATGCATTCTGCCTGAGGATTCCATACAGACTAATGGCATTTAAAAACAACAGCACAGCCACCACAATATGATACAGCGTCAAGATAAATCCGAGGGAACCCTAGGAAACAATTTTAAAAAGATGTTTAAAAGCCAGTAGGACACTCGTAAAGGGGTGAGGGAGTGAATTACAGAGTGCCTACAGAGGAAGGCAACCCGAGCTCCTTCAGACGCACCCGATAAAGTGGGGATAACATTTAGACCATGAATACCATTGCAGGTTTGACCTCATTAACTAATTATTAAGCGTGTATCCAGAATCACACAAAGCACGGTTTGTTACTCTGTAGCGACGATAAAGGAACCGGTAACAGCTCTGAATCTTGCATTTTCAGGGTGCTTCTATAAAAGTCTGATGGAAATCAGTCATATAATTTTCACCGTGAAAAACAAAAAGCGCGACTGGTATTGTTTGATTGAGTCTATCGAAATTAACGAGCCAATTCAAGTTTATCATTTGAATGAAACCTGTTTCCCAAGTACCAATAGCCTTAATATAATCTCCCGGTCGCGTGGGGGTGATTGCAACTTTCAAACGACTTTAAATGTAATACAGGCTGGATAAAAATGTTAGCACATTACCATCCAACTAACAAGACAATTCTGCTCTCCTCGACAATGATGCAAAACAATGGCAGTGGTTTCAAGCATCTGTTTACCTAGGCGTTGATCAGATGCGCTGAGGATTGACAGATCAGCCATAGCTCGCAGTTCTACCTTACTATTATTAAATACAACGTGAACTTTAGCTGCTGACATAGCGCTGAGAGCATTACTGTCCAGCTGGCGCTTGGCACTGCTAAGAGGCGAAATGTGTGTCTTAACTTCCTTAGTTCACGTGGCTCTTTTTAGGTTATTGGTGTCTTCTGTTAAGGGGGTTTGGAACCTGCCTAACAGAACGGGTGCACTGATCAAGTGATGTCCCAATACCTGGACAACGCCACGGCGTCCACAGAGCTCAGGATACAGCCATTAACATGTACATATCTCGGAGGGTCACGGCAACAGCCGATACTGATCTCAGTGCGACTGTTCTCTGAAAGATTTAAGTATTGACATGTCAGTGTGTATTTACAGAATCTCTCGCCTCGCTGCTTTGAATTGCAGAGTCTCGTAACGGGGAGGCCAGCGTCAGTAAAACTGTGGTTTGTGAAATTTGATTCCTTAAGTAGAAGCTTTTCTGTTTCTCCGATATTTCTTCGAGTATAAAAGGAAATGCGACCTGATGTCTCTCTCGTTGTGGGCGACCTCTAACAGAATTCCACCCCCCTCTCCCCAAACCCGCGTTCAAACGTTGCTATAACAGACGCAAGGCACTGATCAAAATCGTGCATTGGCGCCCACCTTTTAAAAACCTCCTGGTTGTTTTTTTTTCTCTCTGTAGTTTGGTCCAGCGAGGTTAAAATGCGGCCAACTCTATCATTATTCATTCTACAGGAATAGAAGTTTTGGAAGATATTGTTTGCGCGTCTCAGGCATCCATATACGAACTGTCAGCCTGTGTATGAACAGGCACAAACACTAGCGGCACTAACCAATAATAGGAGCCCAGGGCATAAAATAGGGATTATAAATTTTATGAAGGTTTCAAACTCTTTCCGAAAGCAGCAGCCATTATGATGATCGTGTTTGCATGGTTGTAATTTATAGTGTAATTACAAATGCTCATTGCTGAAGGAATTTGCCGTATATTGGACAGATGAAATGTTCCATGCTCCGAAGTGATAATTGTTTCTACGTCAAGCAGTAGAGAAGTATTGCAACATTTGGAATATACTGTTTAGGGAAACGTACCACCCACATTGCAGCCTGCCGCACACAAGTTGCCTTTTATTAACCACTAAAGGTTCAAAAGTTAGTCCAAAGGACAACAGCGCCACCGAGCGGGTTTCAGCGAGTTCGACATTGTAACATTGGTAAGATCTGTAATATTTTCACATTTCATACGCCAGGACTGAAAGAGCGCAAGAGACATGAACAAGTAGCAGCAACGTGTACCATCTGAACAATGCACTGCAGAAATTCAACAAGGCTCCTTACACATCACCTCTCAAACCCACTGATATCTAGGAAGACAAGGGCAGCAGATACCTGGGAACACCAACCACTTGCAAGTTCTTCTCCAAGCCCCTCAACGTGGAAGTACATCGCTATTCCCTCAGCGTCGCTAGGTCAAAACCCCAGAATTCTCTCCCTGAAGGCATTATGGGTCTACCTTTAGCACATGAACTGCAACGGTTCAGGAAGGCAGCTCACCGTCACCTTCTCAAGGACAACTAGAGGCGGGCGATAAATGCTGGCTCAGCCAAGTGCGTCCAGATTCCATGAATGAATAAAGACAAATACAAATTATCTATAGAACATATTCCATATCAACACAAAGCCAGTTCAGCTTCGTTTGGCACGGGTTAGGGGAGGGGAGGTGGTAGGGGATGGGAGTGCATTTCCAATATGAAATTGCTCAAGTGGAGTATAAGGATGACCTAACAGCTCCATTTCATCATACCTATTTTGAAGCCTAAGATACGTGAAGAACATGCACAAACACAAATGAAGTGGCAAAACCTGCCCTTCTTAAATAAGCCTTCAACTCAAAATGACCCATGACTAGACTGATTAAAATATACCCATATTTGGCAATGTAGGGAAAGGAGGTTTAACCATGTGTACTCCTTTCTCATTAAACCCTTTAAACATTGAGACAAGAAGAGAATTGCTGCTGCATTTTCTGATAGGTAATGAAACAGGAGCAAAGTTCTGGGCAATACCTAATAATTATCACAACTCAAGGAGATCAGGATCCAGAAGGGCATAAAACAAAGATTTAGTTAATACTAGCGAAGTGCAAATTATGAGGGAATGACAATGGAGCTAAAGGGTGCAAATTGAGTGGGTATCTTCGGGGGGAAAACCAACATAATGAGATAAAATAGTCAGAAATTTCAGGGTTAATCAAAAATTCAGAAAATCATACCTCACTAAAATCCAAGCAAATCAATAATGGGACTCTGTGGACAAGTAAGGGAAAACTAAACCTGAAGAAAAACAATTAAAGAAGTACTTTGATGTTGATGGAGGGGGAAAATGAGAATATCAACAATTTAAGAGAAACTTTATAAAAATCATCAGGAAGGTATAGAGAAATTACAAAATCAAATTAGAGCAGCAAGGAATACAAACTATTCCATAGACACGTAACAAAGGGAACATTTAAGGCAAGGGCCAGTACAGATGACTAAGGTGAACTCACAGGCAATGAACAAGAAGGTGGGGGAAATGTATAAAGCAAAATAAGGTAAAAACCCAGATCCTGATGGCATGCACCAGTGTAGACTAAAGACAGCATGTACACTATATAAGGTCTTTACAGGAGTGGCTAGCACCCAGAGAACTGCTGAGTAGTTTAGGTAATATCTTTTCTTATATAAACAGAAAAAAATAAAACAAATCTAATGATTATATAACAGTCAGTTCAATCTCAGTGATAGGAAAGACATTGGATTCTATTGTTTTCCAATGTAATAAGATAGTCAGCACCAATTCTGAAAGACTGAGTCATGCTTCACTAGCTTGGTGGAACTCTTTGAAGAAAATGGGAAGATTAAATGAGGAGAGTGCAGTAGATGTATTAAATTTATACCATAAAGTTCATATGAAAGGATTGTGTGATGTTAAGACTGGGAACAAATATTTGAATATATGAGAAATTTGGCTTAAAATACAAAGCAGCAAATTGGGGGTGAGGGTAGTTACTTTGATTGGAAGTTGGTAGGAAGTGATGTTTTACACAATTCTACACCGTGACCACATACATAATTCATGTTAATGAACAGATGATTTGATATCAAATTTACAGAGGTACTAAAATTGGGAGTGTAGCTAACACTAACCAAGAATGTAATGCAAAACAATATGATAAAACATGAAATAAGTTACAGACTAGTAAGTTAAGTGACTAATGAACTTTAAAAAATAGATGTGAGATGATGAACTTCGGAGACAAAATAGAAACATCACCCATCCCTTAGAAAATGGGAAACCAAATGAGGTCAACGAACTGAAGGATCAAGGGGTACAAATGAGCAATCATTGTAAAAAGTAGCATAGATTTGCAAAATAATTAAGAATGCTAGCAAAGTACTAGAAATTATTTTTGCTGTTACAGAATTCAAAAGGGGTAAAATTTGTTAAAATTTGTACGGGTTAATAGTCAATCTGCAGTGAGAGTACTTTGCAAAGTTTGGTTGGCTGCACTATTCTAATTCCAGAATAGGGAGACATTGATAACATGTAAGACAAGCAAAGAAAAGAACTGGATTGATGGTTGGAACCTTTAGGGACAGATTGAACAGATTGGTACTTACTGGTCTAAACTTTCTAGAGTCTTTAGGGTATGACTTAAACCACACTTGGCTTACTGGGAACAGTCTGATTTCTGCGTTATAAAAAAGACACATGGTACTGAAGAAGTTTCAACAAGGTTTACTGGAACAAGACGAAACCAAAAGTTTCTAGCTTTTTAGAAGACCTGAACATGCTCAGGTTCTTTTGTCTAGAAATGAAAAGCTCAGGCTTGATCATGGATGTTTTAAGATTATGAATGGTTTTCATGGGCTTTGACAAGGTGCCATATAGGAGGCTGCTAAGTAAGAGCCCATGGCATTAGCGCTAACGTATTGGCATGGTTGGAGGATTGGCTGACTGGCAGAAGGCAGAGAGTGGGATAAAGGTGTCTTTTCCATGATGGCAGCCGGTGACTACTGGAGATCCGCAGGTGTCAGTGTTGAGACTACAACGATTCACATTATGCATTAACAATCTGGACTAAGGAACTGGGGGCATTGTTGCTAAGTTTGCAGATGACACAAAGATAGGTGGAGGAATAGTAGTGTTGAGGACATGGAGAGGCTGCAGACGGACTTGGACAGGCTGGGAGAGTGGACAAAGAAGTGGCAGATTGGAGACGATGTGGGAAAGTGTGAGGTTATGCACTTTGTTAAGATGAAAAAAGGCATAGACTATTTCCTAAATGGGGAAAGGCTTCAGAATTCTGCAGCACAAAGGTGCTGAGGAGTCCTTGTTCGGGACTCTCTTAAAGTTAACATGCAGATTCAGTTAGCGATTAGGAAGGCAAATGCAATGTCAACATTCATTTCAAGAGAGCTAGAATACAAGATCAGAGATGTATTGCTGTATAAGGCCCTGGTCGGATCACATTTGGAATATTGTGAGGAGATTTGGGCTCTATACCTAAGAAAGGATGTGCTGGCTTTGGAGGAGGTCCGGAGGAGGTTTACAGAAATGATCCCAGGGTGAAGAGATTGTCATATAAGGAGCAGTGGAGGACTCTTGGTCTGTACTCAATGGAGTTCAGAAGGATGAGGGTGGATCTCATTGAAACTTACAGAATACTTAAAGGTTTGGATACAGTGGACGTGGAGAAGATGTTTCCACTAATACAAGAGACTAGGGCCCGAGGGCACACCCTCAGCGTAAAAGGATGGCCCTTTAAAACTGAAATGAGAAGGAATTTCTCTGGCCAGAGGGTGATTATTCTGTGGAAACCATTGCCACAGGAGGTTGTAGAGGCCAAGTCATTGAGACTACTTAAGATGGAGAAAGATAGTTTCTTGATTAGTAAGCAGATCAAGGGTTACAGGGAGAAGGCAAGAGAATGTGATTGAGAAACGTGGAGCAGACTCAATGGGCAAAATGGTCTAATTCTGCTCCTATAACTTATGGTGTTATGATGAGCTTTGATAAAGTATTGATTCACACTCAACTCTCAATTCAATCACTTTCTTAGTGAGTTTCATAGTTTTACCAGCCTTTCAATAAAGAAATATCTTCTGAATTTCCTGTTGACTGTCTCATTCATGATTTTTACAAAATCCTCTAGTTATACCTTGTCCCTCTCATTCTACTTTTATATTTTTGTTTTAATATTTTCTCTATAGGCACACTAATCAAAATTCTCAAGATTTAACAGATCTATATTAGGTTTCCCATTCATTTTCTTTTCTTTTCAAGAGGGAAGACAGCCAGCTTTTCAGTCCTTTTCTGATATGAGCACCCACGAATTTCTGGTTTATTTTTACAAATCTTCTCTGCACCTTGCTCACCTGTTACCCCAAAGCCTGTCCATAATCTATAAGGTACAAGTCAGGAGTATGATAGACTACTCCCCACTTTCTCGAATGGGAACAGCTTCAATAGCACTAAAGAAGCTTGACACCATCCAGGACAGAGCAGCGCACTTGATTGGCATCACAACCACAAGCATTCAATCCTTCCACCACCAAGACACAGTAACAGCAGTGCGTAACACAAGGAGCGCTGCAGAAATGCACCAAGGTTCTTTAGACATCAACATACAAACCCACAACCACTACCACTTAGAAAGGCCAGGGCAGCAGATACATGGGAAATCAACCACCTGCATATATCCTTCCAAGCCATTTTCCATCCTGACTTTGTCCTTTTTCAAAACTCTGGAACTCACTCCCTAATGGCATTGTAGGTCTATAGCACATGGAATGCAGCAGTTCAATAAGACAGCTAACTACAACTTTCTCAAGGGTAGCTAGGAATGGGCAATAAATGCTGACCCAGCCAACAATGCACACATCCCAAGAATGAATAAAGATAATTGCTCATTCTCTTATTAATGTCTTGTTGCAGTCTTCAATATGAGTAATCCTCCAACCGACCAATTTGGTGTCATCCACAAATGTAAAAATTGCACTTCGATCTCAAATTTGAAATCATTAATGTAAGCTGTGAATACCATTAGTCCAAGAACTTATCCTTGTAAGGAAACCACTTCTCATCTTTTATCACGCTGCTTTCTGTCCTGAAGCCAGTTAGAAATTAATTCTCCCATTTGTCTTCTGATGCCACATTCTCTAAGCTTATTCATTAGTCTACTTCAGGAAATTTTATCAAAGGCCTTTTAAAAATCCTTCAAATTACATTTACTACATTATCATTGTCTATTCTTTGTTTCTATTTCAAAAACTTCAGTAAGGTTAGTCAAACAAGATCCCTCCTTTTGAAATCTTTGCTAACTATTCATTGCTATATTTCCCTCTTCTAAATGCTCTTCTGTACTCTTCTTTCATAATCCGTCCATTATTTCTTCAACCATTGATATTAAGATGATTTATCAATAACCCTGACAAGTTCTTTCCTTCTACTTAAGGCATAGGAATTGTACTATCTACTGTCTTCAGGTACATCATCTTTTCCTAATGAATGAGTCACTGAGTAGCAATGCCACTATATCTTCCCAAAATTATTTTCAAACCTGCAGATGCAATATATGCAGGGCAGGATTTAAACTTCTTCAAATTTCATTTTGTTTAATATGAGCCTTTTGTAATTTTAAATCCACTTCTGAGTCACATATAAACAGTGTGGTTAAAAAGGCATTTAGCACGCTTGCCTTCATTGCTCAGTCCTTTCAGTATAGGCGTTGGGAATTCATGTTGAGGTAGTACAGGACATTGGTGACTCTTCTTCGGGAATAGTGTGTCCAATTCTGGTCACCCTGTTATAGGAATGATATTATTAAACTGAAATGGTTCAGAAGAGATTTACCAGAATGTTGCTAGGTGTGGAAAGTTTGAGTTATATAGAAAGGCTGGATAGGCTGGGACTTTTTTCACTGGAGTGTAGGAGGTTGAGAGGCGACCTGATAGAAGTTTATAAAATAATGAGAGGTATGGATAGAGTTAGTGGTAGTTGTCTTTTCCCTAGGATAGGGGATTTCAAGGCAAGGGGGCACATTTTTAAGATGAGAGGAGAGAGATTTAAAAAAGACAGAAGAGGCTTTTTTTTACACAGAGGGTGGTTCACGTGTGGAATGAACTTCCTGAAGCAGTGGTGGATGCGGGTACAATTACAATATTTAAAGGACATTTGGATAGTAGATGAACAGGAAAGGCTTGGAGGGATATGGGCCAGGAGCAGACAGTTCAGACACAGTTTAGTTTGAGATTATGTTCAGCATGGACTGGTTGGATGGAAGGGTCTGTTTCCATGCTGTATGACTCTACGACTTTATGTCTACCTGCTTATCTCACTGGATGTGCAAGAGGGCCAAAATCTTTCATCCTTGATGCTATTTCTTCTGGAGGAGCAGGGTGTCATATCAATGCAGGCTGAGAATCTCCCGGGACACTCACATGGAATTATGCCATGTCCTTTGTGATGTGACCAGTCAGTATTCACATCACTCACAAAAGACAAATTAACATTATCATCTATTCGGGGAACATGGAGCACTCTGACTAGGAGGGCCAAGTGATGCCTCTAAAAGGCACTTTGACACTCGACCATATTCCAATGACTGCAGCACAGTCATGTCACAAAGTGACAATTGGAGATTGTAGGTGCTGCATGAGTAGTGAGACCTTGTGCTCCGAGCCCCATATTACTCAAGAAAGTGCATCATTGCGTAGATGAGCATCTTGCAAACTACATACAGTTCAAGGTGAGAAAAATCAGTTCTGTGCCGCTGTGCAGCTTGTGAGATCTTACATTGTCGTTGTGCTTTGTGGCCTACAGGTGCTACTTTTAAGGTCTCGTGTGATTACTTCTGCTTCACAGAGTTGATGATCTTCAATCTACAATGATCTATGATTGCTTGTGACCAGCGTTTGCACCTCATACAGTTTTACACTGCATGCATTTCATACGCACCATGTATATAATTACAGATGACTTCAACCTGTACTATGTGAGTGCCTAAACGATGTAATTTCCCCTTGAAAGAGCTTACAGTAACTCATAAGTGGAGTCTGGGTGTTGGAAGGAAAATGGAACTCCGATTCTAACCACTCGGTGTGTAGTCGTAACCAACTTCCCATCATAGATCGCACTGAGAGGATGAGTGAATATGGAAGGCACTGTGAGTCTCTGGCTCAGCTGGGTATTAACACCCACACCCCCCACCTCCACCCCACAGATACCACTATATCTCTTTCTTCTGACATCTCATCATGACAGATCCTCCACACGTTCCAACACACTGCCTGGAATAACATCAGTTCTCTTCATTACATCCTGAGCCCCATCCTTACAGTCTAGTCCCACCCATCTTTGTGCTTCCTCTCCCCACATATCATTGCCCCGTTGAGACCCACGAATAAAGACAAATAGCGACATGAATGAGTCAATGCTTTAACAAGATGGGGAAGATGATTGAGGGAAAATAACACAACTGATTTAAGACATCTTCAATTATTGCAAATTCAACTGCGTTGTTCAAATAGATCTGCATTTATTGCTTATGGGAGATACAAAACAAATCACTCGTGCTGAGAGATAGTAAGAACTGACGATGCTGGAGTCTGAGATAACACGGTGCGGAGCTAGAGGAACACAGCAGGCCAGGCAGCATGAGAGAAGCAGGAAAGTTGACGGCCCCATTTCTGAAGAAGGGTCCCGACCCGAAACGTCAGTTTTCCGGCTCCTCTGATGCTGCCTGGCCTGCTGTGCTCCTCCAGCTCCACACTCGTGCTGCAGCTTTTTTGACTCGATACTTGTTGAAATTTTCCTGTCAAAGAAATGAAGAAGTGAAGAGGTTATAATTATTCGTACACAAATCAAACAGGAATTTCAGGCGATGGGTGGTCGCATGTTTAAAATCAAATATCCAAATGTTTACAGTTTGATTTACCATGCCCTGCTTTTAGCTTTGTAAAACCGCAACTTGCTGTCTGTTTCAACATTAGAATGCATTAGATGGCATGATACTTCTGTACTTTCGGGTAGAAATGAACTAAACCTGTCAGAGGAAGCAATTCGTTTCTATTCCAGTCTTAAGTACCTTCGTAATGGCGTGATAATTGTTCATCATTGCCAAACAACCTGTTATTATCTGTTATTATTACCTATTACAACGGTGCCATCACATTCCTTTGGGTTATCAATAGTGGTGATCTAAGGAATGCTAAGTGTTTTTGATAACTTTCCCTTTTCATCACTTTTTTTATGACCTGCCTTAATTTTTTTTTTCCATCTATTTCCTTTTCGGGATCTGATTTAATATTGAACTCACCCACTCGACTTCACAATACTCTATCAACACCAGAGATAGTAAGAACTGCAGATGCTGGAGTCAGAGATAACACAGTGTGGAGCTCAAGGAACACAGCGGGTCAGGCAGCATCAGAAGATTCAGAAGAAGGGTCCCGGCCCGAAACGCCAACTTTCCTGCTCCTCTGATGTTGCCTGGCCTGCTGTGTTCCTCCAGCTCCACACTGTGTTACCACTTTATCAACACCAGTTAATTTCACAATTACTGTAATCAGGTCAGTTTTTTGCACAATTGTTAGTCCCGTTCATTCCAGTTTCCGATGATTCATCCTCTTTTGTCTTTGTTCAGTTTCTCTTAAAGATTAACCTGGGTTGCTGTCACGTTTTTTCTTTAGCAATATTTAAATAGAAACACAAAAATGAATGATATTGCTTCATTCAAAGCTGTGCTTTGGAGTGATGGTTATTGGAATCTTGAAACAGATTTGAAGAGCTGGGACTCAGTTTCAACTCAGCTTTCTGTCAGTTCTAAGGCAAGTGCACCACCTAGTGTGCAAAGTGAAGAATGCACCTTACAATATTACAATTTTTGGTTTTCCACTATAGAGATGGAATCATACACTCCTGTGTTACTGAAATATTTACTTCACTAGTCGAACAAACACAAAAGACAAACCGAAGATGTCCAGCCTGATCAATATTGCAATGGGGATATGGGAGCCAGACAGATATGCACTGATCCAGGACATGGTCAAATGGAAGAAACTGCCTGGTCGAAGCATCCAGGATGCTGTAAGAAGAGAGACGTTTTTCTTTCAATTAGAAAACAATCACCTGGCCCAGAAAACCATGACACTACAAAGAAGAATATATTGCTTCAACAGAGCATTGTCTTCCGTGATGGACATATTGCAAGGATTGAAGACCCACCAGATGATGTTGTGAGATAACTACCTCAGTTAGCAGACTGGAGGAGCTCCTCTGTGAAAGAGATTAAGATCCTTTAATAAGCTAATGGATCAACAACAATGTCTACAAAAGAATAACATTCTCTTCAAAGGCTATCCAAGCAATTAAAAACCCTTCAGTAAAAAAACAATCCGCAAAATCAAGGTGAACTGCCCACAAGCAGAAAATTTAACATTTTTCCAAGTCCAAAGATAATGCATTGTAGAAAAAGTGCAATACATCTAGACTGCCTGCATTTGTGAAATTAAAGATGTGGTTTGTGGTGGTGGGTTGGGGTTAAATATAATATAACTATATATATGAACATATAGTGGGTTAACGATGAGTAAATAAGCTTATTGTAGACAAGATATTGTAAGGTAATGGAGATATTGGGCAGGTGATGGCCTAGTGGTATTTATCCACTAGACTGTTAACCTAGAGACCCAGGTAATGATCTGGAGACTCAGGTTCAAATCCGGCCATGGCAGATTGTGGAATTTGAATGCCATAAAAATCTGGAATTAAGAGTCTAATGATGATTAATAATAATTGGTAATTGTCAGGAAAAAAAACTATCTGGTTCACTAATGTCCTTTAGGGAAGGAAGCTGCCATCCTTATCTGCTCTGGTCTATATGTGACTCTAGACTCTCAACAATGTGACTGACTCTTAACTGCCCTCTGAGCAATTAGGGTTGGGCAATAAATGCTGGCCTACCTAGCAATGCCCTCATCCTGTGAATGAACAAAAATAAATTGTATAAAGTAATGGCTCTGAAAAGATTAAGATTCACAATACATTGCTCCATCTATCCCACTGATATCACACATCCTGTGAGTGGAGACAATGAGCTCCATGTTAGCTCTGGAGGCAGAAGGTGTATCTACAAGCTCTCTAAGATGCCAATAATTATAGCTGACCAAATATAGTTGTATGCATTGCTATCATGCAAAAAAATGTCCTGTCATCTAAGGAATGAACCTCTGCTGTAATGTATTCTATACCATTAATCACTAGATAGGCCAAAACTAAAGGAGGATTGGTGACAGCAAACTACCTCAAACAACCCTTACCCAGTACCACATACTGGCAGACATTATCAATGCCACAATGTGCCAGCAGTGCTGATCTGGATAAATATAACATGCCCTGTCAAGCCCCTTATGCATTTTATAGATTTCAATGAGGTCATTACTCATTCTTCTAAACGCCTGAGAAAACTGGCCTAGTCCAGTCAATCTCATTAGGAAATCCTCTCATTATGGGAATAGGTCCAGTGAACTTTCATTGCACTCTCCTTAAGGAATCCTTCCTTAGGAAAGGACACCAAAGCCTTTTTGAGTACTCTAGTGAGAATCACCAAGGCCCTAAATAATTGCAGTAATTACATCTTGTACCCAATCCATTTCCAATAAAGTCGAGCACACCATTTGCTTTGCCAGTAGTTTACATATTACATATCTATAATTTGCGTACAAGGAAACACAGATCCATCTAAACACAACTCCCTGGCTCTCATCATTGGAGACAGTACACAGTGTGCTGTGTAGAGTTACTTGGATGCTGTGTCCTATGGGGAGGTGCAAATTTGATGAAACAATGAAAAATTAAGCTCAGCGGGTCTGGCAGCACCTGTGAAGAGAAAATCAGAGTTAACGTTTCGGGTCAGGTTCGGGTCAGAACTGAGGAAGGGTCACTGGACACGAAACGTTAACTCCGATTTTCTCTTCACAGATGCTGCCAGACCTGCTGAGCTGTTCCAGCAACTTCTATTTTTGTTCCTGATTTAAAGCATCCACTGTTCTTTTGGTTTTTAATGAAAAATTAAGACCATTTTTACGAGAAGTAGTTTATGAAATAATTTGAAAGAAATGATTATAATGTTGTCAGGATGGTGCATACCTTAGGAATGTGGTGCAAAAGGCAAGATATAAAATAGAGAGGAAAGAAATTGGATAAGTGGTTCATAATGAAGATGATCACTATAGATTGCAGGAGGATACCAATGGACTTATCCAGTGGGTGGAATAGTGACAGATGGAGTTTAATCTAGATAGGTGTGAGAAACATAGCAAAGAAAATAAGAACAGGAATAGGCCATTCAGCTATTTGAGCCTGCTCCATTATTCGATAGATCATGGCTGACTATCCTATTCAACGCCTTGTTCCTGCTTTCACCCAATGCCTTCAATCCCAATAGCCCTAAGAAATATGTCTACCTCCTCCTTGAAAACATTTAATGTTATGGCCTCAGTCGCCTCTGTGGTAGAGAATTTCACAAGCCTATCACTCTCTATGTGAAGAAATTTCTCTTCTCCTCAGTCCGTAATGACCTACCCCATATCCTTAGATTATAACCCCTGGTTCTGGACTCCCTGGTCATCTGGAATATCCTACTTGTGTTTACCCTGTCTAATCCTGTTAGAATTTCATACATTTTTATGAGATTCAAACTTCAGTGAATACATTCATAGCTGACCAATCTTTCTCCATACATCAGTCCTGCTATCCCAATCTGTCTGGCAAATATTTATTACACTCCCTCCATATTCAGAACATTCTTCCTCAGATAAAGAGACCAAAAAGTGCGCACAATACTCCAAATGTGAAGCAAGACACCCCAGTTTCTATATTCAAATCCTCTGGCGCTGAAAGCCAACATTTCATTTGCCTTCTTGACTCCCTACTGCACCTGCATGCTAACTTTCAGCGACTGGTGTACAAGATCTCATTGCACCTCTGCCTTTCCTAGTCTACTGTCATTCAGATAATAATCTGCCATCCTGTTTTTGCTACCAAACTGGATAACTTCACATTTATTCACATTTTACGTCATCTGCCATGTGGAATTGACCACTCACTCAGCTTGTCCACAAAACACTGAAACATCCCTGCATTCTCCTCCTCAGAGTTCAACTTCCCATTCAGCTCTGTGTTGGCTGCAAACTTGGAGATATTACATTTGGTTTGCTCATCTAAGTCATTAATGAAAGTATTTGGAGAAACATAACAAGCCAGGAGAATACATGATAACTAATAAAATATGAGAAGTATAGAGAACAGAGGGAGCTTATAGAGTTATGTCATATTTTAGACTTATAAAGTAATAGAGATGTATAGAATGGAAGCAGACCTTTTGGTCCAACTAGTCCAAGCTGACAAATGTTGACTAATAAATAGAATAGCTTGTCAAGAAGACATACGAATGAGCCATAGATTATAAGGGCAAGAAGGTTATGCTAGAATTGAATAAAACATTGACCACAGTTAGAATTCTGTTTGCAGTTCCGTTCACTGCACTTAAAATGAGATTGTACTAGAGATGATACAGAGGATATTTGAGATGGCCAGCCTGGACTGGGGAATTTTAGTTTTGAGGAATACATTTTGATATTACCATGAATTATGTAACCAGATTGGATTTCTTCATGGTGAGGTGGATTCTGACTGTACCAGCACCTGAAAATTGTGAAAGAGAGTTTGATACCAGGGAGAACATTTAGAAATGGCACAACAGGCCAGACAGCATGTAGCCAGGTACCCTGCTGTGGAGTTAGAAGTCTTGATGCAAAGGGCAAGAGAGATCTTCCTTCAGGAAGCCAGGAGGTCACCAGGTAGAAACTGGTGCAATGAAGATCAACTTTATAGATGAATATCATAACGGCATAAGAACATGAGAAGTAAGCAATGTGTTATGCTGCAATCACACCTGAACTTGTCTGAATCCAAATTGAGTTGAGCACAAGGGCTTTGTGCCCCTTGAGTGAGGGCCTAATGTCCATTTTAAGACCATGTTTTAAATTTGGGATCCTCTGACTGAAGCATCATACTGCTCAGGCTTTCCTACCAAGAATGCAGTCTAACAAGAGGTCATCAAACAAATGTGAATTTTGCTTTCAAACAATACTTTCATATGGAAACATGGAAATCAGGAATACCAGTCCTGGGGGTTTCTGCCAGTTACACTTAACTTCTTCCATTTTCTTCATCCTCCTACTAGTAGTGTGAAAGATGGCCATAGCAAGAAAGCTGATCTGTTGACATGGAACACTAACCTCTGTAGGCAATTACAGCTTGCCAGAATTACTATACAGTGGAGACTCAATTTTGCCAAACCATGGGCTAACTTGTTGGGTGACAAGGAGTATATCAATGTCCTCTTGTGGCAAAGTAGTTTGCCTGGCCCGGGCCAGGTTTCACAGCTTCAATACATGAAAGAGAGTCAGGGTTAGGGGAATGTTGTGGTGTGGAGAGTTGGCACAGAACAATAGGCACAGGTTTAGCACCATTTGTAGACTGTAGAGCAGAAGAGAGTCAGGGATAAGGGGCTGCTGGAAAATAAGAAGGAGCATTGGTTTATGAGGATATCATTATCCTCAATGCTTTCAGCCCCATCCTTGGCCATCACTTATGTAATGGCTGTGTCAATATTCGAAAACACTTGGGGGCAAGGATGTGCAGATGTATTTGTCTCCTTCTGGTTTAATCCTGCAGCCTTGTGCTGCATGCTACCTTGTCCTGAAAGAACAGGAGTGTGTCAGTAAGTGTTAACCAATCTGTTTGACTGATGTGACTGCCATAGTTGAATAGCTGGCTGTGTGTGTAACATGAGGGATGTGGATATGACATTTGCAACAAGGTCTGAGGGTAAGACAAACTCTATGAATCTCAGGTATGAGTCCTATTTGATAGAGATTACTTGTAGGCCAATAGTTTAGTTAGGGAGTATCAGAGGTTAAAGGTGCTGTTGACAAAATATGTTATTTGAAAATGCATTTATTGACCTTGATCACTCATGGGAAGTCATTAAACATGTTGTGACATTGCATCCAAGTCCTCCGGTCTCCGACATCGACCAGCAACATCCATTCTCCCCACAGACACAGGACTTCTTCCTTTTGTTTCCATCATATCCTTCAGCACCTAATATGCAGAATTCAAAAACCTTGCAGTTTGCTCTCTCTCTCTCTCCTGTTGTGCTATTCCCCATTCTTTTCTGGGTTGGATTTACTTCAACTATGAACCCCAGCAGTTGCTCTAGTCACAACTCATCTCCACTTTCAGATATGCAGACTAACTTTAAGTGGTACACATTAGCTTTAATTTGTGCCAATTATTCACAATCTTGGCCCACTACTGATACTTTCAGACAATGAGCATGATAGTTAATGTTGGTTTGATGTCAAGATGCCAATGTGAAATTGGCATGGTTATTGCATTATCATCAATGGGGCTGGTTTAATTGCACCTACTTCGCAGGTAATTATTATTGTGCTATTGCGGACACATTGGCTCCACTTATTGCTTTGGACTGGAAAAGGTATGGTATTTCATGTGTACAGCCATCTTTGATTGTGATTTCATGTCATCTGATGTGGCTTTAGTCTTGCTTTCTAAAAAGAAATAGGGATTTCCAGCCAGTATGTTCATTAAGTCACTTTTTCTAGTGCATAACAACAATATTAAAATATTCAGTAACACTATCTTGAGGTAAATCAGAGCAGGGGTCAAGATACAACACAGGACCACTTGCACACCAATGAGCTTAAGTGCTGTATATTGGACAGTGCTAAACAATCTCACATCCCAATAAATCAGATCTGCAATCCTGCCAAATCCAGACCGGAATGTTGGTGGACAATTAAATAATTCTCTTGAAGAGGCCACAGAAATATCGCCATCCCCCAATAATGCAGCACATCAGCAAAAAAAGACAAAGTTGTTTCCATTCACTCCACATTATATCAAGAAACAGTTGAAGGCATAGATGCTGTAAAGTCCATGAGCCCTGACTTTAGTGATTGTAACAAGGTCAGCCAGGTGGACCTCATTGAATATGAGTTCCCTAATTGGGGCTGTTAACCTGGTCCAATCAGGTAGCCTTGGCTGACAGATAAGAACAGATGGGGTGTTAGACAGAGTGGCATGGTGGCTCAGTGGTTGGCATTGCTGCCTCACAGTGCCAGGAATTTGGGTTCAATTCCAGCCTTTGGTGACTGTCTGTGTGGAGTTTGCACATTCTTCCAGTGTCTGTGTGGATTTCCTTCGGCTGCTCCAGTTTCCTCACAGTGTCCAAAATGTGCAGGATAAGTCGATTGGCCATGCTAAATTGCCCATAGTGTCCAAGGTTGAGCAGGCTAGGTGGATTAGCCATGGGAAATGCAGGGTTTCAGAGATAGGGCAGGTGGGTGGGTCTGGTTGGGATGCTCTTCAGATGTTTGGAGTGGACTCAATGGGCTGAACGGCCTGCTTCCACGCTGCAGTAATTCTATGATTCTGAGATCTGGCTATGAAGGAGCAGGTTCAGCATCAAGGACTCTCCACATGTAAATAAAGGGTGACTTGGTGACGGGATATCAGCCTCTATGGATTTATTTCGCTGACAACATTCTTGCAGTAGTACTGAAGACCTGTACTCCAGAACATGTCGTGCACCTAACTAAGCTGTTCCAGTATAGAAATAACACTGGCATCTACTATATTGTGAAAAATTGCCCAAGTATGTCCTCTCTTAAAAGCAGGACAAATGCAGTCCAGCCAATTAATGCCAATCAGTCAACTGTCAATCATCAGCAAAGTAATGGAAGCAGTCATCAACAGTGCTACACAGTGGTACTTATTCAACAATGACATTTTCACTGAAGGTCATCTTGAGTTCCACCAGGCCCACTCAGCTCCTGATATCATTACAACCCAGATCCAAATGTGGACAAAATATTTGAACTCAAGAAAAGAAGAAGAGGCAGTGGCTGTCCTTGACATTAAGGCAACATTTGCCTGATTATGGCATCCAGGATCCCTAGGAAAACTGGAGTCAATGGAAAGTAGGTAGAAAACTCTCTGCTGGTTGGTTCATACCAGGAAAAGTATTGGACAGCGTGGTGGCTCAGTGGTTAGCACTGCTGCCTCTCAGCGCCAGAAATCCGGTTCTGCTTCCACCTTCAGGCGACTGTCTGTATGGAGTTCACACATTCTCCTCATGTCTGTAAGGATTTCCTCCGGGTACTCTGGTTTCCTCCCACAGTCCAAAGATGTGCAGGTTAGGTGGATTGGTCATGCTAAATTGCACACAGTATCCATGGATGTGCTGGCTGGGTGGATTACCCATGGGAAATGCAAGGTTACACAGCTAGGGTAGTGGAGATTGGGTCTGCATGGGATGCTGTTCAGAGGGTCAGTGTGGACTCAATGGGCCAAATGGCCTGCTTCCACACTGTAGATATTCAATGATTCTAGACAAAGGAAGATGGTTGTACTTGTTGGAAGTAAGTTATTTCAGTCCTTTGCTACTAAGAAAGTGACTGAAGGCCATTGGTTCTGAATAGTTGAGGCTCTGGAAGAAATTCTAGGAGCTATTTGATCACTTGGTGCAGTTACAATTTGGGAAAATTCCTGGGAGCCAGTAGGTGTAACTTAGTGTTGGAGATAAGACTCAGGAAAAATACTGGAAGCCTTAGAAGAAGCCAATGAGAAATTAATAGTTTGGTGTAGAGGAGAATGGGGTGCATTATCCATTTAAAGGAGCGTGAACTACCAGAACATTTGATGGTGGGGTATTTCAGGGAGTTCCAAAGCTCGGCCTTCAAAAGGATGAAAGTGGAATCCCTCGTAAAATTTGAGCGGGGTTTGTTGAGAAATCCATGGGATCTGTCTTGATGGTATGTGCTGTTTGGAGTATTTCGGCACAGTTTGTCTGTCGCCCATAGTTATCTCAGGTTAATCTTAGATGTTAAAATATAAGTTGTGTATACATATTGTAGATTGTATTATTGTTCTAGGCTTGTACAAAAAGATTATTTTTATTTATTCATACCTGTGGAATCTTGTGGCTTTATTCTCTCATTAAGCTGTTGAGGTTCAGTTAGCCCAATTGGCTGGATGACTGGTTTTTAACACAGGATGATGCCAATGGTGCAGGTTCAATTTCTGTATTGCCTGAAACACCTTGTAGGTCCTGCCTTGTCAGCCTCATCCCTTGCCTGAAATGTAATGACTCTTGTGTTAAAAATTCATCACCAGTCACCTTTCTCTAATGAGAGAGTGGGACTATGGTGACTTTATCTAATGATCTGGATCTCACATTTTATTTACCTTTTTTAAAAAAGGCCATACTTGGATCTGGACATTTATGCAGTGCATCTATAATATATTTCACTCCCTTGTCACATTTAACATTTCTTCCAATTGGTGTTCGATGTAGAATAGTATTGTTTTATCAGCTGAGGGGGTAGGGGGAAAGTGATGCAATAGGTAAGGGGATCTCCTAATTACCATTTGTATTTGACCTGATGAACCAAGATTCCTTGGATCTTGGAGTCAACATTGAGAACACCAAGGCAACTCCCCTCCAACTGTATATCATAGTGTCACCAGCTCTGGTGGGTTGATCATGTGTGTAACATGGAACATACCTAGTGATGGTGATGGCAATATCTAAAGACATCAACATACTTATGGAATCATTTCTTAAAGATAATGTCAGGCCATTGCTTGACTAGTCTGTGGACAGTTGGCAGAAGTCCCTAAACGTTAGTAAGGAGGATTTTTCAGGATTGACAGGGCAGGACTGGATGTGCCATCAGTGTTTTCAGTGCCTAGGTCTATGTCAGCTGGTTCTGCCTGGTTTCATTTTCTTTTTTGAATTCATAGCTGATTGATGCAACTTATATTGTTTTGCTCCAAATTTACATTGGATTTTTAAAATTCCTTTTGGATGCTTCAGCTAATCAGATATTTACTGCACCAGGTGGCAGTCTGATCCATAAGTCAAACATGAAGAAATCTTAACTGTAGTTTAAGTTTGACTGATAGTTTTTTTCATTAGCAATCAGGTTTCTGGTTCGTCTCTGCATCTTTAATAAGTGCACTTTTGTTCCTTCCTTTCCCAAAAAACTGTTGAATCTCAGAGATTAACTTTATAAGATTTGAAATAAAGGCTGAATATCTTTTCTTTCAATCCTGTGCTGTGAAGAAGGAAAACACATACACATGTTGACCTGTAATCTTATCCTGCCTTGTGCACGAAGCAAGTCTGGACTAATGTGTAATGAGACTCTGCAAGCTCACATTCGGTTAAGATCACTAGGGTTCAAGTTGAACACAGTCTCTGTTGGGGCTGTGGTAAAAATAAAAAAAAGGTGATGTTGTTAAGGGGGAAGAGTCCAAATGAATCCACTGTCAGATTTCACAAATGTTCCTTAAGTAATTCTAACAGTACAAACACATTTGTACCTCAACACATGATAAGTTAAGTCCAGACGTCTTACAGAATTGTCTTGTCAGTCTCACTTATTGTAACATCATAGCTGGAGTTTGTCTCCCTAGCAACCGAAATCTCTGATCTTTTGCTCATAACTTCTTTTTATGACATTCGTGAGTTAACACAGCAAGACTGCCTGATTTACTCTGTCATCAATGAGAAGATTGATGAAATCTTAAAACTGTTCTAATGCTAAGACTAAGATTCTGCTGCCATCTGTCCCATATCAATTCACACCTAAGGTTTGTTATTTGTATTTTTACATTCACATGAATTAGCACTGCGATGGGCTGATCAACTGTTCCCCAAAGAGACAGCTTTATTTTAGGATATCTTGCCCACAGCTAAAGTTAACATGATAAACACCTGTTGTGTGACACAGATGTAGACCTCAATCTCGACAGGCCACGTGCTAATGTGATCCACATCCCCTTTGGCTTTGACACAGGTTTGAACTGACCACTCTGATTCTCAGTGAGTTCTTTAGGAATTCCTAAAGGGAAAATATAGCAAAAGTTTTTGTTAGTTTTTAAAAACAAATTTTCAATTTCTTCCACTTATTTGCAGCCTAGAAGCATGTTATTTGAATTATTGAGGTTTTTATTAAGATTTTTTTTTGTCTGGATCAAGATTATTTATTCATTGATAACACATTACTCTCAATTAAAACAGGCTAATTTTCTAATAGTTGAAGAGAACAGGTAATTTCTGATGCATTGATGAGAACATGGGGCAAAGATGTGCCTGTTGGGCAAAAAAATGTGTTAGAGACACCAATTGCAGTTTGTGATCTTCCTCAAGTTCAGAGACTTTAGTTTCAGTGACCTTTAGTTGTCATTGGTGACTAGCTATAAACCCTACAGGTTTTATTGAAAAATACAAACTAGGATCCTGTTCTTCATAAATTGAATTGTGGCGATGCTGGATTGGCCAACCAATCAATCATCTTTGATATCAATAGTCGGCAGGCAGGTTGCATTAATGACATTCCAGGGGATACACAGCTGCATATAGTTACATACAATATACTCTTGCCAGAATGTACAATCTATAGGATTCACTGCAGTGTCTAACCAAGGTGTCTTTAGCATTACTTCTCAAGGCTGCCCACTTAAAAGATTATTCAAAATCTTGCATTGTATGAATACCATTCCTACATGTTCTACAATGATTCAAGATGGACCGTTGCCACATTCTGGAGGGAAATTAAGAATTGCCAATAAATATTGAACGTGGTGTTTCTTATGGCACCAGCTATTATACATAAATTTGTTAAAAATATGCAGTGCTACATTTTTCCTTAATGTTAAAATACTGTTCCATTGAATATTCATTATTCATTTGTATGCCACTATAAATATAAAACATAAAGGTTGTGTGAATATTTGACAGCATTAACTCTGTCTGGTTTTCAAACATTAAGATAATTATGATTCACATAGAAATCAATATTGCTTTTTAAAAGAAAAGAAATTTCAACCTTGCTAATAGTTGAAAGTGAAATACAATAAAGTTTCAAATTTTTGGCTTTTGTACTGTCTCATAAGAGTAAACGTTATCTTTGCAGGCAACTTTTTAAAACCACAGATCATAACTTTTCTCTTTTTTTTCTTTAAACACAACGAAAAAAATCTTGCTTCACAGAAGACTTTACATTGTCCTTTAACCAATGATTAAATTTTACTAGGATCAGTCCAAAGTCATTATTAGTTCTCAAGGACTTGCTTCTGTTCTTCTCCTTTCTCAGCCTGGAAATGTTCAACTCAGAAAATATCTTTCATGGCATAGGTTTTCCTGGATGCTTTTACCTCTAGCTAAGGCTAGGCAAATCTTCAAGCCTCAGTTTAACTCTCCATGAATTTGGTCTTTCCAATCTGAGCACAGGGTCACAATCGCATTCCTGCAAGGTGAACTAATGTTGAGCCACCAGTGAGCCAACACTACCCCATGTCAGCACCAGTTCTTGCTTGGGTCCATAGTGTGCCAACACCTAAGATGATGATAGTTGCTTTCTCACTTCCCTAAAGGCTACATCTTGGCTACAAGACCATTTCCAAGGCTGGCCCTTTATCAATAACAGATGTAAGGGTGCCAGGATGGTGGTAAGGTTACGTATGAACTTTCCATAATAATTCACCAATCCAAGGAAAGGCCTAAGCTCAGGTACAGATGTGGGACCCAGGGCACCTTTGATTGCCCTCGCTTTATCCTCCAACGGGTCTAACTCTATCGACTCTGTAGCCCAGGTTGGTCACTCTGGTTGCCTGGAACACACATTTTTCCCATCTAAGGCATACACCCACCATGGAGAAACGTCTAAGGACTATGTCCAAGTTCTCTAAATACTCTTTATTGGTCTTCCCTGTTATTAGCACATCATCTGGGTAATTGACAACTTGGGATAGACCTTGTAAAATGTTTTCCATTGTCCACTGAAAAATGGCACAGGCTGATGATACCCCAAATGGGAATCTTGTATATTGATACAAACCCTTATGAGTATTAATTGTTGCATCTTTCTATGAATCCTCGTCTAAGAGGGACGTATGGCTCATGTCATCTTTGTAAAGGACAGCACCAACCCCGCCCCCGCACCAACTTTGCATATAAGTCCTTTATGCAAGGGATTGGGTATTTATCCAGCTCTGAGAAACGGTTTGTCATTTGTTTAAAATCGCCACAAAGATGAACTATCCCATTGGGCTTCACAATCAGTACAATCAATACTGCCCATTCTGCAAACTGTACTGGTTTAGTGTTTCCTTTGCTTTCCAGCCTCCTGGTTTCTGTCTCTACTTTTGCAGGTAAGGCAAATGGCACTGGGCAGGCCTTGCAGTATCATGGAATTGCTTCCTGGTCAACATAAAAGGTGGCATTGGTTCCTTTGATAGACCCAAGACCTTCCTGAAAATCTTCCAGGTATTTAATTAGAACCTCATTCGGGCAGCCATTTTCAAATTGAAAAATGTTGAGCCAATCAAGGTGAATCTTTCCCAACAAATTTCACCCCATCAGGCTTGGGCCAGAATCTTTTTCTACCATGAGCAGTAACTGAACCAGTTGCTTCTCATAAGAGACAAGAACTAAAGTTGTACCCTTAACAGCCCCAACCAGGGAACCCATATTCTATGAGGGCCACCTGGCTGATCTTGTTATAATCACTACAGAGGGAATTCCAGGACTTTGACACAGCGACAGTGAAGGAACAGCAATATATTTCCAAGTCAGATGGTCAGTGGTGAAAGCAATGGTGTTCCCTTGTATCTGCTGCCCTTGTCCTTATAGATGGAAGCGGTTGTGGGTTTGTAACGAGTGATTTCAGGATCTTTGGTGAATTTGTGCAGTGCATCTTGTGTCATAGTACTGCTAATGAGTGTCAGCCATCGAGGGAGTGGATGTTTGTGAGTGTGGTGTCAATAAAGTGGGTTGCTTTGTCCTGGATGGTGTCAAGCTTCTTGAGTGTTGTTGGAGCTGCACCCATCCACACAAGTGGAGAGCATTCCATCACATTCTTGACTGTGCCTTGTTGATGCTGCATAGGCTTTGGGGAGTCAGGAGGCGAGTTAGTTACTGCAGCACTCTTAATCTCTGACCTGCTCTTATAGCCATTGCATTCATGTGGTAAGTCCAGTTGAGTTTCTAATCAATGGTAACCCACAGAATGTTGACAGTAGGAGACTGACTGATGGTAACACCATTGAATATCAAGGAGTGGTAGCTAGATTGTCTCTTATTGGAGATGGTCATAGCCTGGCATTTATGTGGCATAAATGTTACTTGTCACTTGTCAGCCCAAGCCTGAATATTGTCCAGGTTGTGTTCCATTTGAACATGGACTTCTTCAGTTGCAACAAGATTGGGACAATATCCAGGTCTTGACAAATGTGAGGTCAAACATATTGCATTTTACATCTTTCAGTGCGTTGCTGTAAAATGGGTGTCATATTCCCACTATGGCTGACCTGATAGGGTCACCAAATATCTGAATACCCATGCGTGGAGTTCTACACTTACTGTCAGCGCTATGCCCTGCCATTTTACTCACCTGAAAGTATCTCCTGTAAAAACATCAGACAATTTGATAGTCCTGTTCCTGGTCTAACTTTTCACTTATTCATCATAGCAGTTTCCCTCTTTTCTCCTTTTGAGAGCTCCTCTCCAGGCAGTGCCAGGAATTTTAAAATGTTGCTGTGTGTTTAAAGCCTGCAGCAGCTCGTACTATCCCTCCCACTATTGCTCTCCCACCACAATGGTAAGCTTCCAATTTAATGTAGGAGTGCTGCCAGGATGCTGCCTCCACAAATTTCCATAAGTAAGCCAAGCCTGGATAATTTCCCTGCCTTACCAATCCGACCAGTAAAGAACATCCACGGAAGGCTCTTACAGGAACATGAACAAACTCCTTTCTCAAATCCTACAATAATAATCTAACACATACAGACAGCAGATTATCACTCATTGCTAAGTATAAATGTACATAAATATCTGATGCATAGATCCTTGTTTAAAAAGCTGAATAAGCCTCGGGCTATGCTTGGATGCCTCTGTTGTGAAATCTAATGGGATTGCAGTTTTATTTTGCAATGGTAAAATAAAATTGAAAGCATAGCAGGGAAAATGAATATTTTACCTCTTTTTCATCAAAGGTTCCTACAAGTTTCTCATACCTGTTTTGATATTGGTTGTACATGCCATTCTGTCACTGAGGAGCTATGCCCCTAGGTTCTATTGCTCTGAAACTAGTCTATAGGCAGTAAATAGGGTGGTGTTGGCCTAATGGTATTATGGTTGGACTTATTAATCTAACAGCCCAATCAATACACTGAAGATCTGGGTTCAAAGGCAGATAGTGGGATTGGGATTTAATGTTTGAAAAACAAAATCTGGAATGAAGAGTCTAATGATGACCATTAAACTGTTGTCGATTGTTAGGAAAAACCTATCTTGTTCACTGATGTCCTTCATTGGGAAGGAAACTGCCATCTTTACCTAGTCTGACTTACATGTGACTCCAGATTCACAAGCTATGTGATTGACTCTTAACTGCCCTGTGGGCAATTAGGGATGGGCAATAATTGCTTACCTAGCCAGTAGTGCTCATGTCATGAGAAGAAGTAAGGTTGACTTTTCAGTCACTTCATTTTGAGTTTTGAAATGTACCATGTGGAAAAAATTATCAAAGGGACTCCCTTGTCAGAATTTCATTGCTCAGCATATGAGTGCACTCCCAGGATTCTCTGTTATGGTAAATGTTTTAATTTGTATTATGCAAGCAACCAATGATGTATGTATAGAAATACATCATTGTGGTCCTCAGTTGTGGCTCAACTGGTCCATGTCAGCATTTTGTCTGTACATAAGTTAATAATTTTGATCACCGTTACACACAATGTTTGGAGCTCTCTTCAATCATTGGCCTTCATCCCAGCCATCCAACCTAATCTTTAAAGACAGAATTATGCTTATTTGTAGAGATTTGTACAACCACCAGATGTCTCAAAACACCTTACAGCCAATGAAGCACTTCTGGAATGCATTCACTGTTGTAATATAGCACATGTGATAGCTCATTTGGACACAGAAAGCCCCAACTAATAGCAGTCCAAAGATGTCCAAATAATCTGTTTTCTTTTGTGTGATATTAAGTGAAGGATTAAGATTGGCAGAATCCTGGGGAGAATCCCCCTTCTCTTCTTTGAAATATCACCATGAGGTATTTTAGTTACATCCAAACAGATATAGCTTCTGTTTTAAATAGTAAATTTGGAAGTGAATTTCACCGCCTCACATTTCACAACAGGAAAGCGTTTCTCTGCCTTCTGTTCTAAATCACTACATTTAATCTCACGTCTATGGATTGTTATCCTTGACCCCCTGACCGTTTCAATCAGTCAATTTGATTAATCCAATGTTCACCCATTCATACTTTTAAACAGTAATATCATTTCAGGCTGCAGGGTCTTTAGAAAGAACATTCAAAAAGGATGAACCACAGTACTGGTAAGAAAACAGAAGCACGAACAATTTCAGCAAGGATGACCGAGCAGTGGAAGAACTACGGCCTAGAAATTGGTGTTACCAATTTTATAGGCAAAAATGGGCCCCAAAAGTGTCCACCATCATGGCTGCATTGCTTACACAGCATCCTTGCCAGACGGGCATGACCAGCCATATTAAAATAAGCATTTAAAGTATCCAGACATTAATCCTTTGTCTTACTAAAATAGGAAACTGAACGCAAGTTTGATATATGCTCTGTCCCAAATTTATTTGCTCCTTGAACTGAGGCCACACTCATTCAGGGAAACTATTCCCAACCTGCCAAATAACAAACTGACCTTAAAATGTCCACTGCCAGCCATCAACAAGATAAGTAACTTATTCTTGGTTTCATAGTAAAACATGAGCCATCATCAGCCACCAATTACATTCCCTAATAATCATGCATCACTCACAATTTCTACCCCTCTCGATTGCCTCCCCCTTCCTAGTTGCTCATTTGACTGATTACAGGTCTGTGTGAACCAATTTCTGGGGCAAAGTGTAGAATTAGATTCCAGGTATTCATCTCTGCAGGTTCACTTGTTAAAAATTGAAGTCAACTATTTTCCAGTCTTCAGCGCACGTCTGCATTTGAGAAAGACCTGAAATACAGGCCAGAATTTAGGCAGCTTGAGACATGCCCCTAAGAGTTAGATTTTTTTTTAATCACCCTTCAGCTCAAAGGTGTTTTGTACTAAAAATTGCTCTAAATGTAAGTTGCTAATAGCAGGGTATCTGCTAAATTAAGGGTCCAACATGCTTTATCCTTGCCAAAGAAATTTAAAGTTAGGCAGAGGAAAACAGAGGAAAGATGGAAAAGGAAATGGAATAAATTAGAATCAAATTAGATGCAGAAAGAGAAATAGAGGGCATGAAAGATTGAATTAAAGGAGGAAAAAGAGACAATAGGGAAAGCACATAAAACACAAATTATAAAAGTTAATTTCTAGAAGTCTCTGTGAGCAATTTAGCAATACCAGCATGAGACTCAGCTTCAGTTGTTCTCTTTCAGGGTTGTTTAAAAGGTCATTACAACATCAAGTACTAGCCCTACATTTCTGCAGTGAGTTTAACTCAATTTTACAATCAGCAATATTTTTGAAATTCATAGGAGGTTCATGAAATATTCCCAATATTTTTACAAGACTACAGTCTATCAATTTGTGGCAATTCACAATTCTTGGAACATCTCTTCCTCCACACAAATTGGTAGGTATTTCTGCACACTAATAAAAGTGTACCCATTTAACTTGCTGTTATTTCCCCTGTAAACTTTGGACCAGTCATGTTTAAAGTTTTATAATTTCTTCTTGTCACCTCCTCAGGACTTTAGGTGTTGATGTCATTGTTTCCATTTCTTTCTTTCTGTCCAAGATAACTTTGCTGTCAAAAACAGAAAGTGCTAGAAAAACTTAGCTGGTCTGGCAGTATTTGTAGAAAGAAAAGCAGAGTTAACATTTCAAATGCAGTGACTATGCATCAAAATTAAAAATAGCTGGAAAAGGGTAATACTTATGCTGATGATGCGGTGAGATGGGAGATACATTGAGTGCATGGAAGTGGTGCCTAGAGAGAGAAAGAGAGGGAGAGAGAAAAAAAAAAGTACAGGCAAGAAAAGGGACAGTTGATGATAAGCCAAGAGAGAGATAAATGCTGAGTAGCATGCTAATGAGAAGTTTAAAGGGTGAAAATGGGTTGGAGCAACCCACACAAAACAGGACTGAAGGGTGTGGAGGTAGGTAACAAACATGGAGGGGGATGTTCACATTCTGAAATTATTGAACTTAATGTTGAGTCCTGAACGCTGTGAGGTATCTAGGCAGAAGATAAGGTGCTCTACCTTCAGCTTGTGCTGAGCCTCGTTGGAGCACTACAATAGGCCTGGGACTGAATTTCAACGTAATGCCAGGCAACTGGGAGGTCAGGGTCATTTTTATGGACAGAGTGTAAGTGTTCAGCAATGCAGTCACCCAATCTGTGTTTTGTCTCTTCAACATAGAAGACACCATATTGTGAGCAGTTAGTACAGTAGGCTAGATTGAATGAGGTGCAGATAAATCACTGCTTCACCTGAAAGTAGTGTCTGGGGCCTTGGAGACCGAGGAGGGAGGATGTAAATGGGCGAGTGTTGCATCTTCTGCGATTGCATGGGAAGAGGCAGTGAGGGGGTAGGGTTTGGTGTGGGGAGGTGTTGGGAGTGGTGGAGGAGTGGATCAGAGTGTCCAGAGGGAAAGGTCCCTGCAGAACGCTGACAAGGGAGGGGAGGGGAATATGTTCTGGTGGTGTCATCCTGCTGGAGGTGGTGGAAATGGCAGCTTGTGATAATATTGTTTACTGCTGTTTAAAATCACTTCAAGATTCACAACTGCACTTAATAAGATCATAGTGAAATATATTAAATGTTTCAGCCATTTTTTGATTATCCACAAATTGACTATACTTTCCGTTCAACCCACTTGAAGCAATTCACCTTTCCACAATATACATGTAAAATGTATCAAATTGTTTCACACTCCATTAAACTGACCAACCTAGAATTTCAACCAAGCAATAGTGGGTATGTAAATCACACTAATTATGAGATGGAGGTGCCTCTTTTTTTCAGTAATCAGTTTAACTTTTGTATGAGGTTCCAACCAATATTTGGTTGTCCTGGATGCTGCTACTGACTAATGCTTCATTACGTTTTATCATCCCAAGTCTGAATACTGTCAAGATCTGGTTGCATACAGATGCTGACAGTTTCATTTTCGAAGGAGTTGTGGAACAGAACACTGTGCAAGCATCATTGAAAATCTTTACTTCTGACTCAGTGTGGAAGGTTAGTCACTGATAACACAATTATACATGGTTGGATGTAGGACCCTACACTGAAGAACTCAAAGCAGTTACGTCCTGGTGTTGAGGTTATTGGTCTCCAACAACAGCAGCCGTTTTTCTTTTTTCAGGGAATGACAACCAGTAGGTGCATACCTCTAATTTGCTTTGACTTCAATGTTATACAGTCATAGTCATAAAGTTACACAGCTGGGAAACAGACTTTTGGTCCAACTCGTCCATGCCGACCAGATATCCTGAATTAATCTAGTCCCATTTGCCAGCATTTGGCCCATATATCTCTAAAATCTTTCTATTCATGTATCCATCCAAATGCCTTTTAAATGTTGTAATTGTACCAGCCTCCACCACTTCCTCTGGCAGCTTATTCCATACACGCACCACCCTCTGCATGAAAAAATTGTTGCTTAGGTCCCTTCTAAATCTTTCTCCTCTCACCTTAAACCTTTGCCCTCTAGTTTTGGACTCCTCTACCCTGGGAAAAAGATCTTTGCTATTCACCCTATCCATGCCCCTCATGATTTTATAAATTTCTATATGGTTACCCCAAGACTCCGACACTCCAGGGAAAATAGCCCAGCCTATTCAGCCTCTCCCTATAGCTCACACTCTCCAACCCTGACAACATCCTTGAAATTTTTCTGAACCATTTCAAGTTTAACAGCATCTTTCCTGTAGCAGGGAGACCAGAAATGAATGCAGTATTCCAAAAGTGGCCTAACCAATATCCTGTACAGCCGCAATATGACATTGCAACTCCTGTAGTCAATGCACTATCCAGTAAAGGCCAATGTACCAAATGTGTTCTTCACTACTCTGTTTACCTGTGACTCCACCTTCAAGGAACTATGAAACTGCACCCCAAGGTGTCTTTGTTCAGCAACACTCCCAGCACCCGACTATTAAGTGTATAAATCCTGCTCTGGTTTGCCTTACCAAAATACAACACCTCACACTTATTAAAAATAAATCCATCTGGCAATCCTCAGCCCATCGGCCCATCCAAAGAAGGTCCAATTGTACTCTGAAATAATCTTCTTCATTGTCCACTATGTTCCTGTCTATGTTTGGAAAATTAAAATCCCCTACCATTACAACAAAATCATTCTTACAGATAGCTGAGATTTCCTTATGTTGCATGAGTTCTTTGATCCTACACTCATCAAAATGTTGTCTCGGTGTCAATGGCAGTCACTCTAAATTCAGATAGTTTGCCTATGATTGGAGCAAGACTAGAATGAGGTCTGGAGACATGTGGTTTGGAGCGAACAGAAACAGAGCAATGGTAAACGGTTGATTAATGGTGTTGATAAAGCTTTCTGCCACGTCTCTCTTGACAAAGAGTATCCTAATGGGGCAATAATTAGTTGGATTTTGATTGAGTTCCTTCCCTTCAAATAAACAGATGGACACCTTGGCATGAGGAGAGGATTGCATGATGTCATCACAGGTGTAATTCCGTACCCACCCTAATAAATCTCCCAAAATTAGGGAAACATTTGTGTTTAAAAAATTAACTTGAAAGAGCTGTAAGAAATTTCAAATTCAAAGCATAAACGAGCAAGGGCCAGGACTGAACTGACTAAAAAACTGAACCACTCACTGCTGCAGCTGATAAAACGCATTCAGTCCTGAAGCACTTTAATCTCGATGTAGCACCAATCCTCAATGAAAATAAAAGACACCTTCATAGACTCATGTGAAAACACAAGTTCGTAATAGGTCTGCGGCAAAGACACTCAAGAACTGTGTGAATCAATTCATGCAAGGAGGCTCTTATTTATTCAACGTGGCCCCAGGGATGTTTTATTTATATCTTGTGTAATGATGAATTTTCCACTGGTTATTTCCTTTCTGCAAATAGTTGTCATCTGTTATATGTCAACAAAATTGTCAGACTGCCTTTAAATATTTAATATTCGTAAAGAACTGACACGATAGTAGATTCTTGGCTCAAGTTAGGAATGCTAAGAGTATTCAGGTACCAGTTTCAGAGGTAGCAAATGAACTCATTTCTGCTGGAGCGCTCACTCTAAAAGCAGGCACTGTTCTCAGATGATACCTCTAGTGCAAGACGGCTTTGCACTCATTAACCTAACTGCAACCCTGATTTATTATCTGGGTGTATAATTCTGAACTAATTATACCAATAGACAGGCTATTAATAAGAAAAGAGGAAAGTAAAGGACTGGAAAAGACTCCGCAATCCATCTGGTCGTTTCCTAAAATGTAATACACATCAATTGCCCACTCATTCAAATATTTTTGAATCCTTCAATGATTTCAACAGGAAACTGAATGATGATTTGGAGAAATTAGGTTTGGAGTGCTGGGTTCTTCAGCAGGGGAATGGAACTGACACTTGTGCTGTACCAAGAGTTGGCATAGGCTCAATGTAGCAAATGGTCATTTTCTGTGCCATTATAACACGATCAGTTTTTACCACAATATCCATACCCATTTGTCCAATTGGGTCAACTTGTTCCTCATATTCTCCACTTTCTGAGGGAAGCTGTTAAATATAAGTTGTCTGTGTAACTTCCCCTTTTTAAGCTGGAGCCAATGCCTTCTGCTTTTTGAGTTTGGCAGAATCTGAAATATATCATTGGGAACTAATCTTTCAATATTGAATAAGCCTTAAGTACTTCAATACAAGCGTTCTGAAATTTCTCTTCTTCAGAGTGAAAAATCCCTTTCCTTTCAAACTCTCATTATTTTAAAATTCTTTCATGACAAGTTGAAATGGCCGGCAGGGCTGATATTTGCTGGCCATTTCTAATTGCCCTTAGGAAGGTGGAAGTGAAGTGTCACCTTGAACACTGCAGTCCATGGTGAGAGAGGGATGGTGGTATAGTGGTGCTGGTTTAGGAACACCCACAAATGCCGGGAGGTTTTTTTTGGGTAGTTTCAGGATTTTGACCTAGTCACTATGAAGGAATGGCGACATATTTCCAAGTCAGGATAGTATGTGGCTTAGGGGAGAAATTGCAGGTGACGGTGTTCCCAGGTAACAGCTGCCTTTGTCACAGGTTTAGAAGATGCCACAGTACATCTTGTAGATAGTACACACTGCTGCCATTGTGGAGGAAGTGCTGTCTAAGACTTGCTGCAAGTGGACGCCGAATGCTTCACTGTCTGTGAAGTTGCATACCACACTGACTCAGCAACCTTAAGCCAGGTATCAGTTTTACTGTCTGCATAAAACTTACTGCAATACAAAAACTAAGATCACACACACAGCGGGGTGGATTTTCCCTGGCTCCTGAATAACGTAGTATGATGGTATTGTGTCTTTAAGAGAGATGTGTTTTGTGCTGTTTCTCTTGCAGAAGGAGGAGGGTTGCCACAGTGGTGTCAGAATGTCTGCTTCAGACAGGCACTTGGTAAACAGCTTGGAGTTGTCCCTGTGTGTGTGTTTTTTTTTTAAAGTTAGACAAAATATTCATGAGCGGGTGGGTACAAAACCAGGAAGGTTTTTAGTTTTGCTTTCAGTTAGGTGAAGATTTCTGCTGGCTGCTGAGCTAAACATTTGAGTTCCAAGCAGCTAGAATGAAGTCTTAGACAGGAGGCTTTTCTAGTGATTGTAACAAGGTCAGCCAGGTGTACCTCATACCCCATTGAATATGAAATAACTTCAAGGAAGCAGATATCCTGTCACCACGTCACCTTTTATCTATACATGCACAGTACATGGGCTCTGACCAGTCAGCTCAAAGCCGTTCCCTAGAATGAATAGACTCTCTAAATCTCCTGTTTGTGTATTTTTTTTTCTAAACTGAGTGGATGTTAGTCACCTGGTTATGTTTTTTCTTTCTTTTTCTTTTGCATGTGCAGATTTGAGGCACATAAAAACATCACCAGGTATGCAAATAACTTTATTAACATTCCACCAGCAGGAAAGACATCCATGTGACTAAAGAACTAGTAGCAAGCAGAGCCCCCTGGGGGCAATGCCTCTGTGAACAAAAAGGTGAAGGGGCTGGTAGGGATCAAATCAAAATGGAATTGGAGGGGGAGAAAAAGCAGTCCACACCCCACGGCGCCCACCTCTCCCAAAAGGTATTGAGGGTGTTGGTGAACACGGAGTGTTCCTTCTCCAGGGCCACCAGGGCATGAATGTAGCCACAGAAAAGGGGCCATAATGACCCCCTCCACGGCCTGGTGCCTGCACCTATTAATGGCCAGCTTGGCTGGGCCCAGGAGCAGACCCATGAGTAAATCCTCTGACCTGCTCGCCCTCAATCGCGCCACCCCCCAACCCTCCACACTGGGTGCCCAAAGATCAGGAGCATGGGGCTAAAGTGCAGCCAGAAACACAAAGGATAACTAAAAAGGGAGTGCAAGCACCCACACCCAACATTTACATGGATCGCAGACTCCATAGCGCCGCAAAACAGACAGTTGGGCTGGGAGTCCATGAACCACTGCAATCTGCGGTTATATGGGACCGCTGCGTGCAACACCCTCCCCTCCCAGATCCCCGAAGGAAAGGGGGAGGACTCCCATGTCGAGGGCCCTTCATTGGGGATCCCTGCCACCCAATGGCAAATGGGCACTCCAAGGTGTGTCTGGGCAGAGGATGAAGGAGAAGAGGTGGATGGTGTGCAGCAGCAGTCTCGACACGGCCTGCCATTTTACATTTTTAAAAGGCACAAAATTAAAATTCTGGAGATGGCTCAGGTTGTGGGGCACAGGCTCCTGTGGGAGACATGAGATCCTGGGGCCAATGTGAAATTCTGTCCAAGCAGGGGTACGTGCAGATAGGATTCCACCGCACACAATCTCCTGTTTATATCTGTCAGCCAGGGCTCCCTGTTTGGTCCAGGTTAACAACCCTAATTAAGGATCCCTGGTTCCAATCATTACATCCCTCTACCCCATCAAGTCAGGAGATGGAGGCCTGTCCTTTCTCTTGTAGCTTCTCCTGGGAAGTTTTTGTCCCAGATCCAGTTCCTCTTACTCGGACTCTGACACGGGTGATGTGTACTGGACTGTAGCCTGTCTCTTTTGCCCAGATCATCTTGGGAGAGTATCCTCCTCTTCTTCAGGTGGTAATGCTATCAAGGCTGCATCCATCTCGGACTCTGAGGTTTCTTCAATGCTAGATATAATGGGAGAACCCATGGGTTCTGACAGGCCTTTCTGGCTGTTCTGAGGGGCCAGATATGTTTTGCTCCTGCCCTGTTTATGAGGTAGTTTATGAGTTATCAGGTGATCCACATGTTCATTCAGGACTGCCTCATCTACCCGTCCTTTGTATGTCACAGGACCTGACCTTGTGTCAACTTTACCTCGCACCCATTCTCACACCAAAGATGACCGCCAACCCTTCCTTCTCTAGCCGGGCATATTTACGTTTGGCACCAGCCGAAGTCTGGAAAGCATGTGCTATCGGACGTTCCTCTCCATTGGGCCACTCATGAGCTAACACTACCCCAATACCATATGGGGAGGCATTGCATGTCAACACCACCTCTCGCCTGGCACCGTAGTAGGCCAACATCTTACATGACAATAGTTGCATTTTCACTTCTCTAAAGACTACTTATTGGCTATGAGATCATTTCCAAGGCTGACAGTTTTTCAAATAGCAGGTGTAAGGGCAGCAAAATGGAGGCCAGATTACATATGAATTTCCTGTAATAATTCAAGAACCCAAGAAAAGCTCCAGTACAGATGTGGGAGCCGGGGTACCTTTGATCACCTTTACTTTATCTTCCAAAGGGAGGATATCTTCCCAGTCTTGTCAACTCTGTGGTCCAAGTAGGGTGCCTGGAACACACTTTTTCCATTCTAAGGCGTACACCCGCCTGGGAGAAACATGTAAGTATTATATCCAAGTTCTCCAAATGTTCTTTATTGGTCTTCCTGGTTATTAGCACATCATCCACATAAATGGCAACCTGGAGTAAACCTTGTAAAATGTTCCCCATGGTCCATTGGAAAATGACGCAGGCCGATGATACCCAAAATGGCAGTTAAGTATATTGGTACAGAGCCTTATGGGTATTAATTGTGGCATACTTCTGGGACACCTCATCTTGTCACAATTGCAGGTACACATCGTTCATGCCCAGCTTCGAGAAGGACAGCCCTCCTGCCTGTTTTGAGTACAAGTCCTCTTTGCGTGGGATTAGTATTTATCCAGCTGTGAGAAGCAGTTTATCGTTTGGTTAAAATCCCCACAAAGGTGAACCGAGCCATTCAGGCTTCACAGTTGGTACAACCAATGGTGCCCATTCTACAAATTGCACTGGTTTGATGATTCCTTCGCTTTCCAGCCCCCTGATTTCTGACTCTACTTTTGCACATAAGACAAATGGCACTGGGAGGGCCGTGCAGAATTATAGAATTGCTTCCTGTTCAACACGTAAGGTAGACTTGCCTCCTTTGATCGTCCCTGGACCTTCCTGAAAAGCTTCTGTGTATTTAGTTAGGACTTCATTCAGGCAGCCAATTTCTAATTGAAAAATGTTGAGCTAGTCAATGTGAATCATTCTGAAGCAATTCTGCCTCATCAGGCTTGGGCCCGAGCCTTTTAGTACAATGCTGTCAGCAGTATTCAGTGGATATGTCTATGTTTGGCATCATGCTACATCTATCTCACACCTACAGTATGCCAGCAGCTAATGCAAGAAACACACTGCACATGCTTCAGGCAAACAGCCATGTTTCAAAATCTCAGAGGATTAATCCTTGGACAAGTCAAGAGGGACTGTCATCAGTCAGGGGTGTCATCACAGTCCATCAGGGACAGTGTCCGGTCTCAGTCCAGGAGCTTGAAAATGTCAGTAGGCTAATTGGGACAGACCAGCTCAGAGGTTCCATATCACTGCAGTCCACGGAATGGGCCAGGGACATCCTGCAGATCCAGGGCAATGACTCTAGGGAGTTGCAGTCATTAGGCAGGGAGCTGCATAGAGATCAGTCAGGGGTCAGATCATTCATCAGTCATGTCTGTCCATTCAAATCGCTTAGGGGTATCGGTCCCAGTCTGTCCTGGAGGTCTACTCATTGATGGTCAAGCTGGGTTATCAGGCACTGTGGCTGTGATAGAGTACTTGGGGGAGTCAATGGTAGCAATTGGAGGCAGCGTGATGGGATGCACAAGGAACAATAATTGTGAAGGGAGGAAACTCAACATACAAATGTGGGAGACGGTAATGCATTGGAGAACATTAGATACTGTGGGGTTCGGGACCATTGACAATCACAGCCACCCTGGCTTTGGCAGGGGATGGCATACAGTGCAGCACATTGCTAAGCTGTAAGGCCAAGCCTCAGATAGTAATGTTTGGAATGAAAATAAAAATGAAAGAGGTCGGTGGGACTGTGTGGAAGTTCAGAACTGATGGGGTCAACAAGGAGTGCAAGAAAGAAAGAAACATAAAGGTTTTGGGGAGCGGGAGCAGCCCTTAATTACCAGACTGAGTCACAACTCACTCTGCCAAATGCAACCTATGTTACCTTCCATCCTCATCCAAATTGCAAATACAACAATGGAAATGGAAAATGGCTGCAACCACACCCAGAGTGGGCTAAGTAAACTTTTTCTTTCTGACTGAGAACACGGACTTTGCTTGAAAGCACTGTGAGGTCTTTCAAAAGGCAATCACATTAATTAGGCACTTACACAGAGCAGGTTGAAGTCATCTGTAATTATAATACCCTGCATGTGAACTATGTGAGATACAAATCCTGGTCACGAGCAATCTTCACCATGTCATTGGTCATTACAGATTGAAGACAGTCATCTCTCTGAAGCAAAGGAAGGAATCACAGGCTACTTTAAGAGTATTAGCCTGCGAGCCAAAATACACAAAGTCAATCCAAGTTCAAAAATAGAAATTGCTGAATTGCAGAGGTCTGGCAACATCTGTGGAGAGAAAGCAGAGTGCATGTTTTGGGTCCAGTGACCCTTCTTCAGAACTTCCGCTACTTGTACTTTTCTTGGGAATTGGCTCTTCCCACTTTACTGCTGGGAACGTTAAATCATGAGTGTCTCTCTCAGCATGCTCTGCTAAAAGTGTGGTTATCTTTGATTCAAGGTGTTGAGAATGCTGGCCATGAATTTTGGATGTTAACGAGATTCCCATCTGCCTTTCATGAGACACTCAACAATAGCCTGATTTTGAATTATTTTTATTTAAAGGGACAGGATTAAGGTTGTGTTGGAGCCAAATGGTCTGATTCCAATATTTTAAAAGCTTTGCAAACTTCTCCTATGCATTGTGGGGAGAGATGGGAAATACAATCCGGTCATTGTCTCCTCTTGGATTTGGTATTTTATCTATCTGCCCAACCAGCTCTCAATTTGATAAGTTTTCCTTGCATGTACCATATGCTACTCTTCCCCATTTTGCCAGTTTGTTGCACTTTCCCGGTTTCATGACCATTAACCAATAGAAGGTCTTATTTATGTCTATACTCAAAACATGTATTGACAATGAATTTTTCTTTAACTCATGGTGAAGGACACATTGGGTATTTCCAGTACTTTTTAGTTTTCATTCAAATAGGTTGCTGCCTTTTGATTGCTAAAATATACTCTGGAAAAGATTTCCTCAAAGTTACAGTGGATACCAAGAAAAGACTGGAAGATGTTTGATCTTGCTCCCTCCATTCTTTACAAGATTCAAAGCCTGGCCATGTGTGGTAGGAAAGTTTATCTGAGGTTTAATATTTCTTATATTTGCAACAGCAACAGTAACACGTGATAACTGTGTTAATCAGTTGCTGGTAATTTCTGGTAGAAATGCTGTGTGATGTAACATCTTCTTAATCATGTATATCCCATGACAGTGAGCAATGTTGCAAACTCTCTTTTCTTATTCAATGTTCTGGAGAGTTTTGCAGTTATTTAACATGAATTTGGAAGGAATGTATTTAGGTCCAATTCTTTTTAACCTGTTTATGGGTAGTAAAAGCAGCAAAATTTCAAAAAGTGTAAGGTATAAGACTCTAAGTTATACAAAGCAAAATTTAAGCCAATCTGCTGTGATGGGAAATAACATGGCTGAGCCCACTGTGGGCAAGGCTGCATGCTAGTCAGCCAGAGGTGGAGAAGCCTCCAATAATTAAACAAATAGGGAGAAGGGCTGATAGAGAGAAATTCGTCTGCTTGCAGTCAGTTAGGCTTGTAAACAATCCAATTTGAAACCAATTATCCCTGAGCATACCAAAACACCCTTTTGATTTCCCATGCCTCCCTGTAAGATTTACCAGTGGCCTACAAGATGTTCTCTCTGGTTATCAAACACTCAGTGCTCAATCGAAGGATCCAGCATTAGGAAGGAAGGGTATTCACCGAAAGCCACCTCTTGGCTCTTCCCCCTCCCCTCCAGTACCTCCTTCCTGTGATCACCATCTGAGCCTCACTCACATCTCCAAGATTCCAGTGAAGATCCCTAGCACATTTCCTCGGGCACTATTGGCAACACCACATCTCCCAGTGGCACTTCTAGCCTCTGATCGGTTGACAGCTCCAGACAGCCAAGATTCCCACTCCCAGAGGGTGGGGGGAGCAGAGGTGGATTCTAAATTCCAGGTAAGGTCCTATTCTGGCCAATTAAGTGCCTGACAACATTCAATTTGGCCAGGCCTTCCCTCACCCACCTCCAACCCTTATGCAAGTGAAGCAGAATTTCCACCAGTTCTCCAACCAAGGGCAAGACCACCATCACCAACAATAATCCAGCCCATAGTGTCAGACAAAGACTCAGCAACACTAATGGGGCATTATATTTTTACCAGAGCAAATTAGAAGAGAGGAATACGTCTAACCTGATCGACACAATGTTCTTTTGTCATAATTGCTAATATTATTTATCATCACACCAGTACTTATTTAAAGTGTTCTGATTTGTTTATAATGAGGAGAACACTGAAATTTAAAACATTAGGAAGCATGTGAAAAGGCTGTTCAGTCCATTAGACCAGTTTAGAACCTTGGTTAGTTGATTAGGCTATACTTGGAGCATTGTGCAAATTTCTGATCTTCATATTATTAGAAGGATCTTGACACATTAGGGAAGGCATAAAAATAATTTATAAACAATAATATTTGTGAAGGGGACACACAGAGTCTGTAAAGACACATACATAAATTAAGTTAGTGAGCAAAAAATTGGGAAATGCAGTTAAATATATGAAAATTTAAGGTTATCCACTTTGACAGGAAGAATAGAAAAACAGAATATTAATTCAGTGAAGAGAGACTGCAGACATTTGAGGTTCAGAGAAGTCCAGGTGATATTGTACAAGAATAACAAAATGTCAGGATTCAGGTACAGGAAGTGATTGGGAAGGCAAATGAGATGTTGATTTTTATTGCAAAGGACATGAAAATAAGAATGTCTTGTCACAACAGTCTTGGACTTTAGAGAAATGGCATTCAGAGTACTGTATATTGTTTGTGTCTCCTTACCTAAAAAAGAATATGCTTGCATTGGAAGCAACTCAGAAAGTTCAGTTGGCTGAAAAAGAGGTGACCTTAGTTAAACCTGTTAGATTGTGAAGATTTGGTAAGGTGGATGCTGGGAGGATATTTCCCCTTATGGGGAGTTTTGAACTAGTGCCACAGTTTAAAAATTAGCATTCTCGCATTTGAGATCTCTTAAAAGTTCATTAAGTCTTTGGAATTCATGTTGAGTTTGGAGTTTTATGTTGAACAGTGAAGGCCGAGTCAGTGAATATTTTCAAGCCTGAGTTTGACAGATTTTTGATTGATAGGTGTGTAGGCTTTGATAGGCTTTGTGGGACAGGCAGCAAAGTGCAGTTAAGGCACAAGTAGATTAACCATGATTTTGTTGAACGGATAAGCAGGTTTGAGGGGCCAAATGGCCTAATCCTGTTCTCATTTCTTGCTATCTTGTGATCTTATACTGCAACTGAGAAGTTCTACATATAATGAAAGATTGAACAATCTGGAGACACTTTATCCAGAAAAGAGAAGGCTGACGGTGATATGGTAAAGGCCTTAGGGTTATTACAGGCAAATATGAAGAGGATGTTTTCACTTATAAGAGATATATAAAATTAAGATAGTCATTAATAAGTCTGATTGTGAACTGAGGAGAAACCTCTTTACTCAGAGTATTGAGAATGTGGACCTTGTAAGGAGTAGTCGGTGATGCATTTAATGGAAAGCTAGATAAACTCATGAGGAAGAAAGGAATGAAAGGTTATACTGATAGGGTTAAATGAAGTGTATCAGAGGACACATATGTGAACCTTAACACCATGTGGAACATATGGCCTATTTCAGTGTTGTACATTCTGTGCAATTCAGTGTAAAATTCTATCCACAGTCTACCTTGAATCTAGTTTATTGGGAAATCCACCCTAAATGTATTGTTAACCTAAAGTTCAATATTAACTACTACCAGAGCTCCTCAAAGAAAATTGTGTGAAACTCAATGGTACACACCTAACCTTAAAATATGACTCAGCCCCATCGCATTCTTAGAGAGTTAAACCAGGATTTATACATCTCTGGTTTGCAATGCAAAGTGATGCAAACCACACAAGATCAATTCACACACTGGCTGAGGATAGCATGAAGGACTCTCATTCTCTGCCTGACCCCTTGCCTTTTACCATCAGGTAAAACCACCACCAGTCATTTCTTCCACTGGCAAATGAGAGAGAAGCCATATGGTCTAGTAGGACTATGCCAACCTTTTCTTTATGATCATGAAAAAGAAGTCAGACTATTGAAGGACAATAAAGAAGTTAATAATGACAGTAATCATGCTAAGATCTGTATTAGAAATTTTACTAGCTGAAATTAGAATCTGTGGAAATGATTTAGATGACCAGGCAGTTCTCAGTTTATTACAGTGCCCACTACAAATGGGCACTAAGCAGCAAAAATAAAACTCAAATGATCAAAGGAATAGGTACTCTATAATAGGAAGCAAATTTCTTCTGGATGTAACCTATATTGTTAAAATAAAGCATATTTCAGTGCAGTACATTTTATGTAACTCTATGTAAAATTTTATCCACAAGCTACAACGTACCTCATCAGGGATTGAAAGGAGCATACAGGGCAAGATTTTACTAACCATCGTTCTGCAAAGTATATAAGTTACAGTCATGAAGCTAGTGATTTCTAATCTAGCTAGAATGTTTGAATATAAAGCTTATTCTTGGTATAGATGCTTGAAAAACAGAGGAGGATGTGGGCACAAAGCACACTGCAGAGCCTTGAGCATATAATCTGGCTGAGATTTCAGTGCAATGTGGATGGAGGCTTAGTTGTCAGAGGTGCCATCTTTTAGAAGAGATGTTAAACAGTGAGGCTCTGTCTGTTCTTTCAGGTAAATGTAAAATATCCCATGACAGTATGTGAAGTTTTCCCGGAATCCTAGCTAACAGTTATCCCTCAATCAACATCATTACAAAAATAGATTATCCAGCTATTGGCCCATAGGGGTTTGTGGGACATTGCTGAGGAAAAATTGGCTGCCAATTTTCACTACATGACAAAGCTGCCAATATTTCCAAAGTACTTCATTGATTGCATAGCCCTTTCGGATATCCCGGGGCTGTAAAAGGCACTGTGTTAATGCAGGTTTGGCCTTTCCTTTTTTACTCTATCTCTAGTTAAGGGAGTATTTTGTATATGGGCTCAGAGATGTGAAATCTGAAGACAGCGTTCCTGAATATGAAGTAAGATCACCTGAATTGGATTCAGGTTTCTTGCAATATAATAACCCAGATTTGCAAATAGTAAAATGAGCACTAACATTTAATCCCTTTAATACACTACAGAGGCAGTGTCTCATGAAAAGGTTGCCTCTTAAAAATTACTCACTGAAATGGATGCTTAGGTATCAGGAGCCTAGTCGTCGGAACAATTTATTTAATTTAGCTATAAAGTTGTGTGTCAGTCAGAAAAGTTATAAAAGTAACAGCATGGAAATTCTGTGTCATTTTCACCATTTTAGCAATTTATAAAAAGTCAGAACAAGGTCTTTTTATTGTCTCAGAAGTTGCTGATTTTGCACCCCACAAGTTGATCCTCCTGCATGTCCATATGGTTTTTGGCCTTCCCATTGATCCCCCATCATTAATTAACATGTGTTATAATGAGGACCAGTGACAGGGCAACTCCTGATTTCGGAGTTCTACACTTGCAATGTACAAGAAGTAAGTTAAAATTAGAAACATAAGGCACATCTGTTGACAGAGTCAATTGAAACAGGTAAGTCTAAAAAAAAATCTGTTGAAATGTTGACTACCAATTACTGCAGCCAGGAATGATTTTTTGGAGAATTTCAGTCTCGACTGGTTCTGACTATATAGAAGAGTGGTGAGACCACCAGTTGATTTTTCTGCCCCTCCCTGCCCCACATTGAAGACTGGTTAAGTATAGATATAGCAGTATGTATAGGGATGCTTTAGTTTGTCTTTGACATCGAGGAAGAAGAGCAGGGATCAAACAGAAGTGAGCATGGCAGTATTTGAAAAGGATGCTCCCTGCCAAATATTATCTTTCAAACATATATGGCAACATTGGCCATATGAGATCCCGCTGAAGAGTGTACTTCATGTACAAAGCAACAGGAAAGGCAGCCACCTACTACATGATGACTTGCAAACACAATCAACTGCTTGCATTGCTCCTCTTGTGACTATGAAACTTTTTGCATAGTGTCTTTTGGTAGCCATGGTGAATTTGTAATGTCAGCCATGTGGATGTGTATCTGGTCTCCAATGAATCCAGTTTTATGGAGTTCTGATGTGCAGGGTGCAATAGATGGCATCCAGACAGCAGCATGAGCTCCCTTAAAAGACTCCCTCAACTTACTTAACAAAAGGAATTCCATTTGCTGAATTGTACAGACAAGTATTGGCAACATGCAAAGGATCTTCTATATCAACTTGAGTTTGCTGGAACTTGCTATTTACCGTCATCCTATGCAATTTGATGCTTTCCGAACTGTTCAAATAAGAAATGCTTGTCAATAGATGATGAGGTATCATCCTGCTTCTGACTAGCAGCAACTTAATCATTGACAAAGTGGTTATGGGGAACACCATTACGGAGAACACCACTGTAGAAAATTAATCTCATTGGGATATTTTGGTGCGAACACGGATTGGTTAGAGCCTTGCCCTGTCTAATGCACCTGTTCATATGGTTTTCATAGTATGTAGCCTGCTCCATCCTGCACAGTTTCACAACCTATGTTATGGAAATTCTTAGCCCATGCTAATTTGCAGATAAAAATACATGGGAAGAGCATTACAACAGTCATTACTCAGAAAACCAATTAGTGACTACTACAAGTAACATCAGAGCATGAATGATAGTTATAAAATTGACTAAATTTGGAAAAGGATGGCAGTGGAGAACTGTCTCTCGGGTGATGTCAGGCAGGTGTCCTAAGCGAGGTATAAATAAAGGGAGAATTAGGTTTTAAAGTTTGCATAGAAGTAAATAGTCAATATTGAGTTGATGTCCTCTTTTATATAGGTTATATTGTGGTGTTCTTTGCATTTTAGAAGGTGAAATGTGTCTCTGCCCAGAGTATGCATGGAAGAAAAAGGAGAGCAGATGCATTTTTACCTTGGACTCACTGGTCAGGTCCTTTGAAGTCTTATTATGCAGTTCTGAAGGTGAAAGAGCTGTCACTCAACAACAATTTCTCCTCCCTCCATATTGGTCAAGGGACTTTAAAAAGTTTTCTTCCTTGCATGTGGTGAGTGTCTTTCTCTCTCCTGCTCAGCCTCCTCAAAAAGGTTTTGGAGACAAGTCTCACTAAATTTGTGAACAATTCTTCCCCCCTTACTGGATGCTTCCTTGATCCTTTTCCGGCTGTTTGTGCCAAATCCTGCATTGGAAAATGTTCTTGAGAATGGAGAAAACTTCACAGTCATCCAGTCAGCTACCTGGTCATAGACTGAAATCTTTCTCATACTTCATAAACAATCCACATTAACCTTTCTGTTGTCAAACCACATTACATTCTGGTTCTCTGCAAAAACTGCACTTGCCCTCCTCAACCAATTAACTGAGTTTGCCAATATCCTTTTGAAATTGGGTACCTTGATATTTATCATTTTCCACTGCTCCTATTTTTGTATCAGAGGCAGTGGAAATCTGTCATTGAGAATTAACTGAGTTATATTTTGGGAGGTCTAAATTCACTGCGGGTGAAAATCATCATTCATTAGATGAAATATTCAATTAGGCTACACTGAAATGCTCGCTTCCTGTGTGGATCTAACGAACCAAATTAGGATATTTTTGTTGCCTTTGCAGACTATAAGAGTGTGTATAAAGTACGATTCAAGGTAATAACACTTCTGGTGGATGTATTGATACCTTTCCAATCAAAGTAACAGGGAATATATCTGCATAACAGAAGCTTGAGTATAACTTGTAGTTGTAGCTGTCCAGACACTTCTGAAGTGAGTTTATGTATCTCAGGCCAGCTTTTCTGACACACATCATAATGCTGGACTTGCTCCATATACCTGGGATATGCTTAACCTATCCAATCTGATCTATCCAAATTTGGTGTAATTTGGGCCATTGACAATGTCCACTGGTATCCCAATGCAGACACCACCCCAAGTTATGCCTTGAATCTACAAACAGTGGAAATGAAGCTCAGAGTCCTACAGCTGTGGAACTACCCACAAGCCTCAGGGCCTACTGGCTGCTTTTGGAGAATCGCAGCCTAATTGTATTTCCAGGCTTCACATTTGACCAGCGCTTGTATAAGAAAACTATCTCATGATCACTTTGTTGGCTCCCTGAAATTCTTTCCTCTGAGGAAAGCCATCTGACCCCACAAGAGAAGAGAAAAATGAAGCAAGAGAACCAAGAAAACTTTAACAATATAGAAATGTTGCACCTGTATATTTTTTTCTCATCCTTGGTCAGGATAATTGATTCCCAAATGATTTCAGATTTTATGTTATTAACCTGAAGCGATGGCTTAGATCAAAAACAAATTGTCTTGTTTGATAGTACAAAAGGGTGGCCAATGGGTCAGAAGAACTTCTGACATTTACGAAATAAGTCAATGACGCCATATTTCCAACTTGACCCTTGGCAGCACACACTACCATGATTTTCTTTTACTGATTAATTTAACCTGATGGGAAATTAAAGTTCAGCATCTGCTCAGACTTATACCATGTGCTTCTAGTAGCGTTATCTCAATTCTGGAAGTATAAAGCTAGAACATTACCACAATATATTTATCCATTGCAGTAATTGCTTTATAATTATTTTAAACTCAGTACTGGGTGATACAAAAGGATAAAAGATAATCCTTCAACCTCCTTTGTTTTGATTCAAATATAAATTATAATGACGTGATACCTGTAGGGAGATGTCAATGGTTTTTCCGATTTAAAACCTCAATCTCCCTTACAAATTCTTTGTTCTGGATTGTAAAGCATTGTAAGTCTCAGGAGAACTCACTTGAATTATTTTAATTGATTTTTCTCAGACTTTTAGCCATGAATCTAACAGCCCATACAGTCCTGATGCAGATAATGAATCTATGGAAATTCATGGTCAAATTCTGTGCAGTACTTTATTCAGAATGAGTATTTCAGCTCCAAAATTCATGAAGTGTTATAAAAGCCACACTGCTCTCAAAAAGCTTTTCTGCACTCATCCACTTCACTTAGTGACTTGATTAATTATGGTACTGTAAGGGATCAACATAGAGGAAGCAATCTTTAACTTCCTCTTGAAACAAGTATGAAGTGGATGAATCCTTAAAAGGTCCTTAAAATAAATGTTAACCTTCATTCTGAGTGGCTGTAAAAGAGAGGGTGAAAGTTATATTCCAGTTATATAAAACTCTTGTTAGACTGTGTATCTAGAATTCCTCATGTAGCTCTGAGCACTGCAATAAAGATATATCGACCCTGGGGAGGGGTGGGGGACAGAACAGATTCACATGAATTCGGCCATTGCTAAAAGAGTTGCGTTGAGGATAGGTAGCCTACTTTAGCCTTATATTCTATTGAGTACAAAGCATTAAAGGGTAAAATAATTGAGGTGTTCAAGATGACCAAAGGATTTTATAGGTTAAGTCGAGAGAAACCATTTGCCCTGAAGGTAGAAGTAGATCAAGGGGAACAATGTTAAAATTAGAGCTAGACCATTCAAGGGGACTTCAGGAAAATCTTCTTCATTCAAGAGGTCATGAAACTCTCCCTGCCATAAAACAGTGGAGGAGGTGGGGCGGGGGTGGGGTTGGGGGGTAAGGTAATTACATTTAAAAGCTGAAATTGATATGTTTTCATATGTGAGTGTATTGATGGTTATGAAACCAAAGCAGGAATTCCCAATTTCAAACAGATGGTCATGTCTGCAGATCTTAATTAAAAGTGGCAACATGGCCAAGCAAAAAATGAAAGTTTTTTCCTACTGTAACTTTGGTCCACTCTTCCCTGCACTCTAGGTTATTAAAGGCCAGTCATAGTAGGGAGATTCTTTATGGAAAGTAGTTGAGGTGACAAACCCTGTGATTCCTCCTCACTCTTGATTTTGAAACAGCATAGAAGCCTCGTCCATGATGATACATTTGTAAGACTCCCTACAAAAGCAAATGGTGCAAATGCATGCTCTATACCATGTGATTTTCCAAACAAAGATTCATTTCTGAAGATAAGATTGCAGTCAAATATTCCAGAATTGTTTTCTACGCAACTGTTACAGCCGATATTACTTGAAGATAAGCCAAGCGCATCAGAGATAGCCACACTATGGAACTCTAAGCTGTTGTTAAGTTTTTCACACATGGAGCAGAGTTGAATGTCAAATGAGGAAATGTACAATATCAATCTGATTATTTTGAACTGTGCTGTAATCTAAATTCAAATATTTTCTTTACAACTTGCATTAATTGGCCATTCTCTCAATTTTCATATTGAACACTTCTTCAATGAGGAACAATCAAATGGAGTTAGGGAAAAATAGTTGAAGTGCTGCTTAATAGATCACCTCAACTGGGGCACTAAGAAATTTGAAGCCAGTTTGCACAGTGCTGTTACCTATTGTACGTTGGATTGTTTGACAGGATTAAATCCGCTGTAATTACAAAAGATTAAACTTAATGAGGATTCTTGGAAATATTTTGTATCTTGTGGAACTGGCTTATTCCTGTCCCTCTTTAAGTGTCAAGTTTTCCATCCTTTGAGAAACCTGAGCAGCAACAGTGAATTTTAAATGAGATTGCAATTACATTGAGAGAGCCTATTGAGCATAGGTTAATGTTAAAAATGTCTCCACAGCAGGACCATCACTGTCACAAAGGTGACAAAGCACCCAGGTGCAGTAAGCTGCTGTAACATTTCACAGTTTAGCCCATCCCCAACCTTGTATCTTTCCCACCATCATCAGGAAGCGTATCATTATCAATGTCATTGTTTCAGATGCTTACGTGCATGTCTGCATTGATGTAACTATTAAGCATTTTTATGTTAATAAGAAAATTGTACATTCAAAACGAATCATCATGATTTGTGACTACTCTGGCAAGTAGTTTATATTGATGAAGAATTCTATTATCTTTGTGCCCTTCCGATTTTCATAAGAAATCATCTTCTCTCATGCTTTGGAAAATTAGCACTGACTTGTGTAATTTATATCAAGGTTTCTTTGCATTAGAATCAGGTCTCCAAGCCTCTTCTGTTTCAGTAAAAAGAGCATAGTTGCATCAATCAGTTAATAAGAGAGGATGTGATTGAAGGTTTTGATCAATTAATTTAATTTTTTTCTGTTTTTGTTTTGCCATTTTGCGAAGACCCCTGTCTTAATTTCACTTCATGGCTTCTACAAATTGTAACAATGTTTAGAACCAGCTAGTGTGCTCTGCTTGACATCTTCCAATTCCCTATAAATTGACAGCAATCTCCTTATACTTCATATGCCTAATTTTGTATCCCAATATATCCTGGCAAATGTTATCATGTTTTGTAATCAACCTCTCAATTTTTTGTGCATGAATGTGCAGTTTTATTGTACCCATAGCTTTTAATTTTTGAGTGATGCCAAAATCTGTTGCAAGTTCCTGGATGGTTGACTTAGTGTCTTGTATAAACAGTTCAGTCTATATTATATGCTAATGAGACAAAGTGCACATCATCACAGAAAGTGATGCTATGTCACACGATCTTATTCTCTCTTGCGGCCTCATGACAAGATGAAGTCACAGTTTTATGTTTCTTAAACAGAGTTAATGCTTTCCTTGCTTCAACAGAATCTGTAACTATAGCTGCACAATGAGACTAATAATATTATAGATATCACACTCCTTTTTATTAAATATCGGTAGCAATTGTATTTAAAACCAATGTGTAAGTTGAAGAAAGAGTTACTAATACACAACAAACAATGTGAATTATCAGATAGTGGTTAATGTAGTCCTGACACCATCAATCTGGAAGTTAAGACACAGCACATTTAGCTGCCATCTTGTTTTACGCTCATCTCTTATTAGTGTTATCCTGCCAGATGTGAGTTTGAATTTGGGTTTGAACCTACAAAATGCTAAGAATCTCACTGCTCTTTTCATGTATTACAGAGCTAAAATGTCAATCTTTGCAGTGATGTCAGGTTGTCAGCGAAATAATTGCCTTCTCTTTTTGAACATCTCACGTGGAAGTCAATGAGTATAAAAGCACATTTATTTCTTCAGCATGTTTTAGCCTTGGAAATGCTGTGCTGTGCCTGAGACAATCAGTTTGATTTGGACCAGGTCACCTGCAAATGAACTTAGAAGATGCTGGTGACCATTCAAGATCTAACATTGCAGTCTCCATCTTTGGAAAATAGCAAGTGGATGTGCATGCTCTTTCATTTATGTGACTGAAGCACAGTCCTAGAACTTTCATTGGCATTGTTAGTAAAATATTATTGAATTAGCGTGAGAAACTCCATGCTAGGGAGTGACTGGAAATTCTCATTTAATGCCTGAGGGCTTAAATGCATGACGTTGAAACAGTGCCTTTATGAAAATTGTTATTCATAGATCAGATATTGCCTGAAATTATAGATAAGTCCTGAATGGAATTTGCACTCATTGTAGTCCTATAGTTCGTTTACATATTTATCTTAACCAGCATATCCTAATGGGATCATTGGAGGGCGTAGCCAAAAGTAAAAGTCTAAAACAAAATAATTACATGGATGTGGACATGACAGGTGCAGGAGAGTCCCTGCTCGTCCTACTGCAGTGCTAAAGGGTAAATTCATCTACTTCCATCCCAATAGTTTTCACCTTTCTCCAAGGACCTACTTGAGGGCCAGCAGAAACAAATTCCTATGTTAATCATAATCTAAACTACAAAAAAAATACAAGACAAGCAGAAACATTTGGTGAGGAGAAACTGTAACAACCTTTGAATAGATAAATCAATTTAATTGTTATGGATCTGTTTCAAAAGCTCAAGAGTCAAATTGTCACAATTATAACCTCAATGACTTGAACAGCAGAACTTTGTGCAATCTCCACACTGGAAGTGGCCAGAGTCATAGAGTCTTACAACATGGAAACACCAAAACAGTCCATCCAGTCCATGCCGAACATAATCCCAAACTAAACTAGTCCCACCTGCTTGCTACTGGCCTATATCTCTTCAAACTTTTCCTATTCATTAATTATCCAAATGTCTTTTAAACGTTGTGATAACTTCTTAGATAGGTATCCCAGATACCCAGGGAGTTACTAATATGAATTCGTAAAGTTTTGGAAGCATTTGTGTCAACCTTATTTGCGACAAAGGACCACAGTTGTTCAAGTCAAAATAGAACATGGTTCATTTGCATGTATATGTCTTGACTACAATTCAGCTATGGAACATCTTAGACTTTCAAATATTTCTATTATATTTCAGGTAACTTGAAATTATGCAGAGAAGTCACAACACCCTTTTTAATGTTTTGTCCAATTAAGCCTGCAAAAGTGAAAGTATAACCTAGAATTTGCTCGTGGCAATATTGGTGATTGGTTAACAACACATTACATTTCCAGAGTATCTTTGATGTGGTAAAACATCTTAGAAACCTATGATTTACATGCAGGAGCAAGCCATTTAGCCCTTCACACCTGCTCTACCATTCAATAAGATCATGGTTGATAATCAGGAGATAACAAGAACTGCAGATGCTCGAGTCAGAGACAACACAGTGTGGAGCTGGAGGAACACAGCAGGTCAAGCCATTTTACTGAAGAAAAGTATCAAAAAAGACAGATACCAAACACAGTGACAGACTTATGGGAGATGAAAAAACATAAGTTCTAAAGAATACTTTTAGGTGGTAGGGGAGAGGGAAGACAAAAATTGAGTTTTTTGTCAGTTTATTGAGGAAATTCTGGAGAAAACATTCAAATAATGAGAGATAAAAAGGGCTTGAAAATCAAAGGCAGAAGATTGAAGAATGTGATGGTATGTGTTGAATGAGAGAATGTTACGAGTTAGGATGAAGTGAAATCATGGACTGAGTTGAAGATGAGAACCTTTCAACTTAAAACACAGTGAACAGGAAGCCCATCTAGATCTGTGATGATGGGGGTAACAGTTTCCTGGACCTCCTTGATAGAATATTGGTCTCTAAAATTTGACAAAGTTGTATTTATAGAAAGTTAAAAATAGGAGATCAGTGATATTTTACTAGCAAAAACCAAATCCAGAAATGACAACAGCATGCATAATGCTTTATTTTTATGGCCATGGAAGTGAGGTCATGCTCAGGTGGGCAATCCACCTTGATAATAAATAAAATCTAAGATCATAGAAGGACAAAACTGACAAGGAGCTATTCAACCTATCCTGTCTGAATTGGTTCTTTAATCAAACTGTCCAACTCATCCCATTCTCCTGTTTTCTCCCCTGCAAATATATTCCTTTCAAAGTATTTAGCCAATTCTCTTCTGAATATTGCTATAGAATCTGCTTCCGTTACATTTTCAGGCAGTGCATTCCAGTCCTCCAGTCACACTTAAATCTTTTGTCAACCATCTCTAATCTGTTTCCATTAATAAGATTGAGTGGGAAACCAGAGAACTGAGAGTTGAATCATAAGGATTTGTATTGTATTTTGCAAGCAGTTGTGCAAGGTTGCACAATATTAGCCAGAAACCAGTTACAGAAAGTTGAATGATGCAAGATTTGGCCTGGAAACCACAAGTTCACAAGTTGACTATTGGCCACGTTACACTCTTCCATTTACCACTGGGGGACACACTTTGGCTAGTCAGAAATTTTACTTTTAAATGTCTTCTTGATAAAGATTTTCACACAAGTTCTTTCTCGTATGCTGTTATTGGGGAGGCAGGGCATTTTCTGGGCATGTCATCAATCAACATGAATTAAATTGTCATCAACCACATTGTAAGTGGAATACTCATGCAGCATGACAGAAATTAGAAAACTTTCAGCACAGGGCATAACAGCTTCCTCCAAGAAAACTTTAGTTAGTCCCATTCCCTTGCTGCTTTGTACCACTGCATTTTGAAAGCTATAATTAAAGTTACCTTTACCACCCAAGACATTTGATATCGTAACCAGGTATTGTGTAACGGAGCTCTTGTTCGCAACACCTTCAGTTCTTATGCTAATCATTTTAAATTGTTGTCCTCTGGTTCTTGACACATCTCCAAATACAGTTTCTGGCCACAGGTTCTATCCCATGATTTTGAGCACCTCCATCAAATCTCTTCTTAACCACTTCTCTCTTAAGGTGAATAGCTCCAGCACCTGTTGAGAGACAGTCCAGTGACCCTTCTTCAGAACTTCAGAACCATTCTGAACAGATGATGCCAGACCTGCTGGGTTTCTCCAGCAGTTCCTGTTTTTGTTTGTTTCATTTCTAAGTCATTGTCATCTTCTTAGGCAGTCCCTCTAGAATGAGGATAACTTTCTTCTTCTCCAAGATATCTATCCTGAGGTGATTAAACTATTCACTACTAGATGTGCAGACCTGGCTACAGGTGTAACTGATGGGTTTGAAGAAGCAGGTCAATGCGATGCTCGAGTTTTCACACACTCGTTCCATTGTTTGCATTTGACCTCCACCAGGGCCGTTGGCAGACATTCAAAATACATTGCTCCTTTGAAGATGCTTCTTCTCCGGTTTGCGTGGTCTTGGGTAAAAGATTTCCATGAGAAAGTGGGGATGTCGCATTTTTCCAGGGAGTCTTTGAGGATGCCCATGATGCTTTTCTTCCTCCCTCGTGAGGACCTTGAATCACAGCATTGAAAACTTGTTTTGGAAATCTTGTGTCCAATGTGTGGCTGATGTGACCTGTCTGGTGTGGTTGATTGACAGTAACCAATGTCTCTACACTAGGAATGTTGATCTCAGAGAGGATATTGATTGTAGAGCACCTATTCTGCCTCTGGATTCATAGGATTTTGTGGAGACATTGCTGATAATATTTGTGTAGAGATTTGAGGTGTCTGCTATACACATCTTCAATCCATGCAGAAGGGTCCGTAACACATCTGCACTATCGACCATGAGGTTGGTGCAGGGTTTGAAGTCCTTGTCATCAAACACTTCCTCAGACAGCCAAAGGTTGCACTGGCACAAAAGCAACAATATTGAATGGTGTGTTGGGTGACTCCCCATTGTTTCAAACAGAAATGGTATTTGTAAATGAACTGTTCTGAGTTGCTGACTCATCTTGTATTCAAACTAATTCGTTGTAAATAACATCACTGGTAGCGATCTCTATTAACTGATTATACTGTTGTAATCACATCATAATAATCCAAATCTTCTGAGGAGCAACAATCACAATTGGAAGATACAGACCATTAGATCATAGCTTTCTAATGTATTTTTGAATAAGTGTTGGTGACTGAATGCATGAATGTGTTGGTGCATGGCTGATTGACAGTAACCAGTGAGTCAGGTGACTAACTGGCTCGGATGGCACCTAAACAGGTAGTTGAGTGAGGTGAGTGGTTGGTTCGGGAGGGGTTGTCACATCGGTGCTAATCAGATCAAGTTGATGAGAGAGGAGTGAAATTAGGGAGTCAGGAAACCAATGAATGAAGGGTAGGAGTATCAGTTGTATGTTATCCAGGAGTTAGACTAGGATTTTTCCTATGTATCTTTCACTTGAGTAGACAAGACATTCAGAATGGAGTTCTGGCACTGAATCATTTGCCAGGCACATTTGATTTCTTTTATTCATTAACGGGATGAGGACATCGCTGGCTAGGCAGCATTTATTGTCCATCCCTAATTGCGCAGAGGCAGTTCAGAGTCAACCACATTGCTGTGGGTCTGGAGTCACATGTAGGCCAGACCAGGTAAGGATGGCAGTTTCCTTTCCTAAAGGACATTAGTGAAGTATTAGTGAAACAATCTACAATTGATTCATGGTCATCATTAGATCCTTAATTCCAGATATTTTATTGAATTTAAATCCCACCATCTGCCATGGCAGGATTCAAACCCAGGTCCCCAGAATGTTATCCAGGTCTCTGGATTAACAGTCCAGCAATAATACCACTAGGCCATTGCCTCCCCTACATATTTATGTGTGTCAGACAATATGCTCCCTTGAAGTAGTCCAACAGGAGAATCCTATCACAAATCAATACGTGTAGCATCAGGGTACTAATCATACAATCATACAGGGCGTTAATACATATTCTGACGCCAGACTTCCAAAGCCCTACTCAGAACTCCATAATGGCAGGAAACTGCCAGAAAGATAACAGAAACACTTCAGGGATGTCCTCAAAGATACCTAAAGAGATAAAACATCCCTGCTGACTCCTGGGAGATGCTTGTTCAGACTGACTAAATTGGACAGGCTCATTTGGGAAGGGCACAGAACAACTTGAGACAGTTGGGAGCCAGGACATCAGAAGTAGCCTTCAGCAAAGCACCTTACCCTTCAAACAGCACTGCCCCCCACCTAGTGGAGTCTGCAGATCACACATTGAACCCATTAGCCATCTCAGAACCCATCACATTGGAGTACAATCAAGTCATTCTCAAGCCTAAGGGACTGTTGATGATAAAGTGCCTTTTAAGATCCAGGCTCTCAAATGAGATATGAGCTTTATCTGTGACTTCTCCAAAACCTTTTGCCAGGATTGGTAAACAGCACCATCCCAACATGGCATGAGATATTAGGAACTGCTGATGCTGGAGAATCTGAGATAACAAGGTATAGAGCTGGATGATCACAGCAAACCAAGCAGCAGCAGAAGAGCAGGAAAGCTGATGTTTCAGGTCTGGACCCTTCTTCAGAAATTTGTTGCTCTGTTAGTGACCTCTGCAGCCAACTGCACTGCATTGAAAAATCTCATTCTCCTTTGCAGAACCCTGGCCCCATTTCCTAAAGCTGCTTGTGTATAATTCCTTCAGTTTCTATGTCATTCCCAATCAAGATTTCCAACAGTTGATGAATAGATCCCAATTTTTCTGACCCCAGAATAACTAAAAATTTCCAATATAATTCGAGACATACATTCCTTTGTGGTTTTCCTGAGACCCCATTGTAGGAAACGTTTCCTTAATGCAGTAGTAATTCTGGGCAGGGATGCATTACTGTGAAGGAATAGCAATGTTCTATAACTCTCTTTTTTCTGTATTATATTCATATGGTTCATGGTTGAGGTACTCTTCAAAATCAACAGTCATCTCATATGTTATGAGCTCATGATGTTTATGGGATTGCCTTTGCTTGCACTTTTCCACTTTGCCACATTTAAAATATCTAAGTGACAAATTCTCACAGGTTTATTTCCTGATTGTCTACAATAGAAGATCCACTGAAATGCCAGGAAAATTAATTTCCTTGTTCTTAGACTTGCTTCTTGTGTGTTGGATTGTTGGCTTGTTAAACAAGTAATCATGTTCATAAATTGTCTGGATGTATTTCCAAAAATCTGTCTCATAATATGTGGTGCCAAATGCATATGTAATCCAATACATTTTCATTCTCTGACCAACATTCCAAAATGTTTTTGAATACAATAACTAATTCCCCGGATATTTCTTGGATACTGTACTGATTTTTCCTTCACATCTTAAAATTTTGCTTGTGAGCTTCAAATGTTTGACCATGTCTAATTAGGAAAGTAAGTTATGCAGAATACGATCATCTGCTTTATACTGCTTCAGGTTTCCTCATTGATATTGCTGAAGAAACCTCGATATTTCCTGTCTTTGGGGGAGCAATATATTCTGTGTAGCATGCCTTCAAGTAAATGCTATGCAAACAAATTTCTCCCCTAGAAATTTAAATCTGGCTGTGACACATCTCACAGATTTAGGATTGGCTTACCCAGATACAAATTGACCATACCACATTGAATAAGAATACTTCTTCTCTTGGCATACAAGCAATGGATCTGAGATGTCTTCATGGTGACATACCTGGCAACAGAAGATTGGAATCAAATAAACTGCTTCAGCAGATTTCATAATCCAATATCAGAGCTGAACAAGTTCATCATATTCCAGGGTACTATTGATGACTGCCAAATTAGCTGAACTGATCACATACATTGAGGATAATTAAGAATGTTAATAGGACGTGAGAGTGTCAATTTACCACTGAGATTAGGATTCTTCTCAGGGAATTATAAATAGCGTTGCACACAGATGCTCTAATGGGTTGCTTACTCATAAATGAACAAACAAAGGATATTTGCCAGTGCTCTATGCTGTTAAATTGTGCTTTTTTACCTGATTAGACTCCTCATGCTAGAATGTTCTTAAACCTCGTGCTTGCCAAACTGTGAAAAAATTCTCTCAGCTTTGTTAAGTCACTTTTGTACCTAGTGGAAAAATTGTAAATTATATGGGTCAGACTAAAACTCCAACTTCATGTACTTCTGAATATCTGCATTTCAAAACTAATATGTGCAACAGCTTGTGGAACATTATCACCACTATCAGCAAGTTGACACACTAGGACGAATCAGCAGTCCCACGATGTGTCATATATTGGAGTAAAAGGAGGACAGATCCAGCAAACAAGGACCAGAGATGTCTGAGAAATTAACAATACACATAACAAAAGTAGGAGCTTTAATCACATGAAGCTTCCACTAGGCTCAAGTGATGACAGTTCTCCAAGTCTGTTGAGGAGATCCCTTATAATGACATTCATCAGGATCCTTTATAATACACTGTAACATGGCTACCAATAAAGACTGACAATGTTCCCTGTAGGCTGCACTAAGAAACCCTGCACACATACACCACCAGCCTTTGCCCTATGACTTCCATAAGACCAGAAGACATAGGAGCAGAAATGAGGCCATTCAACCCATCGAGTCTGTCTGCCATTCAATCATGGCTGGTAAGTTTCTCAACCCCATTCTCCCGCTTTTTCCCCGTAACCCTTGATCCCCTTGACAATCAAGAACCTATCTACCTCAATCTTAAATATACTCAATGACCTGGCCTCCACAGCCTTCTGTGGCAGTGAATTCCATAGATTCACCACTCTCCAGCTGAACAAGTTTCTCCTTATCTCCGATCTAAAAGGCCTTCCCTTTACTCTAAGGCCATGCCCTGGAATCCTAGTCTCTCCTACCCATGGAAACATCTTCCCAACATACACCCTGGCCAGACCATTCAGTATAGAGTATAGACCCTGACTCCTCAAACGTTCCCCATATGTTAAGCTTTTCATTACTGGAGCCATTCCTGTGAACCTCATCTGAACTCGCTCCAGGGCCAGTACATCTTTCCTGAGATCCAGGGCCCAAAACCGGGCGCAATACTCCAAATACTCCAGACTTCCACTCTGGTTTACTATGCACAGACCTCAGAAGTGCATGTAGGAGCAATTAAAATTAGAAAGAACATTGTTGACCAAATACATTTTCTTTCTGAGAGGCAAAACATGAGGAGGATACACCTCAATGAGGAAACCACTGATTAACTGTAACACTGCCTGAAATCCAATCTGCACCCAAGAAGCAATATTAAGCATGAACTGCCTGGAGTCATGAAATCAATTTGTGTTGAAGGCTCTTTTCCGGCAATAGCAGGTGACTTGACAATAAGTAATTCATCTGTTTCATCTGTTTACCACAGCAGAATGAAGATCAGAGTTTCACTAGTTCAACGATGGCTTCATGTCAGGGCATATTGAAAGAGTAAGATTGCATCAGCTGGATCTTTGGAAAGACATGCACATCTAAAATAAACAGCACCAATGGTGGCAGCCAGGTAGTCTTTCAAGCACTGTTACTATTTGAGAATGTTTTATCTGTATCGCTTATAAGGGTTTCTCATTTAACTGATGTTATAATTAATTTATGAAGTTCACAAAAGACATACAAGCATACACATTAGGAGCAGAAGCAGCCCACTGAACCTGCTTCGCATTGAACCTGCTCTGCCATTCAGTTCGACCATGGCTGATTGATGGTGATTTCAACTCCACATTCCTGTCAACTCCAGATAACCCTTGGCTCCTTTGGTAAAAGTCTATCTACCTATGCATGAAAAATATTTAATAACTCTAGCTCAAACTGCACTCTGGGGAAAAGAATTCCAAAGACTCATGACACTGTGAGAGAGAGAAAAAAATCCCATCTCCATCATAAATAGAATAGCTCTTATACATAAACTATACCCCCTAGTCTAAACTCTGCCACAAGGCGCAACATCCTTCCAGCATCCACCTTGTCAAGTCCTCGCAGGGATCTTATATATCAATAAGATCACTTATAATTCTTCTAAACTCCAATGGAATCAAGACAGCCTTAATCAATCTTTCCTCATAAAATAGCCTCAGTCCCTAAAATCCACCCAGGTGTCATTCCTTAAGACCGTAAGATGTAGGATCAGAATTAGGCCATTCAGCCCATTGAGTCTGCTCTGCTGTTAATCATTGCTGATATGTTTCTCAGTCCCATTTTCCTGCCTTCTCCCTGTATCTTTTGATCCCCTTACTAATCAAGAACCTATCTAATTTGACCTCTGCATCTTTCTGTGCAGTGAGTTCCACAGATTCGCCACCCTCTACTTGAAGAATTTCCTACTCATCTCAGTTCCAAAAGGTCATCCCTTAACTCTGAGGCTGAGCCCTTGGGTCGCAGTCTCTCCCACTAGTGGAAACATCTTCTCTACATCCACTCTATCCAGGCCTCTGAGTATTCTGTAAGTTTCAATGTGATTCTCCCCTCATCGTTTTAAACACCATTATGTGCAGACCAAGAGTCCTAACCTCTCTTCATATCACAACCCTGGGATCATTCTTGTAAACCTGTTCTGGACCCATCCAAGACAAGCATATCCTTCCTTTGGAACTCTTCACAATATCCCAAAGCGATCTGACCAGAGCCTTATACACCCTCAGGAGTACATCCCGGCTCTTGTATTCTAGCACTCTTGAAATGAATACGAACATTTCATTGTCTTCCGAACCAACATCTAAAACTTTAAGAGAATCCTGAACCAGGACTCCCAAGTCCCTTTTGGCTTTAGATTTCCAAAGCATTTCCCAATTTAGAAAATATTTTATGACTCAATTCTTCCCAACAAAGTGCATAACATCAAACTTTCCCACATTGTATTCCTCTCCAATTCTTTGCCCACTCTCCTAGCCTGTCCAAGTCCTTCTGTAGTCTCCCTGTTTTCGCAACACTACTTGTCCCTCCACCAATCTTTGTGTGATCTGCAAACTTAACGACAATGCCCTCAGTTCCTCTGTCCAGATCATTAATGTATAATGTGAATTATTGTGGTCCCAACACAGACCCCTGCAGAACTCTACTAATCACTGCCTGCCAACCTGAGAAAGACCCCTTTCTGCTAGCCAGCCAATCTTCTATCCATGCCAATACCATACTCCTAACACAATGGGCTCTTATCTTATTTAGCAGCCTCCTGTGTGTCCCCTTGTCAAAGGCCTTCTGGAAATTCAAACAAATCATGTCCACTGGCTCTACTTTGTCTAATTTACTCATTACTTTCTACCTCCTCAAAGAATTCTAACAGATTTGTCAGGCGTGACCTCCCTTTGATGAAGCCATGCTGACTATGCCCTATTTAGCATGCTCTTCCAAGTACTCCACAATGTCATCCTTAATAATGGACTCCAAAATCTTACCGACAACCGAGGCCAAGATTACTGGCCTGTAATTTTCTATCCTCTGCTTCCATCCTACTTAAACAGGGGTGTTACATTAGCCATTCAGTCCTCCAGAATGCTCTCTGACTCCTGTGATTCCTGAAAGATCACCACCAATGTGTCTACAATCTCTTCAGCTATATTCTTCAGAACCCTGAGGTGCAGGTCATAAAGTCTAAGTGATTTAACGACTTTAAGATCTTTTAGCTTCTCCAGCACCTTCTCCTTAGTGATGACCACTACACTCACCTCTGCCCCTTGACTCTCTTCAAGTTCTGATGTGCCACTGTTCACTTCCATCATGAATACTGAGGCAGAGCACCTATTCAGTTCCTTCACCATTTCGTTGTTCCTCATTACTGCTACTCCAGCCTCATTTTCCAGTGGTCCAACGTCCACTCTGACCTCTTTCTTACCTTTTATATATCTACTCTAGAAATCCTCTTTTCTATTACTAGCTAGCTTAGAGTCATAGAGTCAAAGAGACATACAGCACAGAAACAGACTCTTTGGTCCAACTCGTCCATACCAACTAGCATGTGTTTCAACTTTCCCCACTTGTTTTTTCAGTTGTTTGCTGGTTTCCAAGTCTCTGGCTTCCCTTGAATCTTCACCACATTGTGTGCTTTTTCCTTTTGCTTTTATGCTGTCCCTGACTTCCATGGTCAGCCATGGTTGCCTTGTCCTCCCCTTGGTATGTTCTTTCTTGGGATGAATTTCTGCTGTGCCTCGCGAATTGCCCCCAGAAACCCCTGCCATTGCTGCTTCACGATCTTCTCTGCAAGGATCACCTTCCAATCAACTCTGGCCAGCTCCCCCCTCATGTTACTCCTCCTTCACCTTTACTCATTGGAATACTGTTATATCTGATTCAAGCTTCTCCCTCTCAAACTGCAGGGTGAATTCTATCAAAGTATCGTCACTGCCTTCTAGAGTTTCCTTCACTTTAAGCTCCCTAATTAAGTCTTCCTCATTACACATCACAAAATCAAGAATTGCCCGTTCCCTCTTGGTCTGCTCCAAAACACCATCTTGAGATAGTCCACAAATTCCTTTTCTTGGGATCCATTGCCAGCCTGATTTTCCCAGTATACTTGCATATTGAAGTCCCCTACAATTATTTTAAAAAGTGTCTTTTTTTATAAGCGTTTCTGTTTCCTGATTTATTTTCTGCCCCACATCCTGACTGCTGCTAGGAGTCTATCACTAGGAGTTTATCACTAAGGAGGCAGCGCTGGGCACGCTAATAGGGCTAAAGGTAGACAAGTCTCCTGGCCCTGATGAAATGCATCTCAGGGTACTAAAAGAGGTGATGGGGGAAATAGCCAATGCACTAGTAATTATTTACCAAAATTCACTGGACTCTGGGGTGGTTCCCGTAAATTGGAAAACAGCCAATGTGACACCACTGTTTAAAAAAGGAAGTAGACAAAAGGCAGGTAACTATAGGCCAGTTAGCTTAACTTCGGTAATGGGGAAAATGCTTGAATCTATCATTAAGGAAGAAATAACAAGACATCTGGATATAAATTGTCCCATTGTGAACATCCAGCATGGGTTCATGAAGGGTAGGTCATGTTTAACTAATTTGGTGGAATTCTTTGAGGACATTACTTGCATGGTGGACAATGGGGAACCTGTGGATGTGGTGTATCTAGATTTCCAGAAGGCATTTGACAAGGTGCCACACCAAAGGCTGCTACATAAAATAAAGTTGCACAGCATTACAGGTAATATATTGGCATGAATAGAGGATTGGTTGACCAGTAGAAAGCAAAGAGTAGGGGTAAATGGGTGTTTTTCTGGCTGGCAGTCAGTGGCTAGTGGTGTGCCTCAGGGATCAGTGTTGGGACCACAATTGTTTACAATTTACATAGATGATTTGGAGTTGGGGACTAAGTGTGGTGTGTCAAAATTTGCAAATGACACTAAGGTGAGTGGTAGAGCAAAGTGTGCAGAAGACACTGAAAGTCTGCAGCGGGATATAGATAGTCTAAGTGAGTGGGCAAAGGTCTGGCAGATGGAGTACAATGTTGATAAGTATGAGGTCATCCATCTTGGTGGGAATAACAGCAAAATGGACTATGTTTTAAATGGTAAAAAATTGCAGCATGCTGCTGTGCAGAGGGACTTGGGTGTCTTTGTGCATGAATTGCTAAAAGTAGGATTGCAGGTATAGCAGGTGATTAAAAAGGCAAATGGAATTTTGTCTGCCATTGCGAGAGGGATGGAGTTTAAAAACAGGGAGGCTATGCTGCAGCTGTATAGGGTCCTGGTGAGGCCACACCTGTGTGCAGTTTTGGTCTGCTTACTCGAGAAGAGATTACTAGCACTGGAGGGGGTGCAGAGGAGATTCACTCGGTTGATTCCAGAGTTGAGAGGGTTAGATTATGAGGAGAGACTGAGTAGACTGGGATTATACTCATTGGAATTCAGGAGAATGAGGGGAGATCTCATAGAAACATATAAGATTATGAAGGGAATAGATAAGGTGAAGGCAGGGAGGTTGTTTGCGCTAGCAGGTGAAACTAGGACTAGAGGGCATCACCTCAAAATAAAGGGAAGCAGATGTAGGACTGAGGTCAGGAGGAACTTCTTCACCCAAAGGGTTATGAATCTGTGGAATTCCCTGCCCAGTGAAGCAGTTGAAGCTACCTCGCTGAATGTTTTTAAGGCAAGGCTAGATAAATTTTTGAACAGTAAAGGAATTAAGGGTTATGGTGACTGGGCGGGTAAGTGGAGCTGAGTCTCAAAAAGATCAGCCATGATCTTATTAAATGGCAGGGCAGGCTCGAGGGGCCAGATGGCCTACTCCTGTTCCTAGTTCTTATGTTCTTATGAATCTTGTATAAAGCTCCCATCAAGGTCTTTTTTTTTCATTTGTGGTTCCTCAACTCTACCCACACAGATTCTACACCTTCTGACCTTCAAGTTGAGTGATCATGTCAGGTTTTTAGTATATCACTGGTAACCTTGGAGCTGTAAAGCTTAAATCTCACTGTGGCAGATTGCAGATTTGAATTTAAGTTTTCACGTCGTTGCAGTACAGTAAACTTGAGTGAATGAATTGAGCTTTCATATCAATATCTTTCAAAGAAAGAAACATACATCTGTTATTCAGCCAGGGCCATAAATAAGTTTAGTCCGAGATGATTTGAATGGTTCTTACTATCCTTTTAAATGGCTACTCAGTGCCCAGATTTGGCATTTAACGTAGTCTTATCCACATCTGAAAATATTTGCTTTTAAAATCACAAAGACTGCAACCTATCAGATAACTTTGTCAGCTATCAATGGTCATCTCAGAGTTGTGGAACATCATTTTCCACCTTAGTAGGGGCACTGAAATGTCTCTCTGAACACAAAGTCACTGTTATACAACATGAAAACAGACTCCTCGGTCCGTACCGAGCATAATTTTTTAATTATTCATTCATGGGATGAGGGCATCTGTGGCTAGGCCAGCATTTATTACACATCCCTAATTGTCCAGCATTTATCACACATCCCTAATTGCCGAGAGGGCAGTTAAGTGTCAAACACATTGCTGTGGGTTTGGAATCACATGTAGGCCAGACCAGGTAAGGATGACACTTTCCTTTCCTAAAAGACATTAGTGAACCAGATGGATTTTTCCCAACAATTGACAATGGATTCATTGCCATTATTAGCCTTTCAATTCCAGATATCTATTGAATTCTAATTCCAACATCTGCCATGGTGGGATTTGAACCCTGGTCCCTGGAACAATACCTGGGTCTCTGGATTAACAGATCAACGATAACGCAACTAGGCTGTCAGCTCCCCAAATTCCAAACTAAACTAGTCCCACCTGCCTGCTCTTGGCTCAAATGCCTCCAAATCTTTCCTATTCGGAAAGAGAAAGAGCACCTATACAAAATCTTCGCTATAAACGGATATCCCCACAACTTCATCCGCAGATGCCTACTAAACAGATAACAACTAGAGGACACAGTACGCCCTAACACACTGGTCACACTGCCCTATATCAAAAACATATCGGAACTGACAGCAAGACTGCTAAGACCACTAGGAATCATGGTGGCCCATAAGGCCACAGCCACTCTATGACAAACACTTACAAGGATTAAAGACCCCATTCCCACAACATGCAGAACCAACATGGTTTTCAAAGTACCATACAACAACTGCCACAAACATTACATCGGACAGACAGGAAGGAAACTAGCCATCAGAATACATGAACATCAACTAGCAACAAAACGACACAACAAACTCCCAATAACATCGGTACACTCAGACAATGAAGGCCATCAGTTTAACTGGGACAAGGTAACCATAGTAGCCCAAACCAAACATAGACACACACAGGAATTCCTAGAGGCATGGTTCTCCATCCATAGTGCAATCAACAAACACGTAGAATCGAATCCCATATACAAACCCATACAGGTCAAAACCAGAAATGACACTACTCACCATAATGGACCAAACAGTATAAATTCCAAGCGGAGTAGAATAACACCGCTTCATCGGACACTCCCCTGATGATGTCACCTAGCATGGTGACGAAATGTCTGAACAAGAACAAGCCAGCACGGCGAGCAAGTCAACAACCTGACCCACAACCCAAGCTACAGACTTTTGCCAAGACTTTTCACCAGATCTGCCTAACAAAACCAGCAGTGGAAGCTTACAGAAAGAGAGGAGTTTAAATAACAAACTTTTATACCTGCTAATCTGGTTTAATGCTTACAGAGGAACCCATGTGAGGAGCAAGATCTGTTTGAGAGTGAGCAAAATTGTGTTATTATGAAATTGGTAGATTTACAAAAAAAAACTGCTATTTCTTTTATTTCACAACATGTGTACTACCATCATTTATGGGAAAGGTGTTAATCATGTTTCTCCATCATTCTCTCCACCTACAGATGGTGGATATGTGAAACAGGCTTTAAGCAAAAGTCATGGAAACCAGTTGTTTAGTCCTATCATCACAGATCAAGCATATCTGGTTGGAAGTGGTGTTTGAAATTCTGCAATAGACATAAATGAGATGAAACATAAAAGTTCTTGTCATTTTTGGCCCAGGAGTGGGTCACCTGTGAAGACAGTGCACATCAGTGCACATTCAACTGAAGATAAATAGATACTTGAGTGTTTTGTTTCATTCTTTTTGGTAATGAGACATACCGATGGGAAATTAAATAGCATACTTTGAAGCAGTGTCTTTGATAGAATAAAATATAGAGCTTATGATAGAGTGGATTTGAAATGAAATTATCGTTCTCATCCAGTATCGTTTCATGTTCCTCGAGATTATGCTCAGTGAGTTAAAAAAACAGCTGTTTGAACTTTAATGAACAAATGAAATTGTACAATATTTTTAAGGTTGGTTGTAACTGTTATTTATATAATAAATTTATTTGAAACTTCAATTCCTTCTAACATCTGATGGATTCTCCTTTGGGAGCACAGGACTGCTTGTTAGTATTTTTATGAGTAGATATTTTGAACAATAACCAGTTACTCATCTGCCAAAATCCCATTGACATGATCGCTCGATAACATATCCAAAGAGTATCATTTACCTGTTGCTAATTACTACCATTTGCTCTAGCTGACCATTGCTGGCGTAGACTGTTTAGGATATATCATGTCTCAGTATGGTCAAATCAATTCTAACTGATTTTCTGTATGATTGCTATGCAGGCAACGTCTGTGCAAGAAATCTTCAGAACACCTTGCAAATTTTACTCAGTCCTGCGCAGAAGTCACTAGAGTAATTTCACATCAATGGCAGAATGAGAGGCAAAAGTAGAAGATGCTGGAAAAGCTCAATGCGTTAATAAAGCATTGAAAAACCTTCTACTGTGACATTAAAAACAAATTAAGATGGGACGTGCAGCTACATACTTGGATTTGGATTCAACCATACATATCCATTAGCGTGCAAAAATCCCTCCCATTCTACATAAAAACTGAAAGAACTGTGGATGCTGTAAATCAGAGACAAAAATAGAAATTGCTGGCAAAGCTCAGCAGGTCTGGTAGCATCTGTGGAGAGAGCTAAGTTCTGAGGAAGGGTCGCTTGACCTGAAATGTTAACTCTGAGTAAGGGAAGTAATCCCGTGCTCCCAAAGGAGAATTGATAGAACCACGAGAATAATTTTAATGTACATATTAGACGTAAATCCACCCCACCTAGCCCCCTACTGTGAGAATGAGAGAGCCCTGTTCACTTTTACCCTCCAGTGAAACCAGCAGAGAGTAAATTGGGCAGCATGTAAAACCAATGTTGCATCCCATCCACCATTTCCCTTAACCAGCAGATTGGGGCTAAATTGACCGTCTTATATCTAGCATGTAATTTCTTTATGTGCTCCCTATTGGAAATGTAGAATCAATAAATTTACTACTGTATGCCAAGGAAACAAAACAAAGCTAAATAAATAAAACATATGAATAGTTGCTTTCTGTCCTTGAATCCTTGCCACTTTCTGCTGGCTCTAAGGGCAAACTTCCAAGAAGTTAAAGCTTGATTAAACTTCTGCTCTAACACCAGTAAACCTCCAACAAATAGGTCTAACATTACAGTTTACATTATTCAACCTTGACCAGGCACATTCCACAACTGCATTTCCATGATCCAACAGGGCTTCAAAACATCATGTTCCATGAATTATTTAATCATCGCTGCATATACATCTTTTGTTAATCTTTAATTCTAAACCAGATATTAACTGTTTTTGCAATTAATTAATTAACAAAGTAACAATTTGATTTAATTTAGTTTATGCACAACAAAGTGGGAGAAAACTAGTTGGTCTGAATTTTAGCTTTGTTACAAATTTTGTTCATTGTAGGATTTCTTTAACGTTCATTCTTGGGATGTGACCTTTACTGGCAAGGCTAATGTTTACAGTCCGCTCCCAGGTGCCCTGAAAAGATGGTGGTGGGCTTCTGTTCTGCTGCAGTCCTTGCAATGACGTAGGGTACAGAGTTCCCAGGATTTTGATCCAGTGGCATTGTGGAATGATGAAATAGGTCCAAGACAGGATTGTGAGTGAGTTGGAGAACTTGTAGGTGACACTGTTTCCATGGACCTCCTGACTTCCAGTCGATGGAATTCACAATTTTAAGGGGTACAACCAAAGAAGTCTTTGCGAGTTCTGCAGTAACTGTAGATAGAACATGCTAGAGCCTCAGTATTGTGGAGACAGTAGGTGTTTATATGCAACAAAATGGAGTAGTTTGCATTGTAGTGCCAAGTTTGTCTGTTACAACTCAGCTATCCCTGAAAGTAGGTATTCACACTCCTGACTTCTACCTTCTAAATCATGAGGATGTTTTGGCCCTCACCGCAGAATACCCAGCCTCTTAACTACTCTTCGATCTCTTGTTTATGGTTTGTCCAGTTGAGCTTCCAGCCAATGGTGACCTCCGGAATGTTGATATTGGGAAATTCAGTGATGCATGAGGGAGTACAGAATTTATTTTGTAGCATAAGAGACCATATTCCAAACAGTAACAATATAAGATTTGCCTCAGCACTATTTACCTGGATATCATTGATGATAATACTGAACCCAGATGTATGACCTTTTTCAATAAAATCGGTTAATAATCTAAATCTACCTGTAAAGACATAGAACATGGGTCCAAGTGTTGAGCTAATTACCTCCAGCTCATTAGTAAAATGAATACGCTGATGTTCACCATCAGCAAATATTCTAGCTTCCTTTCTCTATTAACCAGTTTGCTACTAATATAAAGAAATGTGTAACTTAAAATTATTTGTCAATCACTTACTTATATTGATAATTGGTTGGTAAGCTGTTCCTCCCATCCAGTTTTAAGATTTGCATTTTTTCAGCCTTTTTGCCATTAAGTTCTCTGAACATTACTCTTAATATGTCTCCCGCAAAATTCTTAAGATGGAACCATTGTATATGATTTGATTAATCTTGTTTTGCTAATTGGCTTGCTTTGTTGCTTTTCTCTGTCTCATCTGCTGCTTTTACTCTTCAGATACTTTTTTCCATGCCAACAAAATAATTGTAGGTTGGCATGGAATGTTTCACTCTCTTTATCTTCTTGTTAAATGGCAGCTGCTTTTGCTTTAGTAACACCTCTGTGATTTTACTTTCTATCACGTCTGTAGCATTCAAAGCTGCCTATAATGGTACTAACAAAACAGCAAATTCATTTTCAAAGCTGCTAAATGCAACTGCATTGAAATGAAGCACTGAGTGGTGCCTTCCTACCCCTCCAGCAGCCATTCTGTCTCATCTCATGCCAAATCCATTTCTCCTTCTGTGAATTCTCCTTTCATCCTGACATTGCAAGTTGTAACTATTCCAAAGAGAAAGTTGATTTATCTTGTTCATACTTTTCTTCTGATATTAAGCTCAATTATCTCAATAGATAAACGACTCTGTTGCTTCATTCTGTTGTGCCTTAATGGCCAACAGCAGTGCTTACCCCAGTAATGTCTGTAATGCAGTCATAGTCATAGAGTCATACAGCACGGAAACAGACCCTTCAGTCCAACCAGTCCATGCCAAGTACAATTCCAAACTAAACTAATCCCACCTGCCTGCTCCAGGTCCATATCCCTCCAAACCTTTCCTATTCATTTATCCATCCAAATGTCTTTTAAAAGTTGTAATTGTACTGGCATCCACCGCTTCGTCACAAAGTTCAGCTCCTGCACTATCTGGTTGCCAATAAAGCCTTTACTCCTCACACTATCTCTCAAATTATGCACTAGAACTGTGCCTTTGAATTTATACCCAGATCATCTTTTCTCCTCGAAAATCTGGTCATGTTCAAACTATGCCCAAAATAGTTGATCCCTGTTATTCTTGCAGCTACCATTCTACTGACTTTGAATCAACATCTCTGAACTTCAAACTGCTTTTCACTCTCAAATTATTAATCATCTTTTAGTTTCTGATTACTGAATTTTAATCAATGACCACCAGTATAGTTTTGAATAAGACTTTGTTTATTTATAAAATTTAGAGTTTGAATTGTTGTCTTACACCTTCTTTGAATATGTTTCCTATGTTACGTTGGATTCTTAATGTTTAATTCATTTTTTAAATCTGACACACATGAAAAGTTATCACAATAAGTAAGGGCCTGAGAAATCCATACATATAAAGTTTCTAAATTGCTTGCTTAACTACAGATAACTTAAGTGAAAGTGATACCCAAGATTTATCTCCATACTTACATATGATACTGTAAGAACTTAAATAGTTGTAATCACATATTCTACCAGTTCATGATGTTGATATGTTTCAACACCATTTTTTTTACAGGCAGAACGGACATTAGGGCAAATGAAAGCAAACTAATCCAGATGCTGGAAATCTAAAACAAAAACAAAACGCTGGAGAAACTCAACAGGTCTGACAGCATCTGCAGAGATGAAAACGCTGAATGTTTTGAATGCAATATGACTCTTCTTCAAAATGCAGAACCTGGGAAAGGCCCAATCTGGAACTGTTTACAATGTGTACGATGCCTTGTCTTTCAGCTGTTGAATGTTACTGTCAAATGTTATGCTTGTGCATCACTAATTGAAAAATAGGTTCCAATATTAGAGATAAGATGCACTAATGGTAATATACTATCCAGCCAGATCAATACGTTTCTGTCACAGTTCACAGATAAATAATAGACAATTAGGAAAAGTACTGAAGAGCAACCAGTGACCACCTGACTATGCGTCTCCAGGGAAATAGATAGACAGAAAAATAGTGAAGAAATGTGATAGGGTAGAATGTTTAGGATAATTATTTGAAGGGCTACATTGGCAGAAGATCAATAATTCATGCTATTCATAAATCTCATTTTTACTCTGCAACCAGAAAAAAATATATTTGTGGAAATGAGGAAACATTACAGCAGAATCATAGCACAGCCTTTCAATCAACACTTACAATTACCATTTTCAATTCACAAACAATCCATTCATAATCCCGTATGTATTTTATTAAAATATGTGATGAACATAGAATTTTCTTCCCAAGAAATGTGTTTGCTTTGTATGTGTGTGAATATATAAATTATAATGTGAATTGTTGTGGGGGGGTATCACACCGATCCATCTCAAAATGTATTTATGATTTCAAATCTGCTGTAATGTGGTTAATTCTATGCATTCTCTGAGATGGCTAACTATTTGGCCATTCCTGTGACACCCATATAATTGAGATGACAGAAAGTTGTCTATTTTACAGCAAGAAAAGTCTATTTTCTCACCACTATCGGCTTAAACAAGCTCAAGAATCGACAAAGAGTCTATATAAAAGGCATTTAAAAAATTGTGTGAGCAAAAGCAGTATGATCTCCATGCATGAATGATGGGGAAATGACCAAATCATCTGCAGCCTGTCTGGGTATAGTTGTGTCACTATAGAGCCTCTTTTGATGGAAGATTTCAAAGTAGTAGCATACAGATGCTTGTTACTGGTCGCTGTTGAACCACTGGACTGTTAATAGAATAAAATGTTTATATTGTGGAGTTTACAACAGGTCAAGTAAACATTGAAGCCCAATAGCTTGTTTTCAGTTCAAAATAACCAAGGATTGATTTTAGATTGAAAGAAACACAGAAACTGAAAATTTTTAGGGTGATTTGGAGGAGACCTGATTGATGTTAGAAGCAAATATAGTTTATCTCCTAAAAAGAAGATTTTCATAGCAGATCAATTCCCTCAGGAGATGGTTAGTACATGCAGCTTCGAAATCAGAAAAGTTTGATTAGAAATCTGCCAGTGATTGGAAAGCTGAGAAGATTTAAGCTCTCATATTTGTGGATATTTATAACAGAAGACTCCACAGTTCACAGAAAAGAAACTGGAAAGATTTACATTGAGGGGTAGTTTCTTTGAACTTGAATTGCTATAAATCAATAGTGATGGAGGATAGACTAAAACTTTTTTGTTTTTCTGCATGTTTTAAGACTTTTTTAAGCTGTCTTCTATTTCCGTGTAACATGTTTTCATTTTCATTCTTTTGTGTTAAAAATTTCTGTTCTTCTCTTTATAAAACTGACATGACTATGTTTCAGTGATTGACAAACATGTTAGCAAAGGTAAATAATCTATCCATCCAGGTTCATTCTGGGATCCAACTATTCCAGTAGTACCATCAGCTGGGATCATGCACTACAGCACATTGGTGGTTTCTTGTAATAGAAAATCTGGTTGTGGCTACATGCAATTGCAGGATCTGACCATTGTGTGTTGCCATTGATCCAGTTGAACTACAGAGCCTGTGTAACTTCAGCAGTGCTTCACAGGATGGCTTTTGTATTAGAGTTCCTATCTCTGTGCCAAAGACATGGGTTCAAGTCCTATCTGCACCAGAAGTGTGACATAACATCTCTGAGTAGGTCAATTAGGACAAAATAACAAAATTAGTCATGACAGTAATTATGAATAATGGTAGTTAAGAGTTTGGTCTTTCTTTTTGTACTGATGGAAGTCCAGTCTTAATTATCTTTTTTCAAATAATGGTTCACTGTCATATTTCAGAATTTCTTAATTATACCAAAATGGTAAGAGCTGATAGGTCCTCCAATCAGTGATTCATACAAAGTGCTGTAGTCCAAAAATATGCAGTTGAAAATGGTATTAGAGATACCAGTCTGTTATTATGTGAAGTAGGTGCCATACACTTCCACATGCCCAAAAGGGCCAATGGGTCGAGGAGTGGCAGATGGAGTTTAATTTAGACAAATGTGAGGTGTTGCATTTCGGTAAGGTACACCAGGGCAGATTAATGGTATACAATTAATGGTAGTCCCTGGGGAGTGTTGCTGAACAAGGAGACCTAGAGGTGCAGGTGCATAGTTCCTTGAAAGTGGAGTCGCAGGCAAACAGGGTGGTGAAGACGACATTTGGCATACTTGCCTTCATTGGCCAGAGCGTTGACTATAGGAGTTGGAATGTCATGTTGCAGCTGTACAGAACGTTGGTGAGGCCACTTTTAGAATACTATGTACAATTCTGGTCACCCTTCCATAGAAAGGATGCTGTGAAACTTGAGAGGGTGCAGAAAAGATTTACAAGGATGTTGCAGGACTGAAGGGTTTGAGCTATAGTGAGAGGGTGAATAGGCTGAGGCTATTTTCCCTAGTGCATTGGATGCTGAGGAATGACCTGATAGAGGTTTATAAAATCATGAGGGGCTTGGATAGGGCTAATAGCCAAGGTCTTTTTCCTAGGTTTTGTCAGTCCAAAACTAGAGGGCATAGGTTTAAAGTGAGAGGGGAAAAGTTTAAAAACGTACCTGAGGGATAACTTTTTCACACAGAGGGTGGTGCATGTATGGAATGAGCTGCCAGAGGAAGTGGTGGAAGCAGGTACAATTACAACATTTTAAAAGGCGGATGGATGGGTATATGAATAGGAAGGGTTTAGAGGGATATTGGCCAAATGTTGACAAATGGAACTAAGTCAGATTGGGGTGTCTGGTCAGCGGGGACGAGTTGGACTGAAGGATCTGTTTACATGCTATATGACTGTATGACTCTATGACTCTAATGGTGTGACCTAACACTTAAATCCAAGACGGAACTGAAGTGTTTGAACAAAAAGTGCTAAATAGCTTATTCTACTCAGCCTTCTCCCTGGTTTCCTTCATTACAAATGCCAGTGTTCAGTCAAGTCAGTTAGTTCCAACATGGCAGTGTGATGAAAGCTTATAATATATTATTATTACTTGGAAACTTGGACTCTGAAGTAGAGGGGAAAGGATAAAAGGGTAAATAGCTGTTTTTTAAGGAAAGGGTTACAAAATCATTTGGAACAGTGAGCAGCCCTTCCAAGACAGCATGTAACTGAATCAAAACAAGTAACAAGCGACCTGGTGAGATCACAGCTGCTCATTATTGACTCGAGTATTTTACAACCGGGGAAACAGAGACTAGGGCCACAAGGAGGTTAAGTTCAGCAGAAACAACCTTTACCAGAAGGCTGGTCTTTTTTTTTTGTTTTTGGCAGGCTTTAGGTCAGCAGATTTTGAAAGGATTCTTAAATTTTTTTCTCAACCTCAGAGTAGACAAAGCTGGAGAGAATTCAATGAGTTAGCCTGTCTGTGTATCTTGGGGAGGGATGGAGAGAATCATATCTAGCATTTGTGCAGTAAGTCACCAAAAGGAAATGTTTGTAACATGGCCAGTTGAATAAGAAACTGCAGAGAGTCATGAACACAGTCCATCACACAAACCAGTCTTCCATCCATTGATTCTGTTTATACTTCCTACTGCCTTGGGAAGGCAACCAACATAATCAACGACCCCCTCCCACCCTAGTTATACTCTCTTCCCAGCCTCTTCTGTAGGGAAGAAGATATAAAAGTTTGAATACACGTATGAACAAATTGAAGAACATCTTCTTCCCACTGATATCAGACTTTTGAATGGACCTCTCAAAAGTTGTAAAATCATAAGGGGCATGGATAGGATGAATAGCCAAGGTGTATTTCCTCGGGTGGGGAAGTCCAAAACTACAGGGCATTGGTTTAAGGTGAGAGGGGAAAAATTTAAAAAGGACCTGAGGGGTAACTTTTTCACATACAGGGTGGTGCATTGTATCTTGCACTCTGTTCTGTTACTTGGTGCCCTTTGTATGGTATGATCTGTCTGTGGAGCATGCAAAACAACACTTGTCACTGTACATGTGATGACACTAAATCAAATTAAATCAAATCACTTCAAAGCCAATGTATACTTTCCTAGATGTGGCAATCAGAATTCAATGCATTGAGATCAAAACTCTGACTGATGGATTTTAAATAATACTCTGTAAAACTTTCTCCTATTTGTATTCTGTTAGCCTTTTGGATCACATTTAGTCCTTGTGCTTGTGGTTTGTGCATCTAGACATTGAAGTTCCTTTGCTTCTCTATAGCTTCTGCAGGTTATGACAAGTTTCTTGCTTATGTTGCAGATGCAGGTAGTGGACTTTTCTCATTTATTGTCTCAAATTTATGCATGGAACCCCTGCTCCACATGAGATAGATACACTCCAACCAATGTTTTTTGAAGACTAGACATCTGAGAATTGAGTCCAAAAGCTTGTGAGCTGACAATCATTTGTCCGCTCTCCTTGGCAAAATGACAAAAGCTTGATCAAAGAGGTAAACTTTTGAAGAATATATTAAAGAGAGGAGATAGAAAGGCAAAAATATTTAGGGAGGAAATTCCAGGCCTCAGAGCCTAAGTAGCCCAAGACATGTCAGTTTTGACTATGAGGTTGATGTTGATTGCGAGTGCACAAGAGGCCAGAATTGGAGGAAAGCAGAAAAAGACATTACCAAGACAAAGAGGACAGAGCCTATGAAGGGATTCAAATGTCAGGATGGGAATTTTACATTTGAGGCATTGCCAAACTGGAAACAATGAACTTTTGGATGAGGTGAACTTTATAGAGAGTGGAAAGTGAGACCTCTCAGAAAAGCATCGGAATACTGCAGTTATCTACCAGCTTAAAAAAACATAGCTCGAGGGCTTCTGCTCATCTTCAGGCAAACTTTGAGTGCAATGTTCTTCAGTCCTCACCCGAAGCCGAGGTTCATGTTCACACCTGTTGCACTGACCTTCATGAACCAATAAACCTATCTCCTAGGATTGGAATCACTTCACTTCAATGGTAAGCTTTCAGGCAGTATGCCTATCAATAAGCAGGAGCCATTAGAAGTCCTAAGTACTAATGTAGAACAGAAAATGAATCGTATAAGACCACAGAATTGTTTCAGGTGCAGAAGAAAGCTATTTGGCCCATTATTCCTGCATGGGTTCTAATACCTAGTACCAATCTCTTCTTTTATCCCCATATCTCTGCACCACTATTTCTGTCCAAATAATTATCCAATACCCTGATGAATGCCTCAACTGAATAACTCCACCACATTCCAACGCAGTGTATTCCATACCCTCACTACTCGCGGTGTGAAAGAGTTTTTCAACATCCCCCATGCTTCAATTGCACATCATTTCAAATCTATGCCCTTTCTTATTTTTCTTTTACAAGTGGAATAGCTTCTCCCTATTCATTCTGTCCAGCCTGCTCATGATTTTGAAAACCTCTATCAAATCTCCTCTCAGCTTTCTTCTCTCTAAGGAGAACAGTCTCAACTTCTATCCTCCTGACCAATGTTTCTCATTATTGGAACAATTCTTGTAAGTCATCTGCAAGCTCTCCAATGCATTCATATCATTTCCATAATTGGAAATCCACAGTTGTACAATATACTCCAGCTGAAGTCTAGCAAGTATCTTGTACAAAGTCAGGGCCACCTCTTTGCTCATGTACTGTATGTCTATTAATAAAGCCAAGAACTATTTATGCTTTCTTAACTGCTCTCTCTACCTGTCCTGCCACTTTAAATGATCTGTGCACACATACACCCAGGTCCTACTGCTCCTGCACCCGCTTTAGAATTGTACTTCTGATTGTATATTGTCTTTCAATGGTCTTCTGACCAAGGACTATTACTTCACACTTCTCTGCATTCAGCATCATCTGCACCTCTCCACCCCACTCTACCAAATTATCAATGTCTTTTGGAGCTCCTCCTCACAGCTAACAGTTCTTCCAAGTTCAGCGTGATCTGCAAACTTTGAAATTGTCCCCTGCTCACAAAGATCCAGATCATTAACATTTATCAGGAAAAGCAAGGCTCCCAACCCTGGTGAACTCCATGACCAACCTTCCTCCAACCCCAAAATAAAACCATTCACCATTTCTTTCTGTTTCCTATCATTCAGCCAATTTTGTATGCATGTGACTATTGTCCCTTTTATACCACAACCTATAACCTTCCTCAAAAGTCTATTGTGTAGCACTGTATCAAATGCCCTCTAGAATACATGCATACCACATCAACAATGTTAGCTTCATAGACCTTTTCTGTTATCACAAAACTAACTATGTTAAATCAAAGTACAAATTCAACTTAAAAGTAAGGCCTGAAGATGAGTCACTGGACTGGAAATGTTAACTCTGCATATCTATCCCTGCCAGACCTGGTGAGTTTCTCCAGCAATTTTTGTTTTTGTTTGTTTCAGATCTCCATCATCTACAGTTCTCTCTTTTATTCAAGTTAGTATGCAGATACAGCAAGCAATTAGGAAGGCTTATGGCATGTTGGCTTTTATTGCAAAAGGATTGAAGAATGGTCTTCATATTTAAGAAAGAATATAGTTACAATGACGGTGATAGAGTTAAGGTCCCTGGAGTTTGAGGAATGATGAGACGCTGAATAAATTGAGACCATATTCCCTGGAGTTCAGAAAAATGAAAGATGATCTCATTGAAACATTCAAGGTTATGAAGTGCTTGGCAGGATTGCTGCTGAGATATGCTTTCCCCTTGCTGAGGAATCTAAAACACATAGGCACTGTGTCAGGATAAGGGGACAATCATTTCGAACTGAGATGAGAAGAAACTTATCACTAGTAGAGTTGCATGTCTGTGGCATTCTCTACCCAAGAGGGTTGTGAATTCTCCACGCCGAATGTATATAAGGCTGTGATAGACAGATTGTTTACCTCTAAAGGAATCAAGGGATATGGAGAGTGGGCAAGAAAGTGAAGTGAAAGTTCAAGATTAACTATGGCCCGACTGAATGGTGAAGCAGACTCAGTGGCTGTTCCTTTTTCTCCTGTTCTTGTGGGAAACATCCTCAAGCTGTTGAAGGAGTCTAGATCAAATGGACATAAGTATAAGATAGGAGATGGGCCCATTCAGGAGACAAGTCAGGAAACAGCTTCACATAAAGGGTGAAATACTCATCTGGAAAGAAAATAACAGCAGACACAACTCAATCAACAATGCTATACCTGAGAAACATAGACTTTTATGGACCAATATTATTAATGGATGTGGACAGGAAGAGGATGAATAGAACAGGAATTTAATTGAATAGACTTGGGATTGCGGGGAGGGTTAAATGAACTGCAACTTTTCCTATATTTTCCCTGAAGTTTCAAAGCTGAGGATCTAGAAAAAGGCTTTAAATTGATAAAAGGGTTTAATAGGCTAGATCCTGTCCCCTCCTGGGAGAATTATGATCAAGGACTTGAACAAATATTTAACACTGGAGATGGGCTGCTTTGGCTGAAATGATTTCACAGGAAGGGATGCTGAACGACTTCAATGCTTCAAAACCTAGAATCATAGAATCCCTACAGTATGGAAACAGGCCATTCAGCCCAACAAGTCCACACCGCCCCTCTGAAGAGCATTCCACCCAGACCCATTCCCCTTTCTTTCCCATGTCTAACCCACCTAACCTAAACATCCCTGGACACTATGGGCAATTTAACATGGCCAATCCACCTACCCTTCACATCTTTGGATTGTGGGAGGAAACCAGAGCACCCACAGGAAACCCATGCAGACACAGGGAGAATGTGCAAACTCCACACAGACAATCGCCTGAGGGTGGAATTGAATCTGGGTCCCTGGCACTGTGAGGTAGCAGTGCTAACCACTGAGCCACCATGCCGCACAATGAGGCAGTTTCTGGGGATCAGGGAATATAGGGGACAGGTGAGAAAATGGAACAAATATTAGCCACGATTTATAGAGGAAAGGTGGGAAAATAGAACAGATATTTGCCACAATTTCATCAAATCACCTTGAGGGGTGGGCCGACTTGTGTTCTTAGTCGAAGCCCCTCAGATTGACAGATACAACTATTACCTGGGGGCAATTAAACACTTCATGGAAAACATTAATAACTCTCCCTTCCTTCCTTCCTAGCTGGGGTAACTGCTTTTCTCTGTCAATATTATCTGATGGTTTATAGGTTACCCAACAGGTTCTGTGTCAGGATTTTAGAGTAATCTGGGGAAGGACAATAACAGATTCAGCAAGTAATTTAGGTAATTCTCTCTTTAAGAAGCACTCTTTGTGTATGGAGCCCCAGGGTTTTACCAGTCAACAATAGAGAACCGCTGTTGGTGTAATGACTGAAGTCGATATGGGAACAGCCTGGGGAAGCGTGTTTTTAATCCATATCCTTGAGCATCATTCTACATGAACATTCGAAACCAGCTTGCGGGAATGTAGAAATGTGAACAACCAAGTGAGCGATTTTGATTTCCATCAGTTCCTTTTACAGCATCCTTCCCACTCAGAGATTTCAAGGACGTATGATCACAGCGTAAAGGAGAGACCCTGGGTTTGGGATACCCATGGATCAGAGTCGAGAGTATCAGGTTGCTGTGATAACACAGTGTGGAGCTGGAGGAACACAGCAGGCCAGGCAGCATCGGAGGAGCAGGAAAGCTGACGTTTCGGGTCGGGACCCTTCTTCAGATTCCAGCATTGGTAGTTCTATCTCTCAGGTTGCTGTGAGCTTTCCTGAAATAACTGGGGTGTAGTGTGACCGTTTGGCCGTGTCCGAACCTGGAGGACAATACAGCGTGTGTGGGGTGATGTATAATCCTTACACGTGGGCGGCTGTTCATTGAAAATTATTTCCAAATCATGCTACTCATGTATGGTTCTAAGCGTTGAGACACACATCCTGTGGTTGAACTTGAAAGCACGAATCCTGGCACCGAGCTAGGGATATTACCATTACGCCACCTTATAAAGCCTCCTATTCATTTGCATCCTGGCATGTTTTCATCATCCCTGAACTTACTGCCTGAAAACCCCTCTCACTCTCTCGTGTGGCTCTAGTTTTGCTCTACTTGGGCTCGGGCGGACCCATCTGTTCCTCGGATGTTTACTGCTTAGCTCTGTCGGGTGGAAGGTGGGGATCGGAGGAGTGGTGGTTGTGGAGGCGACGGGGGCTGGGGGGAATGGTGGTTGCAAGGCAACTTTCTTGAGCTTTTCATCCAGTTCCCAGTGGCCGTCAGAGACACCTCAGACAGTCGCGTCCCACGCCTGGAAGGGTCGAGGAATCGATTCTCCCTCAGCGCAACCTGCAGTAACGACTGATGGATGACCCAAATTGTCGAAGCAACTAAAATACACCACCCCGTGCTCTGTCGCGTCCTAGAGGGACGCAATTTCCAATTACATGCCACCGTTGTACAGCAATTCTGTTTTATTTTTCCAGGTTGTTATGTGGTACTGTCCAGTCTCGTTCAAAACGTGTTGGATTTAGGCTATAAATCAAATGAAAGTCACGGTTCCAATTCAGTTTGCTCCCATTATAAACCGTCATCTCAGTATAACTGCGATGCAGAAATATCACGCCTCAGCCTTCGAGATATACTGCTTTATAACAAGGGCCATTCCGGGTTCAAAGATTTTACACAGCGCAGAAACAAATCGCATTCCGTGCTTAGACCATAATTATGCCTCACCGTTCTTCAAATTATGCCCAGAAAATATTGCCGTTTCTAATAAGGGTCTGCGGGCGTCTGCCCCAAAGCCCCAATCATTTTCTGTCCCAGATTCCTCACAATTGACACTTATTTTGCCATCGCAGTTGTACTGAGATCACGGTTTATAATGGGAGCATTTTCTGAAGAAGGGTCTAGGCCCGAAACGTCAGCCTTCCTGCTCCTCTGATGCTGCTTGGCCTGCTGTGTTCATCCAGCTCTACACCTTGTATATCTCAGATTCTCCAGCATCTGCAGTTCCTACTATCTCTTATAATGGGAGCAAATTGGATTATAGAAAGAGCGAAGCTTTCGTCTATTTTTGAGCGTTAAAAAAACAAACTTAACTGTGTTTGATCAGTAAGTATCTAAAAATGGGTGGGCTTGAACCTGTTCTTGTAAGAGGCATGTTGAACAAAATAGAAGCATTGACGGTGATCTCCGTAGACATGGTTTAGCGTCTGTGATTATTCCTATCCAAGCATTCCCCGAGCCGGACAAGTAACTGGTTCACCTCCTGCGCTCCCCCAGCCTGACCATACCCTTGATTTCCACTAGATGGTGCTATTTAGCAATCCATGGAGCTGAAGGAACAGTCAGGACAAAAGACATCTTTTATTCACGTTAGAAAACATGACAGGATTTGTGTTGTTTGTGGGTGATTTTGTGCTGACTGCTTCCTCTGCTAAAATATGCAAGATCGGCACTGGTTATGTTGGCACGCATCGTACCCCCGTCCCGAATTTTGGAAGGTCACGAACCCAATAAGAGCCAATGATGTGTTTATTAAACCGTTGATTTCCAGTTTAAGTATTTAGATTATATGCGAATCTTAGAAAGACTGTGACACCTGGCACAATATCATTTATTTTAAAGTCAGGTAACAAAACGCAAGGGCTAGAATGAAAGGAAGCGAGTTGTTTTTCTGAAAGTCCCGAATATTTAAACCCGGGGATAGGGAAAAACTATTTCGATAAATACACCAGTGAAAAAATATTACACCTTGTATTTGACAGTATGTTGCATCTATTTGGGGAGCGATATTATTTTCGGGAAGATCCCGAGTTAAAGACTCTTTCCTCTTGCCCAGTCGGCCTCCCAGGTGATCAGATAGAAAGCTCAGGTTGGCAGATTTTTTAAAAAAATACCTGTTTCCATTTTGTAATTCAGCAGATGTTTTCATGTGCAAAGTGAAGCCGTGGGTAAAACCCTTGACTCAAACCGCACATGCATCTTTCGTAGCAACATTCAGCAGTTGGTGAAACAGCTCGGTTTGTTGACTAGCTGGTCGTTGTCATTTTGAAGCGCACCGCCGCTTTTAATCGTTGACACCGGAGAAGTACTTGGAAATACATTTCGCACATAAAAGATTATCTTTGACTCCCAAAAGACACGTTTATTTCGTTGGGTTTCCCGCAGTATGAGCTGTTGCCACCAACACCTTGGCTTCTTTATAAAACAAATTATTTTCATTTAGGACTGCAAACACTTGGATATTTAAAATATATCAGTCTGTGAATGTAATGTGTATAAATATTTGAATCGAGAATATTTATTCATGTATCTTAAAACTAGTTCCATGTTAAATTTAAAGTGGTGCATGTAATAATAGTTACAATGGTTAAAATCATTTATGCCTAGTTTGCTTGCACAGAATTTTAAACTTAAGGGAAGCACGCAGTCTGTGAGATTATGTTATTTTACTTTGTATATCTTTATATTCTCAAGATTTTTTTAATGTTTGTCCTGCCAGAAAATTCTCAGACGTTCATTCCGCCTCTCGCAGCTAACCAGTTCACTCTTGGTCTGCTGCACAGAGATCTGTCAGTCTCTTCGCCATTTCCAGATTTCTCTGAGATGACTGAAATGTAAATTTGTAAAGCTCCTTCTTAAACAAACCTGACATTGTTTCCCAAACCGGGAGAAACGCGGGGATTTCCGTCAAACGCCATTCGAGTTTACAAATTAACAAGAAATTCTGGGCTGGCTTTGCAGGACATTCAGCCAATGGCTCAGTTATGTCCCTGTTGCTATTAAAAATAGTATTTAAATCCCCCAGAGCAAAGAGCGCAATTTTTGTGTTTATTATTTATTCGTTTATGATCAGTTTGAATATATTTCACCTTTTAGGTTGGGGAAAATGCGTTGAAAAGTAATTTCTGAGACGGTGTAACCAACAATCGAACCAGTTTGTGGTACTGAGTGTAATCAGTCCCCTGCCTTTGTACGGTTTCTGATGCAAAAAAAATATACGAAGGAACTCTTTATCACACGTTGGGATAACCAGAAACATACAACATAATTCTTCCATAGGGGACATAACACCTTCAAAAATCATTGCGATCCTCCTTTTGTTCATTTCTGTGAATATTTCAAAATATTGCATTTACAAAACATCAGACCTTGCTTTTCGCATGATGCCGTTTAATATTGAACTTAATATTCGCGTTAAACTTCATATCATTATTATTCATTGTAATTCTTTGTGTAAAGCACTTTGAACAGATTTGTTTTGGAAGAAAAAACACCATATTCAGCAAAGGGGATAATTGCGATTGTACTGTCATCGTTGACGGTGACAACTCATCGCAGATCCTGTAAACCGTATGATCTGTCCGATAACTCTTGCAAACGGAATGGAACTTGACCAATGTAAATCAACATGTTAGCTCTTAATCTCGATGGTTTTGACAGATAATGTTGGATAAAATGCCATTACAAATTAATCTGAATCCAATTAAACAAAGTTAACTTGTGGGTTTGAATAGGGTCATTATACAAAAAGTTCAGTTATACATCATTGTTTTACAAAATATTCTTGCTCCTGTTGCATCCAGCACTTAAAGTTATCATTTTGACGAATGACATTTTGCATTTTGTGCTAAATCGGACAAGTAGTATTTCATAATTTGTATGCAACAACGTAATAACATTCCAATCTCAATACGGTCGTGGTGTACGAAAATTAAAACTTCGGACCTTTTTTTAAATGTCTGTGTGATCTTGGGCTGCGGCTCAATGCGAACTGCTGCTGAACTGACGAATTGGAAAGGTGTTTGTTTCCTGACAGAGGCGGCCGAGTCCTGCAGGGGGCGCCTAGGGTACATGCTGCAGTTCATTCTGACCATTCTTTCTCTCTTTCACCCTCACATCCAGGTGTCCTTTGTGTCTTCACAAACAGAGCGCTTGTGTACTTCTTCCAAGGTGATACCTTGTGAATGCTGCTCCAGTCCAATACTGTGAGTGGTTCCGCTTCTGTGAATCGCCATAAAGGGCAATCATTTTCCATATATAAAGTAATAATTTTAATAAAGGCGACTGCGCGGGTTAAAGGAAACATGTAGGCGTTTCTAAAGAGCCCCAGATATAAAAGATCGTTAAGTGTTACGTTATATTTCTCAATCGTAATTAAACTATCATGGCCGTTGGCATTTTATAGGACTGCTTATATTTGAGTCACCTCACAGAAAGTAGATTTTTAGTTGCAGCTTAAGACTTTCTTTGTTCCTTCTATTTTTGCTTCCAAAATGACTTGCGTAAAGTACTGCACAGATACATTACATTGAAATACTGTATCTGTGTGCCCAGTGCACTTCTAATTAACGTGATCTTTTACAGGTCAACTTTTTCTTTCCTGGAGTTTGGACTGACGTTTATTTTTACAGTATTGGATCAACTCTGATTTGCATGCCTAACGCACATCGAAATGTAGTTCACACAACCAAAGAGGGCAGGCTGAGATTTTATCAGGTTCTGAGATGTGGGAACAAAGAAACTTAACTTAGCCTGAGTCAATAAACCGGACCATCCACGAGCCTATATTTCACACAGCGAACATTTCTACATAAATGCACGCAATTATGGAGGTGTAAAGTGTCCTGAAGCATCATTATACTGGAGTCTGTGTGCGCTTATGTTTTCTAAAATATGGCGAATTTAACTTTCTTTCATTATTTGACAGATGTGCTAAGTGATGCAAATCAAAATGAGTCTGAATTGTGCAAATACATATTATTGAAAGCGCAGCTTTAATTTAGTAAACGTTGATCGTATATTATTGTCCAGACAGATTGTAATCGACGATAAGCCTCTTACAATTTAAATGAAATAATGTGCTCCATACCTCATTGTTATAGTCTTTATTGATGACTAATATAGAAGGGGTGGTCTGCATAGCCTTCCCCGGTCTGTGATCCTCCGAATAAACAATCATTAAAAATATAAAGAATGTGGAATTTTCCCATCCAGTGGCTGTTGTTTAAAGCAGCAACAAATCATTGCCAGCTGCCCTCAGTCAAACAGTAGGAGAGTTTCAATATTTTCCTGTGTATTTTTACAGAAACTTTACAGCAAATGTTCTGAACGAGAATTGCATGTGACATTAGAGAGAACTCGGCAGAGATACAGCGAGGATGGGAGCACCTTCAGCGGTTTCCGATACCATCATTTTCCATTAACATGGACTAAAACTTGGATTATCGTTCGAACCTCCCGCGTTTAATCTTCAGGAAGAAACTTCATGTTTTACACTTTCTAAAAAAAATCCCAAGCCGTTCGAAGGATATTTAAGTCATGTTAGCAAAAGATCCCGCGCTCTGTTTGATAACTGTATCGGTTAAATAAAATTTTCATGAGATTAAACTGTTTGCCCTATTAAATTTAAATTGTCACTAAGTGCCAAACTCGTGTCTTGTTTAGACGTCCCCGGTAGACCGTGTCAAATACAAATAAAGCGTCGGGGATAACAAAACATAGCAGGAATTTGAAATCCTTACTTTCACTTGCGATTTTACCATCAGACACTACCTGATGTTGTCTGACCGCACGGGAAGCTCAAAGTGCAGCCGATTTATATAAATGCAACTGGTCCTTGTAATATTGGATCTCAATACTCCTTAAGACTGATGAAAAAATGCTGTCAGTTTTATAATACTACAATACTAGTCAACAATGATAAAATACTATAAACTCTTCAGAAAAATCTAAATTAATATTATCTAATATTATCCTCAACATCATTCGGGGATGCATCAAGTGGATAGCTTCTTTTAATATTCAGTTCTTTTAAACGTGGCATTTTCTTTGACATTAGCGATATAAATATCAAATTAGCCAATTAATACATTTGTTTTTAAAAAAAAGCAAAGGGAAGTGATGGCGGTCCGTTAAAAGTGTGATTTTTTTTCTCTTGATTTAGGGAGAGATAGAATTGCGAAGCAAATCTATCGCTGTACAAATAGCCTGAGGTGGAACAAAGTTCATGTGGGGGTCTTTATATGTGGAAGAGAATGACCCGAGGAATATGTCAGGTCCACCTGCAGTGTCCCGGAAGACATACAATGAATCGTATTGTACCCACGCGCAGATTCACTTCGAAAGCAAAAACCACACTCAAACCAAGGGCGAAATTAAAACCATTCCAGGCAAAACGATTACAGACTATATCCATGTTCACCCATAGTACTCGAGTGCTCAACAGACCAATGATGCCTCTATAGTTGTCTGTACGTTTATTTCATTGTCGATTTTACTTTAATTCGCCCGGCTTGCAATTGTTAAAGGGATTGTATTGGGTGGGTGTGTGTGCACGCGGGCGCGCGCGCATGTGTTTTCAGCTAGAAAAGATTCGTTATTTTCATACGGTCATTTTTCCAGCATTGTCCGCATAAGGTCAGTTGCAGACACTGATCCGATGATTTGTCAACATTTTCTGAGGATGAGTTAAGGTTTGCAATGGATTGATTACAGAACTGCTGCCCACACATCACTGCTATTGATAACGAATCGATTCCAAGTGTGGCTCTATCTCAGGAGCAGGAACGAAGCGATTGCAAGCGTGGGTGTATCTCAGGAGCAGGTATTAATCGATTACAAGTGTGAGGGTGCCTCAGCGCTCAGTTATTAATTGATTACAACTGTGGAGTTGTCTCAGGAGCCGGGTATTAATCGACAGCAAGCGTAGGTTATCTCAGAAAGCAGTAATTAATCGATTAAAAATGTGGGCGTGCCTCAGTGCTCAGGTATTAATCGGCTATAAGCGTCGGGGTGCCTCAATACCGAGGTACTAATCAATTATACGTGTTGGGGCATGTCAACACCCAGTAATTATTCGATTATAAGTGCGGGGTGTCTCAGCATCCAGTAATTAATCGATTACAAGTGTTTCAGCACCTACCTAATCGATTATACATGTCGAGGTATCTCAGGACTCAATAACAGTCGATGCTAGTTATAAAATATAAGTACAATTGGCCTGTATAATTATTGAAATTGTATCCATATATTGACGGTTCATAACGAACATCTTAAAAGCCACCTTGCCTTGGATTTTGAATGATTTAGCAAGTGACTGTGTTATTAGTTTTATAAATAATACTGGGCTGTTTGATAAAGTGAAGTCTCATTCATTAGAATTATGTTTGAAAGACAAAAGGCCAGTTTCCACATTGATCTATTTACACGCACCAATCTTGTGAAGAAGTCAGCCTGCGGCTTCTGGGGAACATGGAAAAGACCATGGCTTTATAATACCGACATTGTCTAAAATTAAAATCTGAACTAATTCAAAGATTTAAAAAAAAACAGCATCTGGGATTTCTTGATGGTTCTTTAACGAAAGTGGGCACGGACACTTTGCAGGTTCCGAGTCGAGCATCACAGATTCTGGGAGTCACACTCGGCCCTCGGTGCCTCTGTCACAATACTGTGTAGCCCAAAAACGGGGCGAACAAATACCCTTCACACATCTGCAAATGGACTGGCACCTCAGAAGAGTTAGGAAAGTCATTGAGTTAAGGGGAAGCCACCAAACCCATTTAACGCACTGTCCAGCTGTTTGAATGGGATCTCAACAATTTGTCTGTGTTTTAATTGAAGAAAATGTTACGGCCTAAATTGTTCCCATTCAGCATGTGGAAAAGGAGCTGATCTCACATTACTTTTGACTGATTCGCCTCCCACTTCTATATTCTCTTGCGCGGTTGCTGCCGCGTAAAAAATCGGTAATACATACAAGCATCACTCTTCAGAGAGTAGGAACAGGTTCCACACTTCCAGCTAAATGCTCCCACATTGCGAGGTACACAAGCCAGTGTTGCGTTAACCTTTAACAGCGAGCTTTTACCTGCTCTCTCCCTAAAAAATTAAAATTCACATATTCTTTAAATGGGAATAGCTTCGAACTATTCAATCGACATTACTTTTTAAAGATAAAAATATATTATTAATTTTGTCTTTTTAAAAATGAAATCTCCCTGTGTCCTACACTTATAATATTGCCTGAATTCGGAACATGTTATTCCATAGGTATTTCATGTTTATTTAATCTTTGAAAGATGAGGAACGATCATCTTGAAGAGCGCAATTTCAGTAGAATGGTAAAAACAGGAAAGTTTAAAGCAATGTATTAAAATGAGGGAGGAAGGGGGTTTGAACATGTCAAGAAAGTGGGGAGGAGGGGTGCGTTTAGGAGTGGGGGTGTTCATTGCCTATTTAAGTGTTTCTTTGGCATTGGAATGGGGGAGGGAGGAGAGCTGGTGTTAGAAGTGGGCTGGAAAATGGTACGTCACCTAGTTGCTGTGAGTTGTACGTGGGTGGGCCAGAGTACAGCAGCAACATGGTGTTTCACCCGGAGACGCAGAGACTTCAATTGGACATTGTCGCCTCGGAGGGAGGGGCTGAGAGCTGAAGGGGGGAGGTGGGAGAGAGAGAGAGAAACTGCGGGGAAAAAAAACGCTGCGTAAAAGTCTTGTCAAGTGACGGATGTCCAAAAAGTTCAGAAGTTATTTTTTCTTCCCCAATCCACTCTGCCATCCCGCAGAAAGAAGGACGTTTTGGGGGCAGATGTAAAAAAGGTTGGAGGAACTCTCTGCACAGCGTTGGGAGAAGAAGCGTGGATTGCTCTCTCTTTCGCTGGTCTTTTCGTTGGGGGGGTTTGGGGTGTTAAGTTTTGGGGGGGGGGGGGGGGGCTAAGGGGCTGGTGTCGAACAGCACAGGGCCGGGAGACTTCTCCCCCCCACCCCTGTTGGTTATTGTGTGCAGTTGGGGTGGTTTTATTTCCCCCCCCCCACCCCCCTTTTGTTTTGCTTTCTCTGACTGTCGTTGGCCAGGCCGAAGGCAGCGATGCAAGCTCGTTACTCGGTGTCGAGTCCGAACTCCCTGGGAGTGGTGCCCTATCTGAGCGAGCAGAATTACTACCGGCCCGGCCCGGGATACACCGGGATGCCGGCTCCGATGGGTATGTACCCGCACGCAGCTCACGAACAGTACGCGGCGGGGATGGCTCGATCGTACGGACACTACACCCCTCCTCCGCAACCCAAGGACATGGTGAAGCCTCCTTACAGCTACATCGCCCTCATTACCATGGCCATTCAGAATGCGCCGGACAAGAAGATCACTCTGAACGGGATCTACCAGTTCATCATGGAGCGCTTCCCCTTTTACAGAGAGAACAAACAGGGTTGGCAAAACAGTATCCGCCACAACCTGTCCCTGAACGAGTGCTTCGTCAAGGTGCCCCGTGATGACAAGAAGCCGGGCAAGGGGAGTTACTGGACCCTGGACCCGGACTCTTACAACATGTTCGAGAACGGCAGCTTCCTGAGGAGGAGGAGGCGCTTCAAGAAGAAAGACGCTGTGCGGGAGAAAGAGGAGAAAGAACGCCAGGGCAAAGAGGCTCCGGGCCGGCAGCAAGCGGCCGCAGGAGACGCTGAGAAACACACCGTGCGGATCCAGGAGATCAAGACGGAGAACGGGGCACCGTCCCCGCCACCTCCGCCTCCGCCGCCGAGGCTAGCCGGTCCCCCTGCCCTCAGCATGGTGCCCAAGACCGAGAGCCCGGAGCCCAGCAGCGGGCACAGTCACAGTAGTAGTAGTAGCCCATCCAACAGGTCCCTGAGCCTGGATAGCCACGAGCACCAGGCCTTCACGGTGGAGAACATGGTCCCGTCTCTGAGAGGCTCCCCCCACGCCTCCGGTGAACTCAACGCGGCCTCCCGGACAGGTATCAGCCCCTCGTTACCCCTCAGCTACCCATCGAGCCAAACGTCCATCTACAGCTCCTCCTGCAGCCATAGCCTGAGCTCGGCTACCGCTGGCACCTACCACTGCAACATGAACCTATACTCCGGGGAGAGAGCCGCGCACATCGCAGCGAGCGGCGTCGACGAGGCTTTACCCGAATATTCAATACCCCCGAGCAGCAGTAGCACCGCCGCCGCTCCTTCCTTGAGCCACGGTCTGAGCAACGGTCAGGACGGGGCCGGGACCGGGGCAGGTCGACTCGCCTCCTGGTACCTCAACCAGGCGGGCGATCTGAGCCATCTGACCTGCAGCGCGTACTCCGGGCAGCAACAGAACATCCACACGGTCCGGGAAATGTTTGAGGCACAGCGAATCGGCCTCGGCAACTCCGCCGTCAGTTCCGCGCACGCCAATGGGAATAGCAGTTGTCAGATGTCGTTTCCCCCAGCCCAGACACTTTATCGCACCTCAGGTTCGTTTGTCTATGACTGCAGCAAGTACTGACACCAAAACAAACACATGAGAGAGAGAGAGAGAGCGCGTTTACAGACTGTAACATTTTATCTTTTAAAACACAAGCAACAACAGCCCGTGTTTATATATCTGTCTCCTTTTGTATATAAACAAAAAAAAAACACAAAACCAATTTGAAATTTGGCTAACAGAACAGTGTTACTCCAAAGAAACGTAAGTTGCTTTTATTTCGCAAAAAAAGTGTTTAAAAATGACAAAGTTTGTGTGTCAAATCTACTAGAATTCACGGCGAGCTTACTCGGACTTGTTATAAACCGTAAGAGTCGGATAGTAATTTATTTTCAGTTGTAGTAGAATATTATTTTTAAATATGGACCAAACTCCCCGAAAGTGTTCTGGTGCTGACCCCCCTCCCCCACCCACCAACCCCCATCCCGAATCTTTTAACGTTAATGTTCTTCTTGATGTTACACCTTCCAGTATAAAGGTTGACTGTATAACGCGATTTTATGTCCTCCTTTTATTGAAAATGTTCCGAAGGCATTGCATTGTTTGTTTCTTAATAAATGACAATTCGCTCCGTCTGTTGGAAACTCGGGAGGTTTTACAGTTCCTGCTGTAAAATTATGTGCTCATTCGGAGAGGGAGAGAGTGAGAGAGAGTCGTACATCTAAAAGAAACCGCTGACAGGCACAAACTAAATTGCTAGCTGAACGAATGGGATTTGAATTAGGTTGAGCGTAGCATCCTGAATCTTAAAAACTCTATCTCTGTCCACCCCACACCCCCATACCCCCATTGTTATCTGGTCCACAAGTCAAAGAGAGCGTCGCGGCTGCCCAATTCCAACAAACGTTTGTCATTTCGGATAAAACCAGCCCTTATCGGCTCGGTTATCTAAAGACAACAATTAGTCTGTAATTGCAATTGCTCTTTTTCTCGATTGCAGTAATTTGGTAGCAATCAGGCAGCGATTTAAGAACACAGTGGCCACCTCCTTAAAAAAAAGCTAACACCGTCAAACTCACACAGTCATATCTCAGTAAATCCGGCCTTTTTGTTTGTAAAGTGACAGTCAAAGCTGACTCACTCCCCACTTTCTTGTACAGGTGAAGATGGTGTTTCTTCACATTTTATTCAGCCAGCAATGCGATTCGACATATTTATTGAAAGAGTTCAAATGCCCAGGAGAAGCACCAATTCTGACATTATTTCTCTCGTATTTCCCAATTTGCTTGCTGCTTTTTCTTTAAAAAAAAAGAAAAAGTATCGCCGATTATTTTGAAAGCAGCTTTTGAAAACTTGCACGCTGGTTTAGAGAGTTCACCGCATGCTGCCTAACAACTGGCCCAGTTGAGGGGTACTCTAGCTTCAGAAAGGTTTATGGGCTGTCTACGGGCTGTTTTCCGTTCTCTCCGCGTTGAAGGGTGTTGCTTATCAGTGGCTGTTTTTTTTAAGTCACACTGTTTTTCCAACAAACAAACTCAAGTATCAAACGAGGCAGTTTGCTTTTTGCCGGCCTAGACCGGTTGGATTGAAATGAATGTTACTATCTCCTCCGCTCTGTTTATGGTGGCTCCTGCCTTTTTACATTCAGATAAGAAGAAGTTATATGACACGTCTGACACCCAAAGCCATTTTAACACCAGTTTAAAGATCAAAGTTTCTTCCTTTACATTTCTGCCCCACTTGAAATGATTGATAATATCTTAAGATTGACTCTTTTAAACAAAAAAAACCTTGAAGTGCAATTCTAGGACCTCGAACAAATCCTTGGGAAAGGGCACTTTAATAAGATTAAGCGGAAACCGATTTGAAACTAATAAAGATATACCCCCGCCCTGCAAAAAGAAACTGTGTAGAATTTAGAAGTAGGAGCCCAAACTGCAGTTAAAAAATACAGACAAGGTCAACTATTAAACAGAGGGAGACGCTGCCGTTTGGCATTAAAATATCTATCATTTTAAGTTGGAACTTGGAAGCACTTATCACATTAGCGTCATAGCTTTAAATTATATTTGAGAATATTTATTTAACTCCGCGCTGCAAATAAGAGGAGACCAGTACAGTAACCAACAGGCCTCCCAAACAATACACAAGAGCATTGGCAGCGGTAAGATTTATTGAGCGCATATTATACCTTATTAGGGCTGGTTGAGTGTTGACTAGACATTTAAAGAAGAAATCCTGGGAGACAATTTCAATGTCCCGGGAAACCTACGCTATTAAACAAGTGCATGATATGATCTTCACTTATTAAAGACCACCAGGCAACATCGAAAAAAAAAACACTCCGTGCTACATGAAGCGGGAGCCACGTTAGCGTTAATTTTGGCTTCTTGGTTAAAAAAAATCAAAATGGGTCGACAGAAAAAGGCCGCCTTTTTACATGGCAATTAATTTGCTTGAACTAACGTGATTTGAGGTCACTGGGAGAGGGCTGTGCAATGTGTCCACTTTGGGCTAATCGAGTTATATTAGACACGGGGCCTTCTGTGATTAACTGTTTACACACCATTTCTACAGTTTGTTTTGAATACACACGTGTGTTTTAGAGCTGGGGTTAGGTGTAGAGTTCGTACAGGTTTCATTCCTGACATTTTGTAGGAAGCAGGATCAAGTCCACTCTGGAATCTGCGTTATGTTAACTGAGAGGCGCCCACACTCCACTTTGAATTCAATCGTAACTTTGTTCGTTTGTATTTTTGGTACGTATTAAATATTGAGTGCTCGAGCCACAAAATGACTGACGAGAGCAGAGGGGTGCTTGATCTGGATATGCAGGGAAATAGAGGGGCACCTACCGCTCACAATAAAGAATCCCTCGGGACGGTCGAAACTGATTGCATTGGTCGCTACACAGGAACCCAATCCTGGCTGTGTTTATAAGCAAAGCAAACTTATTTAGTTTTTAAAAGCCTCAAAATTTAATCCATGCTTGTCCAATTTGCCATCTGCCCGAGATAAGGTTTCCGCTGTAAATGTAGTTCAGTTTAATCCGATGAGTTGTGGTAATAATATTTGAGAAGATTGAAGTGCAAGGCTTCTAGTTGTTTTAAAATAAAGCTCACCTAAGGTACACCATTTCGAATATTTACTTTACAAACTTTTTTTCCAAAACGTTCGCCCGGCAAAGAATGGGAGGTAACCGATCTGAATGAAACCGCAAGGCATCTTAAAACCTATTTTGTTCATTTTATTAAGGACGAGAGATGATCTCACTGAACACATAAGATCCTGAGGGAACTTGACAAAGGTGAATGCTGAAAGGATGTTTTTAGGTTCACGGTTGAAAAACAAGAGAATTTCCCGTTTAAGAGGAATGTGAGGAGAATATCTTTTCCCTCAGAGGGCCCTGAGTCTGGAGTTCCCTTCCACAAGGACGGTTGGAAGCGGGGGTCGTTGAATACTTTTAAGGCTGAGTAGATAAGGGTTACAGGGAGCAGACAGGAAACGTGGAGTTTAGGCCAAGATCAGATCAGCCATGATCTTATTGAATGGCCGAGCAGACTCGAGGGGCCGAATGGCCTACTCCTGCTTTTAATTGGTTATGTCCGCAAATGTATTAGATAGTGGAGAACGTGATTAACAAGCTTTTAATCGGCAGCCAAGTATTCATATTTGGGTGACTAGTTTACGGAATATGCCAGCTGAATTTGTATACTAGAATTCACCAGTATGACAATGAACACGTAATCATGATATTACCGAGTTATGGAAAAACAGGAGTATTACCGGCAAATAGACCATCAGTGTTTTGGTCGAATTGCTTTCTTTTTCTTTGGAAGCGATATATTGATGAGTTTCTTGATTTCGGCCTCAGTAACGATGACAAATGATAGTTCAAAAGTTAATACAATTACTAGTAACAGGTGAACGGTTGATAAGTTAGGAAAATGTAAAATTCAAACGTGTGGTCACTGGAATAGTATCCTAGACATCTCTAACAATAACTTGACTGGAAGGAACTGTGAACATTGGACATTTGGAGAAATTTGAAATGAGGACGCGTTGTAAATTGTACAGAATTGTGCCCATACAACTGGTAACATTAATCCTATTTTCATAACACGGGGCTGTACTGACAATGTGCTGTTTAGCAGGAAATGATGTGGAATTTGCTGAGTTTTAAAGATTTAGCTACTTGTTTAACATTGATGATAAAGATCTGTTCAAACTAAATGACAATTGATATAGGATTAAGACTAGTTTTGAGAAATTGGACCTAAGTATACATATATTGGCAGAACTCAACAGAATATAAAAGCTTTACAACATCGACACAATAATAGGTACTGTAGAAATCTATTACAAGATGAGAAGAATTCCAACTATTTCTGCGTATTCGCTAATTGCTTCTAAAAATTAATGTTGTTCTTTTCATTCCATGACATCTTATATTCAATCCGATTGTAATACAATCTGCATATAGTAATGGCGTCCCAACTTGTTTCAAGTAACAAGCTCACATTATGTGTGTGTGTGCATATAGTGCGCAGGCATTTTTGAAAAATGTATGCATGCGTGTCCATTTACCAGATATTTAACCATATAATGGGTGTTTGCAGATAACCACCCCTGCAGTAAATCGTGAATGTCTATATCAGCAGTGATGCCTGATAAATATTTCGCAAGTGAAACTGACAAGATAACGCTTCAGTAGCAAAAAGTTGGGTAGAGTAAGTCTTAGGAGTGGACGTATTCTGTACCACACCAGCCGGCTGTATTCAGATACCGGGTGTAAATATGGAATTACAGAACTATTTGTGGTTTTAATGATATAAATATGAATATAGAGAAAACTCCCCATAGGTTACAAGAATTTTATAATACTCAACATGTAACACCTCTCATCGATTTTTTTTTAATATTATGATTTGCCTTGTCTGAATAGAATTGACTCTGAATCCTCCCGAAGATTAAAGGAATGGATTAACTGTAGGGAAATGTCACCATCAAATGACATTGTAGAATCTGTTTTGTTTTTGTCTACGTCGTCTTTAATCTTCAAACTCGAGACGTGTAATCGTTCTTTATCAAGTTACCAGAATTTCTAATCTCTCAACCCACGAGGATTTTTAAATATATAAGTCACACCTTGCGGATTCTGGCTGCAATGACAAAAAAAAACCCTTCCCGAACATATTCGGAAGAGAGAAGGCAGTAGGAATTCTGTTAAAAATCAAAGGCCACAACCGGCTGTCTGACATTCAATTCTTCCTCCAATTTCCACACTTCCTGTACATTGTTGGGTGCTTAATCCAGATGTCTAATTTAATCAGTACGTGTTCATTCTAAACTAACAGAATTTGATCGCACTGTACGGTGTAACGTCAAATATGAAAAAAGAACGAGGAAAATATAAGTAATAAATCCAAAAAAGCAATCAGAGCCTGCACAAATATTGGGGTATATAATATATACTTTTAAGACGTTTGACAGCATTCACGCCGGATTTTTAAAAAGTGCGTCTTTATTGTACAGTATATATGCGTGGAAAGCTTTTGTTTACCAACCCCACAAAAATTTGATTTTGGCGAGGTGTTTTCAATCTGAATCTATATTGTACTGTGAATATTTTCTGTCTCTTTGGTTTCAAAGCTTTTGTTAATACGTTGAACTAAAATCTTCACCTAAAGATAGAAAGAAGCATTCTTATGCAGGTTTTAATATGGGTTTAAAACATTGGTTCCGATTCATTCCATACATTATTGCACCGAATGATTCTGTTTATGTCATTTTAAAGTCAATTAAAGGGATATCTTCATGCACACCGACTTGTGTAAACATATGGATGCATACTTGCGTGTTCACGCTTAGATTTTCAGTTTCCAACTTTAATTATAAAACCATTAATTCTTCCCTGGCCCAATAAACAAACGTCGCGTTAGTAAGAAGATTGATCGCTTTCATGCAACTAAATCTGACTAGTCCAGGAAGAAATAAAATTCAATCAGTGTGCCGAATCATTTTTCATGAGACGGAGAAGGCACAGAGTGAAACGCTGCCAGAGGCCAGTGCTTGGGAATTTCAGCTTATCAACCCCCCAAAAAAATTGACTTTGGCGAGGGACTTTCAATCTGAGTCTATATTGTACCGTGAATGTTTTCTGTCTCTTTGGTTTCAAAGTTTCGAACTGTTGTCAAGTTGCCTGCAGTCCTTTTACTGGCGGGATATTTCAAATGTGCTTTTGGGGGCAACCCGAAATTAGAATGCTCAATGGAGGTTATTTTGCTAGCTGTCTGTAACAATCCTATAGCCGTTTGCCAATGAGTCATGTATCTTCATAACGAACTGATTTTGACCAAAACAAAAATCTATACCGACATTCAAATTTCCAGGCGGCTGTGTTTAGGTGGTAGCTTATAAATGACGGGAATAGGAGCGATCAGCGCTCAGAGCTCAGCGCCTCGTGTTTGAACGCCTTTTTAGCTAGTTTGCGGCACTAGGTCAGGACAGACTGTCCCGTGCATTCTGTTGTTGTTGTATACACTGTGATGTGTTCCATATTGTGTGGAACTGAATTCCGTTTGCATGCGTCTGATTTCAGACTATTTTGGGTGAAGGGGTCAAGTCTTTACTTTCGATTTTAAGCGGATCCAGTTGGCTGCTGCCGCTCTAACTTTTGCTCCCTTTCTAAGCCAAGCGTCAGAGTAAACTCACACTGGAATACTTCAGGTCAGAGCTGATTATAGGGTTGGGTGGCCGACAATTTTTTTTCCCTAAATAAACACAGCTTGATTCAACCTGGGTGGGCAAAACGGACCAATTTTTCACAAACGCTTTCGGAGAAGTTGGGTGGTGGGGGCTGGGGGGGGGATGTTGTTCACTGGGGGGAAAGAAAACAAGACGGTACTGCTTGGGTACTCTGTGATCCTGAAACAGCCCCCCACACTCTAAACGGCAACATAGGGAGTGTTGGCGTAGAGACCAGCAAACTGCAACATGAGGTCAGGAGCGATCTGAATAAGCTGGAAAGTTTATAAGGCCAGTCACAGCTATCAGCCAGATAGTTAGTACCCCGGTCAGGCCAAAATGACCTATTTCAAAAGCAATCCGCCTTTCTCCGCGTGTGAGGTAGATTTGGGAGGGGATGTGGGGGTCAATAACGCCTATAAAGCGCGCCTCGTTTGAGATAGCCTTAAGATCAGCTGTGAATGTCAATTCATGGCGTGAATATGATGCCAAGATGCGGGTTCTGAAGGTATGGACAAAAAAAAGATTGCCCAGTTTGTGGTCTCCCTTTGTCAGTTTAATGCTGGACGAGATGAAAAGTACAAATGTTAAAGATACATAATTTCCCCTTGCTTTGGCCTCCACTTGTCTAAGCTCAGATTGTATTTCAAGCCTCGACTCAAAAGCCTTTTTTTTAACCTTCATTTGCTTTTTTTAAAAAATCTGCCCTCATTTCTTTTCATTTATTTAAAATGCTCGAGGGTATAATTTTCAGATTGTCCCCACACCGTCGAGAATAAGGGATGACAGGCAGATTGTTGTATTTTTTTTTCTTGAAATATATTATAGTACCCCGGGAAAATTTCGATATCAGAAGTGAGACATTCGACTAGGTCATCTCTCCCCCACACCCCTTATGTTATAGTTATTGAAATATAATATTTTGAAGTAGAGCCATAGAGAAGTCGACACTTTATTAAATCCAATTTTATCTTTCAGCTTCTTCGCAATACAAGGTGGAGGATGGGGGGTGGTGAGAGAGTATAGTGAAGTATTTGCATAGATGCAGCAAAGGCTTATTCCGGAGTCTGGATGCAATATTACACTTTGAGGTACTTTGTTTTCATTGTCCTGTGAAACGGGGTGAGGAAATACTTAGAGCTAAAAAGGCCACGAATTCACAGGTCAGGAAAGATAAGGATCACAAAGGTGTTGGCGGCGTCCTCTCCCACTCACTGCCTTTCCTGAGCACTTTACCAAAGCGACGCCAAAACAGGATCCCTAAAATTTCGAAACAATTGTCTGGAAGATTTTGATGGGTTTCTGTGTTTTAGAATTTAACAAGCTGTAATCAATGTGACCCGTGCGGCGGTTCCTTGAGGCTGTTAGCTGTGTGAAGAAGTGGGACTCGAGAACTGTTGAAGCTTCAAGCAAATTCTCTCAGGCTTTCCTCACATTTCCACCAAATCAGGAGCACAAGTGAAACCATGTATTTCCCCCGTACTGCGGGCGACATGGAGTAAAAAAGAGGGCATTTCCATCTGGTTGACCTGCTAGGACAGTGCTGAAAGTTTTCCGACAGTTTTAGGCATGTTTCTTAACTTAGTCATATATTGTACTGATTGTGAACTCTTGCAAAGATAATGAGCTTAGGACTGTAAATGAGGTATCTGTACATACACACAGAAAAACAGCCGATTGTAGTGATTAGGCATTTTGTTATTTACGATGGTGACACTTGATGACATAGAACTCAATGTTGAGGCTGACGTTAGAAGCACACCGTGCTACCAATTGTACAAACCCAAAGAATAACCGCAGTGTAGAATCATAGGGGGTGGGGGGTGGGAAACGAGATTGAAAAATTGCAGTCACTACTGGAAACTGTCTGTTTAACCCCGTGAGAATTGCAGTAGAAGCCCTGGTCTGTATCAACAAAGTCGTTGAATTTTTCCCTTTCCTTGGGCAAGGTAATGCGAGCAGGGACCCAACCTGCCCGGAACTCCTCAATATCAAATTTAAAATGAGCTCGAAATCTCTGTTCTTTTAAAACGAATACGCTAATCAATAGCGGGAGTAGGCCTTTCGGCTGCTCCGCCATTCAATAAATTCGTGGCTGGTCGGAATTGTGGTCTAAATTACACTTTCCCGCCTATCCCAAACACCCGAAGACTGTCCCGTTAGTCCAAAAAAAAACTTTTGTTGGAAACTGGAAGAATCAGCCAGTACGCAAAGGTTCATCAGCCGAACTGAATCATGAAGATCTCGGAGCTTCCGGTTATATCCCTAGCCCATCTCACCCCCATCAGAAAATGTTGAAACAAAAACAGAAATTGCTGGAAAAACTCAGCAGGTCTTGCAGCATCTTATAGACAGAAATCGGAATTAACGTTTCGGGTCTAGCAACACTTCGGAAAACACTGTGGAATATTTTGATATAGTTTGAACGGGAAATGCGTTTATTTCTTGAACGTTGATTTTTCATTGTAGTTAAGAATACAAGTATTGTTTGGGCCCAATTTTAGTTATCGCCAATGAAAGAGCATATAAGCAGAGTCCAGATGTCCTGGTTTTGTTGGTCACGGTCAATGGTCAATAATCTTTTCAGAGCAAATCAGAAATTGCTAGGCCGTCCAGATGCAACGGTTGCACTGACTTCCACCCAATGCTTCGAGGCTGGGTTTACAAAGATCTGCCAATGCCAGGAGGCATTCTACAAGGCAAGCGCATGCCACGGACAGGATAACTACAACTAGGAGTTCGAGGGCTGCAGCACCTGGGCAGATTGAACACATTAAAGAGGCGCTGGATCTTTTGAAATTGCAGGTTTACCTGTGCTTAATAATTAGACAGTATCATCTTACCATTGTCTCAAACACAGAAATATTTGTTGTATTTACAGTAGCATTTCTTCAAAAGACAGCAATGGGGCATTTTTTTTAAAAATGCAACAGATCGATTTTCATGGATGAACTGTAGGCCAATTTATTTCTCTGTGAAGTGTCCAGATTTTAAGGTTCTTTAAGACCTTTATTACAACCCCTTATAGGATGGTTGTTTGAATCAAGCTCCAAAATTTTGAGCTAAATAGTTACTCAAGTAATATAGAACCTAAAGTAAAATCATGAGTCTTAAAGTGGCAACCAAATTATGGGCTTCATCCAAACTACAATATTATTGTAAATGTGTTGAGAACTGTAACAGGTTTATGTTTAAGAGGCGAGTTAAGATCTGTTTCAATTGAGTGAAGTGGCAGCCAGTCTGTACAAATATAATTTTTGACAGCAAGCACGCAGAAAACGAGTTACGAGTTTAAGACCCGATTGCTTAGCTTAAGAAATTATTAGTCCCAATTTTCTGGGGCCAACATTTACATGGTATACAAGTCCGTTATCATGGGATGCCCACTTCAGCACTATTGCGTCTTTCGTATGTACCCTGCAGCCTCACATCCCGATGCCAAAATTTGATCTGTACACGATTTTTCGCAGTTCTGCAACGTAACCATTAATTTTAAGTTTAATGCGTTGCTAATGCGTCGACATTTCAGAAAAGCCACAAGGGAGTATTTTTTTTAACGGACATCCTTAGGCATGTTAATTTTAATCACAATTTAACCAATTAAAATATGAAGCGCAAGCGTGAATCTAAACTGATTTGGGACACGCACAATTGTGAGGAATGATTTGTGTTTTGCACACGAGTGCTATTTTAATTGTGAAAGCCCACGAGCTGAAATGAGCTGTATCATGTTAAATAAAGCAGAGCTAATTGAAAAAAAAAGTACTTATGTAAAGCCAATACGTCAATTAATGTGCGATACCAACTGTTTACGATCATGGATACGGTCATAAATGTCTAAATGGGAGCGATATGACAGGAGCAGCGTGCGACCATCGCCAGGAAGTTCACCCGAGACTGATGCCACTGTACCCATGCAGAGTTAAACTTCTGAACCATTGGGTCAGGATGGACCCTGTTCGGTCATCTGTCTTTCTCTTCACAGGTACGCACACAGTATTCGTTTCCATTACTCAACGTGTGAACACTTAGACATATCCATGTATATACAATTGTAAGGTTAGTCATCTGCCAGTACCCTCACCACGCTACAGGTTTGTACCCAGTTTAAAACACAAACTGGCATCAGCCAGAGAGTTGGACATTTTTACATAACCAGGGAAATTTGACAGTTCACTGGCTCCCGTGAACTTCTACTTGAACTGCATTCGACAAAGTAGCAATTGACAGGAAATTAACACCCAATACTAAACATACACTAACTTCCATTGATTGCATATACTGTTCAAAGGCGACGTGTGAGTATTTCACTCGTCTTTTCTCCCTTGAAGGATGATTTTTTTGGGGGTAAAGAAGAAGCCATGGCACGGTTAATTGTATAACGCACAGCCATTTTCCCTGCCGCTCTGACAAATCAATTCGTAAATCGGAAATATGCTGTTTATGCGCAAATCTGGAATTTTTCGAAGCTCCGATTATAAGGTGAGCTAATAGCGAACGGAGTCAAAGTGGAGCATTATCCAACAGTCGTGGAGCTCTTGCTGCACTGTTGCAAGAAACATTCCAATAAAATCCACCAGTTTGATGGGGAATATGGCTCGCAATTTCCAAACAGTTGGCTTTTCACGAAGATAATTCGCAGAATTCACCGTAGTTTTTATTATTGTTAAGTATCCGAACGAATTTCTGCGTTACAGGGGTGGGAGTAGCGCGTTCTTATTTTATTATCGTTAACAGACTTGCCAATCCTGAAGCAAAATTTTCACCGTGTATGTGCGCGTGAAATATTAAAATGTTTAATAAGAGAATGTCTGGTGTAAATTGAGCTGGGAGCAATTTTGCACGTAACGAAATACCATCCAGCCAATGCCAAGTTTGCGCCCTTTCCAAGTTGCTTGTTTCTTCAAAGAAGCCCAGAGTTTGGGAATCGGACGCGGAAAATGCCTGAGATTCCCAAAAAAATACCCAGCAATAAATGCTGGCTGTCAGGAATTCAACGACCATTTATCGGCCTGTTCTTCAAAGCTTCTGGCAAAGCATTGGAACAAGTAACAACCAGGAAAAAAAAAGTAAGTGTTGTTCAAAGAATTGCAAGAGTGTAATGTGCACCATTGAAATAAAATCTACAGTAATAGCCACTTTTAAGAAGAGAATAATATACGTGTTCTCTGCGGACAAGGCTTCCTTTCACCAGCTGAGGGCAACTGTGGTCAGTCAGGATTTGAAGCAGGATCTGTTTCCCAGGCAGTAGACTATAGTGCACAAATCGAACAACCATATAAGTTTTCTTTTAGAAACTGTATTCCTGCAGTCGATGGTTTTTCCTTTGACAGTGAAACCCATAATTGTATGCATTCATTTATGGAATAACCTGAATTTTCTACATTTTAAGCTACAAGGGTTTCAGCGACTTTTGTATTTTTGAAAAAAAAGGTATAGGAAGGGAGTGGGGTGGGGGGAGAGTTGCCTGCACCTGTATCAATCCTGCTGTAAGCGGGTATCTTTTTCCTTTCCCAGACTTTGGCAATGCCTACTCACATATGTTCTCAATTAAACTCAATAAGGCCCACTGTCTGACTGCTGGGAACTGTAGCGTGTTATAAGGTGTTCTGTTAATGCACCAAATCAACCGAAACTCCTGCGCAAACTACACGAGAAAAGAAAATGCGTGGTGCATTTTCGATACATTAAAAACAATGCCCCAGTCGCCGCCAATAATTTGTAGAGTTTTCACTGGCCGCAGTGCGGTTGGACGCCAGTAAAATGGACCGGCCACTTGTTTCCGCAAACTTAAAACAAGTTTGGGGTTTAAGATGGGGTAACGTCAATGGAAATGTTTATTTTGGAGACACCTTCTGCCTCATTATAATCAAATGCTATTGAATGACATTCTTTTTAAAACAACCGACGAGTACAACATGTTCCCACTACATCAGCCGGAACTCTATTCTTTTATTCAAATCATTGCAACACTCGCCCTTGTAATTCTTCCAATCCCCAATGGCTAAAGTGGATTTGTAACTATTGCCTGTGCAGACCGTCCGCAAACGAAATAACTGAAATCTTTCTTCATCCAGGAGATAGACTAAAACGCGTCTCATAACTAGCGCCCAAGTATACACATATGCCTTACATCATTGCCAATCTTTGTTCGTGAACCCCGCATTGACTCCGTTCAGTGTCATTAATCTGAGAAACATATAATATCCCTAAATGCTTTTAGAAAGTCGACCGGACTATCAGTAAATATAAAGATACCTTGTTGTGCAAGTTAAGACTGACAGAGAGTGGGCTGCAGAAATGTACTTGCGTTGGTTTCTGCGGAAGGAGAGCTTTTTGTGCGTGTATTTGTCGGGGGTGGGGGGGGGGGGTTGATTTCCGGACTCAGGATAAACTGCAAGATTCAATGGATAACGTACAACTTCACAAACTCAGAGAGGAGAGAAATTGAAGTGCAACGGAAAAGTTTTTTTTTCCCAGAAAGATGAACGTCTGAAAGCAAATACTTGCAAATGATCTTACCTTAAATGTTTAAATGTGTATTAGGAGGCGGTCTGTGTGTATATTTAAAAAAATCACCAGCATTCCCTCCAAGTCAGGCTGGGGTCTAATTATAGAAGAGGGAGCGGAAATACAAGAGCCCCTATCTGCACGTTAAATGGTCAGAAATACAGAGAGATCCTTCAAAACTAGACTGCACTCCCTAGCCTGAAACTGTTCCGACTTACGTCCAAATGAATTTCGTCAGAGTTTCCAAGGATTTTTGTCTCGGTCTTGAACAAGCTGGGGTTCTGCACTCTACACTATGTGCGGCACTCTACACTATGTGCGAGCCCTTCTCTTTAAAGTCAGACGACGATTATAGAAGTGCAAGGGCTGCTGTTTGAAATTACAAGAGAGGGAAAAAGCAACTCTATTGTGTGTGTGTAAAAAAAAGTCACGATACCTACCGCAGAGAAACGGATGATTACTTAATATAATACAGGCAAACACAACTCAAAAGAAAAAACAGAATCCTTGAACTGTTAAAACCCCGCACCTACGTGTTTTAATAGGCAGAATTACTTTCAGTAACACGTCAGGTTTAAGACAGAACCTTATTCAAGACAGAAAAGTACAAAACCGTTGCCCCTCTCCCGTCTACAATATTAAAGGCGGGTTAAAAAAAATCACTTCCATCATTTAACATTATTCCCATCAGCTAGTCCCATATCACCAATCATTTATGTCGTTTGAGTTGTGTTGTAAGATCACATCACTTAACACCTTTTGTTTTTAAAACATCGTTTTTTATGTGAATCATATTCCCTTGGTCCTTTGTGGATTGTTCCTTTTTCATTATTGCATTGCACCCAGTGTTTCATGAAGAAATCTTGCGGCTCTGGCGTGTGTGTGGAATGGTATCCGGCCTCAGGCGTTTGGATTAGTCTTCATCAGCTCAATATCAGCCGCTACCATCTCCCTGACCAGTTCCTGCACACAAGCACAGCAGCATCAGCTCAGCCACCGAATCACCCGCGTTAGAAAGACACAGTGAGCTAACATTGGGAAGTGCGTGAACTTCACACACCCAAACAGTGAAAAAAAGAATGTGAAAAATTTAACAGTGGCGAAAGAAAGTGAGAGAAAAAAGAAACAGAATCTACTATTTTAACCCAAAAGTACAGATCCACAGCGTTTATTTATTTCTGTCACGGAGTTTAGGGGAGAGCGTTCAATTAAATCAGTCGTTAAGTCGTTGCAATACAGAATTTAACAGCGAGATACGGGGCCTATCTGGGGTATTCAGACACCACACAACTGTATTCAAAGAAAAACACAACCCAGCTATTGGGGTGCAGGAAAATTGAGAACTTTCAAATTCACTTCCTCAATATTTGCAACGCCCCCCCCCAAATAAAAGCCACTTACGTCAAATGCAACTTTTGGCTTCCATCCCAATTTCTGCAGCGCTTTGCTGCTGTCTCCTTGCAGAAAATCCTGGAGAAAGATGAATCACAGGGTCAACGTCAAACGACACTACACTACTGTGTTTAACAGTGTTTGCATTTTTATAGATTATTACCGCTCCTTTAGCTAAAACCTCCACAAGGCGCTCGGGTAATCGAGCCCCGCGGCAGTGAAGAGTCTCTCTGGGATGTGGCAGGTTTAAGGTCAGGGGTAAGGTTGGGGTCGAGTTGCTGACAGGTACCACCCTGACTGAGTTCCCGCTGGCGTTCAAACTGACGGAGACGGTCGAATTTGTCGCCTTTATTTGGCCGAAGAGGTTAAGGCGCCCGAAAGACTGTTTATTAAATTAGATCATCTCTCTCTCTCCCCGGCACTGAATAGAATTGCTGCTACCTTAAACACCGCTTGGCATTTCATTGGTGTTCTCAATTTCAGAGACCGTCTCAGTTACTTGCTCCCAAATATTTGAGATTGAATTAAAAAAAACTGCTTGACAATTCAAATCTGCGAAAAAGTGCCCTATGCCACTTTATAAAAAAAACAAAATTATACAGCGCCAACAATAACTTTGTTTTTAACACTACCCTTTTAAAAGAACTGAACCACGCATTTCCAACCGACTTATCCCCACACACAAACTCCACATTTACTGCCGTTCACTCAACGCTAACCTTGAACTTGCCCGAAAAAAAATCCCCAACGGATTCTGTTGTATTTATACCAATAAACAAGGTAGCTACAGAATACTGGATGCATTTAATTAAAATTACGTCTGTATTTTCCTTTCAAGTTGAATTTGATGTTTTAACTAAATAATACACTCTTAATTCGGGCCACAATAATACTGGAGGTTAAAAGGGCTCTTCAAAAATGTCAACTGATTTTCACCGCTGTGTTTTTAGTCCTGTGTTTGCCAAAGGCGCCACTATTTGCAAAACGTAGTGTATTTTTTGAACAAATGTATTCGGAGACAAAAACCATCGAAGGACAATTAAATCAAATCCGGCGAATTTCTCGGCTCCTGATCTGAATTCTTAACACTTTCGTTCCTTCTTTTTCATCCAGTATCGATTCACTTCGCCACCAAATTTTTTTTACAACATTGCCCCTAGGCTACCTCACATCAGAATCAGCACTAGCTGGTTGTTGTTGGCAGGAGAATCCAATGGAACATTACATTCATGTTGAACACTGTTTATCATTGAGACAACTGATTCCAAACAGCACAATAACCAATAACTTGGCAGGTCCATCTTAACCGAACTCATCTGTTATTCAAGTCCAAAGTACATGATTGCTTTGGCATGTTTCTGACAGGTTGTCTTGGCTTCAGTTTTCAGTTTATGAAATGGTCACTTCAGAGTATCAATGAATTACATCTAGTTCACAGATACAAAAAAGACAACGGTATATTGTACCTCACCTCAAAGAGGATATGATACAAAGAGGCAGAAGTGATGCTTCAGTTTTGGTTATTCAGCCTTAGGCCACTGCTTCAATTCTGACTGAAAGGAGTCAGATTCTTTTTTGTTTTATTTATTAAGGAAATGAATGGGGATAGGCAGGAAAGTGGAGTTGGAGATATCAAATTGGCCATGATCTCAACAAATGGCAAGTGGACTCAGTGGGCAAAACAGCCTACATCTGCTCTGAAGTTTTCTGGTCTTATACTTCAGGATACTGAACATCAGAATGGATGTACTAGACTTGGGATCAATACAGTGCTGAATAACTAGATAACCAGCAATTATGAGGACTAGTTGCATAAACTACTCCTGAAGAAGAGTAGTTATGCAATTGAAATGTTAACCGTTTTTCTCTGCATAGATGTTCAGGACCTAGTGAGTTTCTCCAGCACTTTGTTTATATTTCAGATTCCCAAACACTACACTGCTTTTATTTGCATTTTTATTCCCTTGAGTATAGAAGATTGGAGGGGCTGTTGATTTAATGAGTTTTGAAAATTATCAAGGGATCAGCTGTGGCTCAGTGAGGAGTTTTCTGGCATTTGGGGCACAAGGTTGAGAGTTCAAGTCCCACTCTGGAGATTCAAGCATAAATATCTTGGCTGACACTTTAATAATGAGGGAGTGATCTACATTCTTTTTTGGTGCTTGGTTAAACCAGGGTTCTGTTTGCCCTCACAGGTGGATGCAAGGTCTGGCAGCACCATTTTGAGAAACACCAGGGTATTTATCCCTTCTGTCCTCAGTAATAATTATCCCTCAGACAACATCACAAAGACAAATTATCTGGCTATTATCACACGGCTATTTGTATGATCTTCCCATGCACACACTATCTGTTGCATTTTCTAGACTATAACAGTGACTGCACTTCACTGGCAGAGCCCTGGACATCCTGAGGTTATGAAAGGCACTATATAAATGCAAGTCTTTTTTAAGATAGTATAGGTACAGAACACTTTCCTCTATTGGAGCGATGCAACAACAGGAGAGCACAATCTTAAAATTAGAGCTATGTCATACTACAGTGAAATCAAAAAGCAAAGAATCTTCATGCAAAGAGTGGTGGGTATCTGGAACTCATTCCCTCAAGGCACAGTTAATGTTAAGACAATTGAAAATTTTAAGTCTGGAAACCAATACATTTCTGTTAAGTAAGGATAATAATGAATACAGATAAAGAGTGAGTAATTGCTCAGGCATAGATTAGCCATTACATATATTGTAACAGATTCAAGGTATTGAATGAATGGCATTTGAACCTATTTTCTTCATCAGGACCTTGTTTAACATTAAACATTGTGATGGCAATGAAGACATGAGAACAATGTTTCAAAGCACTGACAAAATTATATTTTAAAAGACAATAGTCCTCCAAGATACCTGTTAACTAATTCAACTGTAGTTAAAGTTGTGTAATTGGTTATTCTTGTAGTGTTTCCAACTGTGGGAGCTGTTTAATACAGGGTGATGTGACATATATTAGGATACATTTATAGTCATTCAAAGCATTACTCTACAATGTTAAAATAATTGGCAACTGAAATATATTATGTTCTTCTTCTATTGCCATGAAAGTTGATTGATTTTTCTTCACTGAGCAAATTAGCTTATTTGGAATCCATTCCTGTGCTTTTTTAAAAATAGAGATGTGCACTTGTCAAATAACATGCTACTTTAATTATCTTAATTGAAAACCAAATGTGTGACAGCACAATCATCTCAGTGATAATCCCTGTTAGTTGACGATTTTCAAGAAGTCTGTTTAGCTGTAGAGAACAAGATAATAATATTTTCTATCTTTTCTAGTGTAAGGAATCACACACATGGAGTGTGAAAAGCCCACAGAAGAAATCAATTTTGCCAAAAGCAGCTGCACAACTTAGAAGAAATGGGATTGTGATTTTCACAGCCCAATTACAAGAACACATTTCATTCGGATGCAATGTTAATTTTTCTGGTTAAGTCTGCATGCATTCACACTCCTTCTGTAGGAGATATATATGCATTTTAAAATCGCTCGATAAAAATCTTAACTTCTATTTTAAATTTCACAAAAATTTCAGCACAAAAGCAGGAAGATGACAAAGTGACTTTTGATGACGTATTTTAATTATTGATTCTGAACTGATCTGTTAATTTTTGTAAAGCATTGCTAAAAGGACAGTTGTGCATGAATTGCAAGGAAGCAGAAATTTGCTTTAAGGTCCTCCACCTGTTGTCATGTACTTGGGATTACTTACTGTCAGAATCAGGCACTGTTGGGAAAAGCATTTAATCCAGCCACTTAAATTGGAGAATAAGCACAGAAACAGGAAAGGCAGTGGAGTGAAAAAAGATTTTTTCGCTTAAGATCTTATCAAAGCACCAAACAACAATCACTCAGTGTGCAAACATGACTACCTGACAAATATCTCCAAGTTCTTTGGACTGTGATTTTATATTTGGCTAAGTACAACTGCTCCACAGTGCATTTGGTAGTTCCACACACAGATTGGCTGTCTTTTCAGAATACTGGACTCTTTGACGAAGAAGCACTTTGTTGGAAACTTTGGTTAAAATGCATAGTAACTAAATTTTCTAAAGGCTAAGTGCTTATTTAAGTACCTTTTTTTTAAACTTAAGTACATGAAACAGTGTACTAACCTCACTTTCACCACTAATCATTCTACGACCATAGTCCCAACTCACTCCTTTATTTCCAAATTGTTTTTTAATTTCTTAACAGAGTGTTGTCATATATTTCCTTCACTATATACAGTTTACATCCTGCAGTGTGTCAGAATAACTTGTAGATTTTTCTGGTCAGTGGCATTTAAGTGGTACCACTGCAGCTGCCTGTCGCCTCAATGGCTTGTGAAGACTTAGCCAGAATTCCAAATTTTACATCACTTTGAAAAATTAGATCTTGTAATTATGAAAGTATGAAAACAAGCTCATCTATTAATTAATTCCTTAAAAATAGAATTGCCAAAAATATCATTCCACAATTTTTTAAATTTTTGTTCACTTATTAGATTCCACATGTTTAATGATGTCTGAATCATATTTATATGCATTTTAATTTGAATTTTCCATTAATTCAAAATTAGCAATGCAGCTAATATAATAAAATAGAACTGAGCTAATACTAAATTAGCAAATAATTTAAACACCTATAATTGAAAACTGGACATTGTCCTTTTATTTAAGCAGTACTTGTTGACATAGTTAGGGAAAAAGGAGTTATTGATCTTGATAGTATGAGAGTGCTAAATTGACACAAAAAGAGATGCAAGATTTGATTGCATAGTAGAAAGACAGTGGAGTTTATCACTGGTACCACTATTGTCCTCTACTGGTAGTAATCCACTACAACTTTGCCTACAATTGAAAAAAAAACTTCAATGGTTGTAAAGGGCTCTGTGACGTCTTGAAGTTGTGATAAATGCTATATAAATGCAAATCTTGGTGCAGCCAGAGTAGCAAAAATTCAATAAATTTGTTGTTGTCATGACTGCTATTACTTCAACTGTTGAAACTGGCAGAAAACCAGCCATGCTCTGGGATAAGTAAAAGCAAAAGTGCTGGAGAACATCAGCAGGTCTGGCAATATCCATGAAGAGAGAAACAGAATTACCATTTTGAGTCCATATGTCTCCTCATCAGAACTGTAGTAGTTATAGAGTTCTGAGTTCTAAAGAAAAATCATTCTAGACTCGAAACATTAATTCTGTTTCTCGCTCTACAAATACTGCCAGATATGCTGGGTTTCCTCATCACTTTCTATTTTTATTTCAGATTTCTAACATTTGCAGCATTTTGCTTTTATATGCTCTGGGACAAACTGTTCCAAGGTTTTACTTTTAGCAGACTGATGATAAGCAAATGTTATGTTTTTAAAAGGTTGGCCATATTTAACGTACTCATTTTGAATAGCAAAATATTGGGAATGGGTGAACTCTAGAGCATCCTGCCCTATGATAACAATGGTTTTCTATTGCTAGCCAGGATTCCTGATTTTAGAAATGAGTGAAAAGTAAGTTTGCAGTGTGAAGGCCAAGAATGCATATTGGAAAAATGGGCAGCGCTAAACTGGTTGCTGGAAAAATTCATCCCAAAAGATTAATTCAAGAGTGCACCAGGTTTTAATTTCAACTACCTCATAACACAAGCTTAGTAATTATTCCAGGCAAGATAACACTAAATCTTTTGTATATTTAAAGTATTTTTTTCTGTGGTACATGTTGAAGAAGTAAGTGTATTACATGTAGCTCACAATGGTGAATGAGTGAGAACACTGCCTAAGCACCAGTGAATTGGTGACAATTCAGTACTGGAAATCCACATTTTACTTTTGGCTTTAGACAAATTTTTATTAAGACCGAATTTTGATCTGAATATACCGGTTCAATACTGATTCAATACCAGTACCATTTTTGATATGTGTGTAAAATTATATTCATTGCACTCTAACTGGAGACATAATTACATGTGTTCTTAAATGCATACAAGTAACTTCCACTTCATCTAAAATTGCCAATATGTGAATTTATAAAGGAGCAGATGGAGTATAAAGGCATTTTTATCAGTTCAAAACTAAATTGCATTCCTTGTATTGACTCAGTAGATTTGAATAAAGCACGAGTCATGTTGAATAGGCATATCCCAGATTTACTCCTGTAGCTATGTTGATCACAGATGGATTCTTGGTAAGGATGCTTCTAATTAAATTCAGTGCTCCCATTTTAACTAGCAAGAAACTAACATTCCTGATTCTTACTGCCAATTATTGAACTTACAGACAGTGAGCACATGAGAACATCAAACAAGCACATCCATTGCGATGCTCTGTGTGGTCAAGTAACTAGCTTACATTCACACATGCGTTAAGATCACTTGGGAAATGTGCAAGAAGGTGGTCAATGTCTGTGGAACCATAACCCTATTAAGGAGTAAATAGCTTAAGTGGAGGGATAGAGAAAAAAACTGTGACCATGTACAAAATGAAAAATGGTTAAGTAGCTTTTAATGTTAAATTGCACTTTGTTTGGCGCAATACGCTACAAATGATGTGTGACACAAAAGGTGGCAAACCATAACATATAAATTTGGCTTGAACATCAGCACAAAATAAGTAATCACTAAATGGTAGCCTGTTTTACACTCAGCTCAATTTTCTTTTCCTTTGGCATCAATTGCAAAATGGGTTATCAACTTGCAGTCAACAGTTTTGCAAGACTGCTCAAGATTAACTTGCACATGCTCCAAAGTTTGCGACTTTAACTTAGCTTTTTAAAATGTTTTTCGAGAGTTCCAGATGCAGGGTGACCATCATTGGATGTTAAAACTTCTGGAATGATTTCTGCATATTTTAGTGCTTCATGACTCTCTGTAATATATCTTTCAGGGTATGCTGCTTCAATGACTAGCTTCTAATTGTAAGGTCAGAGCCATTTTTCATACGTGTCTCAATGTTCGATTGGCTCTAAGACACATTCAATCTGCTATTTCTGAAGTCATAATATTTCAACTGGCCACAGCTTCAGAGCATTCAGAAATTAATAATTTAATAAACCACAATTAATCAATGACAACTCTGCCTAGTGCTATCATTTCAGCATAAGAACTCAAAAGATGATGTTGCTGTTTGCATTTGCGTGAATACCCCGAACATGTAATGCACTAATATGTGCTGAGAAAACTCATTTAATTTATAAAAGTGTGCAACAATGAATATTATGCATCACAAATCTCTAAGACCTTTGAAAAATACCTAGACCATGACTACTTATTATTTCAGATGCAATTATTTCCACAGGGAAATATAATAAATCACAGGAGAAAGTAACTATGCAAATATTACACAAAATGCAATGTAGATACCCAGTGAAATAGCTGAAATAATGGACAGTCTTTTAAACATATAAAGATATCAGTTACATTTCTAATATATAAATATTTAAGATGACAAAGCTATTAGCATACAATAACACAAATTTGAACTTTACAACCTCATAGCAACATTGTCACAATGACACATCAAGATGGGACAACCTCTCCCCAGAAGATATTGTTGACGTCTGGTAGCTGGTTCAAGAGTTTACCAGTTAATCGTCTTGTAAAGGTTCCTCTGCCTACCCCTCAGCCTGGACCATTGCAGAGCAGAGGTGGACTGCAGGAGAGGACCCCAAAAGGATAGAAGCAAAAAAGACAAAGAGGATTTTTAAGAATGTTTATTTAGTTAACTCTATAAAGAACTGTTCACAGATTATATTCTACATTAAAGTAGCAATTTCAAACATTGAATTGACAGTTTATATATTTTGATAAAATTATTGAAAAGCTGAAAGATTTTTTGTGTTACACTACAGTTTAATACTCAGATTAAACTCATCAAAAATGCATGTGGAATGTATGGTGACATTTGCTCTGATCTGTTTTCTCACTAGTTACAGCCTGTGGCAGTGATTTCAATATTAAAAGAGCAGCTGTATGCAAAAGAGTTTTGGTCTTTTTGATGTTGATTCTAAACTTTTAAAATAATTTAAATTCCCAGGAATGCTCGCATCAACTTCTAAATTTAAAAATGATAAAATACTGCAGATGCTTGTCACTGAGTCATGGAGTTGTAGAGACGTACAGCATGGAAACAGATCCTTTGGTCCAACTCGTCCATGCCAACTAAATATCCTAAATTAATATAGTCCCATTTACCAGCATTTGGCCCATATCCCTTTAAACCTTTCTTATTCATATACCTATCCAGATGCCTTTTAAATGTTGTAATGGTACCAGCTTCCACCACTTCGTCTGGCAGCTCATTCCATTCACGCACTTCGCTCTGTGTGAAAAAAGTTGCCCTTAGGTCCTTTTTAAATCTTTCCCCTCTCACCTTCAACGTATGATCTCTAGTTTTGGACTCCCCAACCCTGGGAAAAAGACCTTGACTATTCACCCTATCCATGCCCCTCATGATTTTAAAAACCTCTAAAAGATCACCCCTCACCCTCTGTTGCTGCAGGGAAAATAGCACCAGCCTATTCAGCCTCTTCCTATAGCTCAAACCCTCCAACCTTGGCAACACATCCTTGTGAATCTTTTTCTGAACCCTTTCAAGTTTGGCAACATTTTTCCCAAAGAAAGGAGACCAGAACTGGACATAGTATTCCAAAAGTAGCCTGACCAATGTCCTGTACAGCCGCAACATGACATTCTGGCTCCTATACTTAACGCACTGACCCCCAATAAAGGCAAACATACCAAACGCCTTCTTCGCTTCCCTGTCTACCTTTGAGTAGATTACTGTCATCTGTGATCTGGTCATGTATTTACATCATAATGGTTGTTCATTAACTTCAAGATTTTGGTGAAGTTATCTTAAATGTTTACACCTAACTTTATAATAATACACCAAGTCTTTGATTGCATTTTATGGAATGGTCATTCACGTGAGTAAAATCTGAAGTAGCATCAAAATAATTCATTAGCAATAGCAAACCAAAATGCCTGTGTGGGCGGAATGTCTTGAAAACAAATTCAGTAATACAGCAAACAGATAAGGACTGAATACTTTATTTCTGTGACTAGTGAAAAGAAATCAATAGCCACAAGGCTGGACTAACTGATCATCAGGGTGTGAGTCAAAATTTACAAACACAGACATGCCACTAATAGGCATTTGCCAAAGGAGCATGACCAAATTGCAAATTTATATATTAAAAAAAATGTGTATCTCACCAGTAGTGGTTCAGGAATTCTGTGATAAGAGTCACAAGTGGCATTTGTGTTTGAATTTCTTCCTTTCATATGGGGGCAGAGTAGTGGAATAAACCAGGCACCAAGGGAATGAAGGAATGCTGGTATGTATTTTTTTTTGGATTGTGAGAGAAATCTATATCAGCATGGCATGAGTGGGCACGTTCAACACGGTGGGGCCAGGGCTTAAATTCTGCTTTAGAATATTAAGGTTTTTATAATATTGACCCATAAATAGCTCTGAACAAAATAAAGCTCTGCATTTTCTACAAGCCAGTCACAAACCAGTGTGACTCATTTCAGATCAAGGACTAATTTCCTTCCCTCTAGTTTCATAGTTAAGTTTACTTCAGCATTCTTATCTTATCAGTATCATAATCTCACATTTCATCAAGTCTAAACAAGGATCCCACCTCACAAAAAAAACTCATTTCACTCTATGCCTTTATATAAGCACAAACTGACCTAGAAAACAGAGCCTGTTTAATGAGCAAGGGTGATAAGAGATTGGGGGGGTGGGGGTGGAGGTGTGTGGAAATACACAGTTAACTGTCTGGTCTGCTCAGGAAGTTGCAAATCAGTGGTATTGTCCATCAGGGGGGCTGACAGAATGCCGCCAGTGCCCAAACAATGCTTGAGCTCCACTTTGGGGAAATGAAGTCAGTCAGCGCCGGCTTTGACAAGCGCACTGACAAAGGAGATAAACCACAAACAGGACAAAACAAGGGATACTGGGATATGGACTTCGAAAGAATGCCAATTACACAGGAGCCTGTTATGCCAGACAATACTGCTTTTGCTTCATCATATGGAGTAGCTGAAGGAATCCTATTAAACACAGGTTTCACAGTCGCATCTTAACTTGGCAACAGATTGTCAGAAGCCATGCAATGAATATGTACTGAGTAAAAGTAAAACTTAGGAGTCTGCTAATCCCGCTCAGAGAGCTCTCTTAACTAAGCTCCACAAAGGAGGAAGTCAAGGCACCAACCTTTCACATTACATCATATAAAAGCCTCATTTATCACCAGCCAACATACATCTAGAAAATCATAACATCCTTTCAGGAAAATCATGTGGAAAATAATCAGATTTACTTCAGCGAAAGCTTTCCGTATCAAGGTCCAACTTCTGACACTGTTACTGTAAACTTGTGCAAGTGTATTTCAACAACCAATCAAGATTAATGGAAAAAGTCCCTCATGGTGTGCTATTAAACTCTACCACTGGTAAAAACTCAATACTAAAGTCAACCATCTCATCAGACAGCCAGAAGGCAATCTTAACTCTAGAAGGAAGTCAGGCAGGAATGAAACATCATCTGTCTATGGTGTATGTTCATTAAGGATTGATTCTGCTTTAGGATCTCATTAGGTTTAAGCCCCACAGAACAAAAAGTTTCCAAGTTTATCAAAGGTCCATGTTGAGTTGACTGATCACAACTGCAGCCAATTTAAGGACACTAGAGATCTTGTGCCTGATTGATAAAGAGTAAATTTGACTGGAAGTGCAAATTTGTGAACACCATAGACCCACAGGAGAGTTTACTCATGATGTCCTCTGTAAATTATTAGCCTGGCAACTGTGCCAAGACCGACTTGAGCGAAAGTGCAACTGTTGGCCTTAACTACTGCACTTGAAATGTCAATACCTTTCAGAAACCCATCTTGGATACATAGAGATAATAAAATTAATCTGATTTAATGACATCTGCCTGCAAGTGCTGTGCACACAAATAAAAACTTCCTGTCTTACACACAGTGTAATAGTTGAAGTTACATTGTTTTGTATATTACAAAGGAAAGCAGATGCTGGCAATGAACAGGATACAAGTATTAACAGGCCTACACTAATACAGGTACATGATACAGGTCAGGGGTCAGGTTTTGTCAGTTCAAGTGCCAGATCGACAAATCATTTCCACCTGTGGATTCCCTCTCCTCTCAAGCAGTAAAACAAGAGATTGTGGCAAAATGCGTTCCACAAAACACTAACTGTTCTTTCCTTCAAGCATGGCATATTAAAAGCAAATTACTGCAATGGAAAACAAAAGGACCTTCTCACTAATGGATGTTGTAAACTACTCAATAAATAAAACACATAAAATGTGATCAGAAACCCAAAGAAGGAATTGTTTTGTTGCAGATACTTCATAAAATTCAGACTTATTAATGATGCAAAGCTCCAAGGAAATAAATAATTTTAAATAAATTTCATGCTGTGATGGGACTTTCTTTATTTTATTACCTTATTAAAACTACCTGGAAATAAAAATGTACAGGCTTTTCTTATATAGACAATGATAAATTGAGTCTCTGTCTCATTCTGGTCTTCAGCGTTGCTTAGTTACAAAGTAGAAATTAACAAGCCTGAAACAACACAGAATACTGCGTTAACTGCGTTTCTGCTCATCTATGCATGATCCTTAAACTACCAACAAAACATTTTCTGTTCTCCCTTTCCCCTGCCCCACTTTCCACTAGTGATAAAAAAAGTCAGACAGAAGATCAAATTCAAGGATCTTTTGCTCAATAAATTGGCTGCTAAAGTTGTTTAACACAACCTCGAGGATGAATTTACCCACCATCCATTAAGTCTTCCCACTCACCTGTGGGAAGAAAGTTACCTCTGGTCAGTGCTTGTCCCTGGACCCAGGGCATGGAGAACAACAGAAACAGCACAACTCCCACCAACTTCGTTTGCTGGGCCACCCATGTATTTGATGATTATTTTGTGCCCTCTGGGCATGTTCTCTCACTCTGGGAATAAATTGGTTTAGTTCAGCATTTTACAGTAGGAAGTTGGTCTGATTGAATAGTTGAGATATCCAGCAAAACACTTAGTTCTCTAATATCATGAAATCCTCTTTTAAAAGAAAAGATTAAACTACTAAAATGATCAGGATTCATTTCTTTTTCCTTTTAAAATCACCTTTTCCGCAGATTTTGAAATAAAATGCTTAAAGAGCGTAACAAAACCATGTGGTATAATGGTTTGGAAGAACCACTATGTTGAACAACAGAGAAATTATTCTAAGCAATATTTATAGCAAACATGTTACTAAGTTGAAATTATGCTGTATGCTATTGATAATAAATAAATGAGGAAATTGCAGGAGCATTAATTATAATTTTTCAGAGCTCTCTGAATTTGTGAATTGTGTTTTGGAATTTGAATATTTGTAAATTTTATTTAATTATTTATGAAGAGAAGGAAGGTGAGGTTAGACAACTGCTGACCTGTCAGTTTTGCATCAATTGCAGGTGAAATTATTGCAATCTATCATCAGAAACTGAGTTCAGCATTTGGACAAGTACTAGCCAATCAAGGACAGAAAGCCTAAATTTGTAAATAATAAATCTGATTGTAGCTAAATTTCGTAAAGGAGGTCTCTAGCATGGTGGATAGGGTAATGTATAGCCGTTGTCTATAAAAATGATTTGATAATTGTGGTGATTGTAACAAGGTCAGCCAGGTGGATCTCATAGAATATGTGTTCCGTGAATGGGGCTGCTAACCTGGTCCAATCAGGGAGCCCTGGCAGACAGATATAAACAGGAGCATGAGAGATTCTGCTCACTCGGAGCTGGCTCTGATGAAGCCAAACCAGTGTCAAATACTATGCATGTGTAAATAAAGGAGAATTGTTTATGAGAACGATCCCAGGAATGAAAGGCTTAACATATGAGTTTAGAAGGATGAGGGGCAATCTAATTGAAACTTACAAAATACTGAACAGCCTGGACAGAGTGGACGCTGGGAAGATGTTTCCATTGGCAGGAGAGACTAGGACCTGAGGGCACAGCCTCAGAATAAAGGAAAGGCCGTTTAGAATGGAGATATGAAGAAACGTCTTCAGCCAGACAGTGCTGAATCTGTGGAATCCATTGCCTCAGAGGGTGGTAGAGGCCAGGTCGTTGAGTATATTTAAGATAGGTTCTTGACTGTTAAGGGGATCAAAGGTCCAGGGAGAAAGCGGGAGAATGGGGCTGAAAAACTTATCAGCCATGATTGAATGGCGGAGCAGACGCAATGGGCCGAATGGCCTAATTTCTGCTCCTATGTCTTACTGGACACTAGCCTCAGTAGAGTTATTTCAATAAGGATTCACACAAGATATTTTTACTTAAAATGAAAGGATGTAGGATTTGAAGTCACCTTGTGATATATGTTAGTAAATTGTTTGGATGGTAAAACAGAGGGAGCAGGGATAGAGGATATACTCTCTGATTGACAGACTGTGACAAGTGGTGTTCCACAGTTATCTCTAAATGTAATATCAGAACCAACTGGTGGGTCCAAATGGCCTACCCATGTTCCTGATTTCTGATGTGATAATGTGCTTTGATACTACTGTTAGAGATAGACAAATTGACACTGGAATAAACAAATATACATTGCTTTAATTTCATGGCATAATGAGTTCACTAACTTTTCTGAGCTAACTCTCCCGTGAAATCCTTTTACTTCAATTGAAAGAAACCGCTGGTGTAAAATTGAAGGATATTAAAGATAATTCCTTGAAACCTGATTTATAAATATGCTACGGGCAAGACTTTCTTTCCGGAAGATTCTGAAATCTATTAAAGTCGCAAAGACTGCCAAGGGAATTAAACAAAGTTAGTTGATCATCCATGATGTTGATCCTGGGCAAAAACATTAACAGACTATTAGATTTAATCTACTGTGCTATTCCATCATTATTTGTACTTCGTATGCTCCTGGTGCCAATTTACATTTTGTAAATTTCTTTCTTCTCCTCTTATATTTGACTTGTAATCTTCCGTTTACTTTTATACTCAATTATCATTTTTTTTGATCCCTTCTTTTGCTTAAAATATGGTTACTTGTGCAAAATTATATTTAATCTTCTTCATGTGTTTTCTTTTAAATCACGTAATAGCGTAAAAGCATCAACTATGATTAAATTCTTTCCTAAATCAATTAATATGTCCATTGTGCTTAGAAAATACATGGTACAGAAGGGAGTGAATGTGAATATGAATTGAATAAGGACCAAAGAAAAGCAAACAGCACTACTGAAGTACGGACAGCAAAAGGGTTGAAGTTTATTAGGAGGAACACCAGTGACAAGGTCGTTAGGAGTACAACAGGGATAGGATGTTCACTATATGAGTAAGGTGAAATCTGATTTCTTGGTTATCAAAGATTCAGAGATGTATACAGCATAGAGGGGACCACTCAGACCATCGTACTTGCCCCAGTTCTTTGAAAGATCTATCCAATTTGTTTCATATTACCCTGCCTTGTCTCCATTGAGACTGGAAACACATAACGAGATAAAGACTAAATGCAATGAGGAGCATATGTTAACGTGGTGATTTGGCACTGGTGGACTATATGGTTCAGGTTTTTCTAAAGGTTTAATTCAAATTAACAATCAGATTCTAACAAACTTTAGAACTGCAAGCTAGTTAAAAAGCCTGGCATAACAGAAACAGGAAAGTGGAGTTGATACCACAACCAGATCAGCCAATGAGTTTAGTGAATGTTGAAGCATGCTTTTGGGGTAGTCTGGCCTAAGTTCTATGTTTCATGTTCCTATGATGCAGATAATGGTAACCAGAATGTGATAGGAAGGGACAGAGTGTGCACATGTAACAGTGCATAGGCAAATACGCAGAGTTGGAAAAATGGCCTTAACTTAACAGAGGGAGAAAAAGTCAAGGGAGGTTTATAAATCCAATGATAATATTGATGGAATAGAAAAGTGGAATAGAAAGAGGCAAAGAATTTATTGATAGAAGAAAATTGCAGTGGGATTCTGGACTTCTTGAACACCCCACACCGCACCTCCTAAACTAAAAAGTCAGAGACTAACCAGCGAAGAAAATACCTGCTCTGTAGGAATAAAATGCTAGAAGTGGCATTAACAGACGTGGTTTTGAGGAGGCCCTTCCCCTCTGAAGCAGCTGGGCATTCTGATTGGTGGTAGCCCAAACAGACCTGCCAGTGGTAGAGCTCGGGGCTGGCAAGTGCACACAAAAGAGAGCCATGGACTGCGGCATGTCAGGAGTTTGGGGAGGGTATTGGGCTTAGAGAAGGTGGGGTTGAAGTATAGGCAAATAGAAGGGCAAAGGAAATCATCTAAAGATCATACCCCAATCCTGCCTGACATTTGAAAAATCATTTAAAAAATGGCGGGCCCACTTTTGCTGGGATCAATATAGCTTTTAACAAGCTCACTTGACCTTCAATTATTTACTTACACATGGTGGTGCAGTATTGATTTCAGTTACAGCGTACCCTCCGTATTGTGGGTGTGGATGGTGGGGGGAATCTCACAGGTGGGTGGCTAGATAGTGACCTAGGCATTTGTCCTATTTTACATGACTGCTCCCAATGGAGGCACATAACATGCAGCAACTCAGTTGGCTGCATGCCTGGATTGCAATGCAGAGTGACAACCACAGTGTGGATACACTGTCTACAGTTAACACGAAGGACTCTTCTTCTCAACCACTCCCCTCACTGAGATGTAGTGATCCTCAGATTAAACCACCACCAGTTATTTGTCTCTAATGAGAGAGCAGCCCTACAATTATGGTGACTTAACCTCACTTTTTAATATGCAGCTCTATGTTTACAAGGTGAAAAAGGTTGGAAAATAAATTTTCCAGGGAACTGGAATTTTGAAAGGACAGGCAGAATGTCAAAAGTAGTATGGTAGCCCTGATGATAAAGGCTGTCCAAAGTTATGAGAGAGTCAGGATCTTGGCTCAGAAAGTAAGGAAATAGAATCAGTACAAATGAAGATTAGTAATAGAAAGGATCATAAAACACTGATAAGAAAAGTCTATAGGTCCATTGATAGCAGTTAGCTACTGTATGAAACATCAAACAAGAAATTATTGGAGATCATAACAAAGGCAACATAATAAGTAGCAGGTAACATTCTCATCACACGCATTCCGAGCAATGACCATTTCTAACGAGACAGAATCGAACCATTGCCTCTTGGTATTCAATGACATTACCGTCACTTATCTCATTTCTTGCCTTCCCAGTGCCTGCCTACCATCCTTAAGGCACAAGTCAAGAGTCTGAATGAATACTCTGTTCTTGCCTCGACAAATGAAGTGCCAACAACACTAAAGAGGTTCCACACCATCCAAGACAAAGCTATCCACTTGATTAGCTCACAGACTAGTTTCAACATTCAGTTCCATCACCACCATTTGACAGTAGTAGCAGTATGTACCACATAGCTCACTGACTCTATTAACTCACCAAGCCTCTTTTGACAGTGCTTTCCAAACCTGTGCCCCTGGAACCATAACATCAGTCCTTCAATACCACTGGGTCAAAATCCTGGAACTTACTTCCTAACAATATTGTAGGTGTCCTATACCTCAAGGACTGTGTGAATCAAGAAGGCAGCTCATCAACATCTTCTCCAGGTAATTAGGGATGGCAAATAAATGTTGGTCTGGCTAGTGATGCCCACATTCGATACAAGTAGAAAGAAAATGTTGTGGGGAGCCTTTAATTTGATTGGAACAATCAAATTGGTAAAAGTGGTCTAGAAGATGAGTTCATAGAATGGTGTTGTGACAATTTCTTGGAGCAGTACGAGTGGAACTAACTGGGGATAAAACGATGTTAGATCTAGTATTGTGTGATGAGGTAGGGTTAATTAATAAAAATAGCAGAATGACAGTAAAAGATCCATTGGGAAATTGTTATCATGATTCAGTTGAATTCCTAATATTGGAATTGATGAATTCCAAACACAAACAAGAATCTTAACAGCTTAAAAAAAAGCATGTTGCATAGTAATGAGCTGAGCATCTACTAAGGTTGATTGAGTAAATAGACAAAAAAGTAAGGCAGCAAATAAAATAACTCAAAGCATAAAGAAACAATCCAAAACATTCAAAAACAGAAGCTCAATGCAAAAGATCTATCTATGGTTCACTATGAAGGTCAGGGACAGTAGTTAATTAAAAGAAGACATTGTAGTGGAAATAATGCTTCTGATGCTCCCTGACTTGTCTTGTTAACCAATTTAATGGTACAATATTAGAATTTGTGAGACTGTCATATCAAGAATTTCTGATGGTTGTGCTCATTTAATTTGTATAATGTGTAGTGGAGCATTCACATAATAAAAAACGTCCTGAGTGTTATTCTAGTGCCACTGGCTGCTCCTTCCTATGGCATGTGAGTTGGGAGTCAATGGCATTTTACCAGCTGCTGGCTTAAGTGAATCTGATGATTTAACAGTGGGATTGCTGTTATCACTAGTATCACAATGTGGTGACACTAGCACAGTGTAAAATCAATAGGAATCAATATTAGTGAGTTAAATAGTCCTAATGCATGCATTAAACTTGCTTTTTTTAATATTCCTAATTCATAGTTTCTTTGTCAGCCAAAGTTTGGTTCTTTTCAAATTTATTATTGCCCATCCAGACTTGAGATCAGTTAAATGTTACTTTAGTTAATACCTTGCTGCACAAAAGCATCCCAGGGTGATCAACTTTGCTTGGCATGCACAGTCAAGAAGAAAATTTCACTGTGGGAAATTGTGGGTTTGGAATTCCACCTTGCCACTCTGAGGTGCAGTGTTTTGGAACTGTTAGAACATTGCATCATGCTGCAGAGACTTCGGGTGAGAATAGAAGCGTTCTCAGCTGTGATGTTCTGGAGTCAAATAGCCTGCCGGCACTCAATGTCTAGACTCTTACATACTTGGCTAAGGTACTGGAGGGCAACGGATGTCTATAGAGCCATACACCAGCAAGAATCAGTGCCTTCAGGAGAGGAGGGAAGAAACGTAGAAGAGGAAAAATATACACATATGGACAGTATTGCGCAAACATTTAGAAAACTGAGGTTTACTTATATCTGTTGGCATTACGCCATTGACTATATCTGTTGCCACTATGCATTAATGCCACAAATATTGTAACATTCAGACTAAGTTGAAACAGATATGTGAACGGAAATATACATCCATCAAACTAATTGCCCAAGTCTGAAAAAAAAAGTTAGATTACAAATGTTATTCAAACTTTTGCCTCAAGAATTTTGTGCTATTGTTTTTGGTGTGCACTTTTGGCACACTGTGGTAGCCTGCTGTCCAAGGCTGCAATCCTATCATGCTATCATGTTGATTTTCATGATATCTTATTCCTTATATTTAGACACTTCATTCCTTAAGCTCTACTTCAAGGTAATAATGCATTCGACTGAAACCTAAAAATAATTAGTTTATCAATTACTTTTCACAAGCAGTGCTAATTGTCACTATTAAAGGATTAACATGAAAATTAACACTGGTGCTTCAGTGCAATTTAGTTAAGCTTTCAATCAAGAAGGTTAAAAAATATTTTTGTCAGTTTGTGCTCTCCATCAAGGTGTCAGTGTTAGCATTGGCATCCAGGATCAGAAACTATCACTGTCATGTCAGATGTAGCAGACATAAAATTCTGGAACTATAACAGAAGGGGATCACTTACACTGAAAGTTTTATACAGTAGTTTCCATTTTTCTGACACGTCATCCATTTTTTACATTTTTAATTTAAAAAATGTACTTAACCACTCTCCTTTTCAAAACTGTTACCTATTTTTTTTAAAATCCACCACTTCTCATCATACTTCCTAATATGTTCTTTTTGATCTCAGCATCCATTTCTGTCTGACTACGCCTCTATGAAATGCCTTGGGATATTGGTCTATGTTAAAGGTGCGTCATAATTATGGGTCATTGTTGCTTCCACCACTGGTTATGGTATGTCCTATCATATCTCTGTTGAAGAAAATCTTCTAACCTCCTCATCTTTTTGACAGTGGTCTTAAGTTTATTCTTTTTAGCTACGAACCCATTGGCCAGTGGAAATAGAGACAACAAGGTGCAGGGCTGGATGAACAAAGCAGGCCAAGCAGCATCATAGGAGCAGAGAGGCTGATGTTTCGGGCCTAGACCCTTCATCAGAAAAGGGGGAGGGGAAGGGGATTCTGAAATAAATAGGGAGAGAGTGGGAGGAGGATAGAAGAGGGATAGAGGAGAGGATAGGTGGAGAGGAAACAAACAGGTCGAAGAGGCGGGGATGGAGCCAGTAAGGTGAGTGTTGGTGGGAAGTTAGGAAGGGGATAGGTCAGTCCAGGGAGGATGGACAGGTCAAGGGGGCGGGATGAGGTTGGTCGGTAGGAGATGGAGGTGCGGCTTGAGGTGGGACAAGGGGATAGGTGGGAGGAAGAACAGGTTAGGGAGGCAGGGACGAGCTGGACTGGTTTTGGGATGCGGTAGGGGGAGGGGAGATTTTGAAACTTGTGAAATCCACATTGATACCATTGGGCTGCAGGGCTCCCAAGCGGAATATGAGTTGCTGTTCCTGCAACCTTCGGGTGGCATCGTTGTGGCACTGCAGGAGGCCCAGGATGGACATGTCGTCTGAGGAATGGGAGGGGGAGTTGAAATGGTTCGCAACTGGGAGGTGCAGTTGTTTATTGCGAACCGAGTGTAGGTGTTCTGCAAAGCGGTCCCGGAGCCTCCGCTTGGTTTCCCCGATGTAGAGGAAGCCACACCGGGTACAGCGGATGCAGTATACCACATTGGCAGATGTGCAGATGAACATCTGCTTGATGTGGAAAGTCTTCTTGGGGCCTGGGATGGGGGTGAGGGAGGAGGTGTGGGGGCAGGTGTAGCACTTCCTGCGGTTGCAGGGAAAAGTGCCGGGTGTGGTGGAGCTGGAGGGGAGTATGGAGTGGACAAGGGACTCACAGAGAGAGTTGTCCCTCCGGAAAGCAGATAAGGGTGGGGAGGGAAAGATGTCTTTGGTGGTGGGGTCGGATTGCAGATGGCGGAAGTGTCGGAGGATGATGCGTTGGATCCAGAGGTTGGTGGGGTGGTACGTGAGGACGAGGGGGATTCTTTTTTGGTTCTTATTGCGTGGACGGGGTGTGAGGGATGAGTTGCGGGAGATGTGGGAGACACGGTTGAGGGCGTTCTCAACCACCGAGGGGGGAAGTTACGGTCCTTGAAAAACGAGGACAACTGAGATGTACGGGAGTGGAATGCCTCATCCTGGGAGCAGATGCGGCGGAGGCGAAGGAATTGGGAATAGGGGATAGCATTTTTGCAGGAAGGTGGGTGGGAGGAGGAGTATTCTAGGTAGCTATGGGAGTCGGTGGGCTTGAAATGAATATCGGTTTCTAGGTGGTTGCCCGATATGGAGACAGAGAGGTCCAGGAAGGGGAGAGAGGTGTTAGAGATGGTCCAGGTAAACTTAAGGTTGGGGTGGAAGGTGTTAGTGAAGTGGATGAACTGTTCGAGTTCCTCGTGGGAGCACGAGGCGGCGCCGATACAGTCGTCAATGTAACGGAGGAAAAGGTGGGGTTTAGGGCCGGTGTAGGTACGGAAGAGGGATTGTTCCATGTAACCTACAAAGAGGCAGGCATAGCTTGGGCCCATGCGGGTACCCATGGCTACCCCCTTTGTCTGTAGGAAGTGGGAGGAATTGAAAGAGAAGTTGTTGAGTGTGAGGACGAGTTCGGCTAAGCGGATGAGGGTATCAGTGGAGGGGGACTGGTCGGGCCTGTGGGACAGGAAGAAGCAGAGGGCCTTAAGGCCATCTGCATGGGGAATGCAGGTGTAGAGGGACTGGACGTCCATGGTAAAGATGAGGTGTTGGGGACCGGGGAATTGGAAGTTCTGGAGGAGGTGGAGGGCGTGGGTGGTGTCACGGACATAGGTAGGGAGTTCCTGGACCAAGGGGGAGAAAATGGAGTCTAGATAGTTGGAGATCCAGTGGAAATAGTTTGTCCCTATCTATCCTTCAATATTTTGAGGATTTCTGCTGTATCACTCTTAAATTTATCTGTTCTAGTTCTGCAAAGTACTTACTTAATTTATTTTCATACTGAACAAACTTTATCGTAACAAATTGGTTCTGATTCCTCTGTCTGATCTTGATATCCTTTCCAGAGTGCCCAAAACTGGCCAAGTCTTTTCTTAACTGTGAATTAACTAATGGTATGTTTTAGCGTAAAGCCTTTTACTTTTGTACTATATGGTATTATTTAAAAAGTTTATTCAACACTAAAGTAAGGGTGACAGTTAACCAAATTGTCTCTTTTTCTCTCTAGAACAGATAACTTGCATTAATAACTTCTCAGTTCCCAATGCAACATCAGTATGATTGAAAGAGGTCAGAAACCGAAACTGTTCACTTTCAGATCATCTTCAGATGTGGTCAGGGTGCAGTTTTTCTTCCATTTGGAGTTTAACCAATTCATTGTTAAGAACTATATACCAATAGTTATCTACAGCCAAAAGGACAACCTCAGTCTACTCTGTTCTAAAAATGTATTGTAAAAACAGTAACTGCAGCAAATACTCAACAATTCTGGCAGCAACTGTGGAGCCAGAAATGGAAGGCTGGATAATATATTGCCAGCAGGATGCATATTCAGCAGGCATTACATATATAGGACAGGTGCCAGGTGATCACCTTGTAACCCACCCTCCAGCTCATCCCTATTATAGATGGGTGCTGAAATTGCCCACCAGATGCACGTAAATAATTAGGGGTCACATGAGCTTGTTAAATGTCAACTGACCTCAATATTATTCTGTTCATGTCATGAAATGTGCAACCAATGGCAGTGTTTTTTTTTAAAGTGTGAAAAAGAAGGGGGTTATCATCTTTGGAGGGTCCCTTTGTGCATCAGGCGTAACCCCCAATTCCCCACAGAAGAAAATGGCTCCTTCTTTCCTTACCTATCAACCATTTAGAAACTTTGAAATTCATTAAACCCTCGTAGCCCAATGCCCTTATTCACCTGGGTCCAGGACTCCATTGGGCCTTCATCCTTGAACTGGTTGCACTGTCGGAAGATTGGCTGATAGTTCCAGAGGGGAAGATGTCCACTCACTGACGTTGAACTCCCTAAATATGCACTAATTTAGCATGCCCACAGCCTGATATGGCTCAGAGTCTGGAGACTGGCCATCAAACTTCCTCCACCAACTTCTATACACTTGTGTTCAGTGTAAAGAGTTCAAGTCCTATTCTCTCCACGGATGTGGCCAGACCTGCTGAGTTTTACCAGCACTTCATGTTATAATTTCAGATTTCCAGCATCAGCAGTATTTCCAGCAGTATTTTGCTTTTATCCAAACAATATGCTTTCATTTCAGATTGGGGAATCAACCACCTTTGCAGTGGTGCAAGTTTTCCATTTCCCATTAAATGTCAAACTAAGGGCATTTTTATGCTGTGGTTTGTGACAAATAATGATTCACTTCCCATACCGCCCTTACAATCAGTAAAGGAAGGAAACTTTCATCCCATTTCAGCATGAACTAAATTTAAATGGAGATCACAGAGGGAGAGAATTGAGGTTAGCCCCAATTAAAATGATGTAATTTGTTCTGTTAACTTCCAAAATAATTATCGAATTAAATGATTTCATAGACCAATAACGATCTCTGTTAGAAACCATGCTGCTGATTTTACCAATTGCACAATAGTTCTTGTGAATAGGTGCAGTGTTCTTCCGTGAGGTCCCAGACTCCCAACAAAGTAAGTTTGTGTTAAGCTATTTAATACAGGCAGAAATTTATAACATTTCTACATCAAAATAAAAGTAGAAAATTCTTGCTAACACTATACAAGGCATAACAGCTAGAATACTGTGAATATTTTGGTGTCCTTATCAAAGGATAGGTATACTGGCATTGGAGGCAATTTAGAGAAAGTTCACTTGGTTGATCTGAGTATGGATGGATTTTCATACGAGGAGAGCTTGAGTAGGTTGGGCTTGTATCCATTGGAGTTTAAAAGAATGAGAGGTGACTTTACTGAAACATTTAAGATTCACAGGGGATTTGACAGGATTGATGTGGAAATGTTGTTTCCTGTTGTGAGACAGTCTAAGGGCATAGGACATACTCTTAGAATGAGGGTTCACCCATTTAATGCAGAAATTAGGAGGAATTTTCTCAGTGTGGTGACAAGTGTATTCAAAGATGAGAGAGGCAGATTTTTGATCAGTAGGTGAATCATGGGTTATGGGGATAAGGCAATAAAGTGGAGTTGTGGATTATCAGATTGGCCATGATCTTATTGACCACCAGAGTGGACTTAATGGGGCGATGGCCTATTCTATTGCTTCATCTTATGGTCTTATCTTCCTATGTGCGCTCTCTCACCCCAAATCCTGACAAACAAATCCTATATGCCTACTGTGTTGCCTACTCAGTCACTGGAGACACCCACCTCACCTGCCAACATTTATCTTCCACCATACCTGCCTCTCTCTTATTCCAGAAGGATGACAATGATGGACAGCATAAACAGTATAGCTGGTGGTGGTGGTGTGTTACAGATCACACAAGGGAGTCAAAGTTACAGTGGCAACATATATGTTGTATTCTGGAGCTATGGGCAATGTTGGTAGAACCTCCAACTTTCTCTTCATCACATGGCTCTTTCTTGGCAGAAGAGATACACTACTTGCCAATGGGGTGTGTTGGAAAGTTGATAATTAGCCTGTTTGGTCTATGATATAAATATACCTTCCTTGGCTATCAAGTCACTGGGGAGACTCAAACCCAGAGCATCTGACTAAGAGGCAGGGACCCTACCCACTGCGCCACAAGACCCTTCAGTAGTATAGACAGAAGCTAAAAATTACAGAGATAGTAACAAATATCTGTGCTCGTCTCATTGTGGCCTCTTGCACGTTCCCAGTCAGAACTGCTCACTATGACCATATCTTCATATCTGCTTAGGCCCAAACAGTCTGGAACTCCCTCCCTTCAGCTCTCCATCTCTCTCCCTCATTTTCTTCCTTTAAGACACTTTATAAAATGTTGCTCTTTGGCCATGCTTTTGGTCATCTGACCTAATATTTCCTTGTGTTGCTTGGTGTCACACTTTGTTTTATAATGTGCTGATTTTTAGATGTATTCACAGAAGATGTGTGTTGCTGGCAAGGCCAGAGCTTATTGTCCATATCTAAATGCTCTTAAGAAAGTGATGATGAGCTGCTTTCTTCAACAGCTGCAGTCCATGTGGTGTATATACATAATCCGTGTTGTTGTATAGGGAGTTCCAGGATTTTGACACAATGTCAGTGAAGAAGCTACAATAGAAAGGAGAGATAGTGGCATAATGTCCCTGAACTACTAATCAGCCTGAGTTCAAATTCCACTAGGTAAATGGTGAAAGTCAATTACAATCTGGAATAAAAACCAGCCTAATGGTAACCACGTTTGTTGATTGTTCCATTGTTGTAAAAAGCCACCTGGTTCACTAATCTGCTTTCCTCACCTGATCTGGTCTATGTGTTACTTTCAGAGTAACAGCAATGTGCTTGAGTCTTAAATGCCTTCTAGGCAATTAGAAATGGGCAATAAATGCTGACCTGGGCTGCGATACCTGCATTACATACACAAATTTAAAAAGAATCATGATGACATTCGGCTTGCAGGAAAACTTTCAGGTCATAATGTTTCAAAGTATCTGCCGCCCTGCCCTTCTAGGTGTAAAGAATGTTTCATGATATTAAAGGCACAATAATAATTACAAGTTGTTGTTGTAATAGATTAAGTGAATATGGAAGATCTAGCAAATGAACATGGAATATAGGCAAATGGGAGGTCATCTTATCTAAACGGGATTGATCAGAATACTTTCTAAATGGTGAAAAGTTACAAGTGGATGTCAAAAGAAACTTAGATTTCCATGTGAATAGGTTATTCAAAAATCATGCAAAGGTACAAAAATAAACCAAACATGTTAAGGCAGTGCTGGTCTTTATATCTCTGGGACTTGAACGTAAGAGAGTAGAAAGTCCTGCTGGAGATATACAAGGCTTAGCTAGACAACCTGGTGGTACTATGTTCAATTCTAGGCACTACACGTGAGGAAGAAAAGCAGAAATTGCTGGAAAAGCTCAGCAATTCTGGCAGCATCTGTGGAGAGAAATCAGAGTTAACATTTCGGGTCGAGTGACCTTTCCTGGGGAAGGATTCATTGGTCAGTGCAGTAGATACATTAGAACAATGCCTGAACTAAATGGTTAAATTATAAGTAGTAAGGTTATATTTGCTGGAATTTAGAATATCAAGACATGATTTGAATAAAATTTTCAAGATATTGACAAAAATTGAAAGCATAGATAGAAAGAAACTGTCTCCTCTGGCAGGGGAGTGTAGGTTTCAGGGACATAGCCTAAAAATTAAAGCTAGGTCTTTTAGAAATGCAGTTAGGAAATGCCTCCACATACATGGTAGACGTTAAGAACGCTCTTTTGCAAATAATAATTAATTCTGCATTAATCATAAATTTTCCATCTGAGACTGATAGATTTATATTTAATAAAATTATTAAGATATGTGGGACTAAAGCAGCTAAGCAGTTCAGTTGCACATCAACCATAATCTCGCAGATCAACCATAATCTCATTGACTAGGGAAACAGGCTCAAGGAGCTAAGATGCTAACTCCTTTTCATTTAGAATATGAAGAGATTAAGGGATTAAGCATTAAGACAAGTAAAAACTGAAAATGCTGGAAATAGCATCTGTGGAGAGAGATGTAGAGTTAACAATTCACACAGGACAGCTTTTCATCGGAACAGTTCTTAAGCAGTTAGGAATACTTCACAGTATGTTCAAAATCATGAAGGGTTTTGACAGAGTAAACAAGAGAAACTGGGCAGTGGCAGAAGGGTCGGTTCTGGTCTCCCTGCTAGAGGAAGGATGTTGTGACACTTGCAAAGATCCAGAAAAGATTTACAAGGATGTTGCCAGAGTTGGAGGGTTTGAGCTATAGGGAGAGGCTGAATAGGCTTGGGCTATTTTCCTTGGAGCGTTTGAGGCTGAGGGGTGACCTCATTGAGGTTTATCAAATCATGAGGGGCATGGATAGGGTGAATAGCCAAGGTCTTTTCCCCAGGGTAGGGGAGTGCAAAATTAGAGGGAATAGGTATAAGCTGAGAGGGAAAAAATTTTAAAGGGACCAAAGGAGCAACTTTTTCATGCAGAGGGTGGTGAGTGTATGGACTGAGCTGCCAGACAAAATCATGGAGGCTGGTACAATTACAACATTGAAAAGGCATCTGGATGGGTACTTGAATAGGAAGGGTTTACGGGGATGTGGACCAAATGCTGGCAAATGGGACTAGATTAATTTAGGATATCTAGTCAGCATGGAAGGGTTGGACTGAAGGATCTGTTTCCATGCTGTGTAAGTCTATGACTGGAGTATACTGATTTGAGGTAACTGGCAAAAAAAAGACAAGTGGAAAAAATTGCAGAGAAATTCTGGGGTCTAGAATACTCTGCCTGAAAGACTCATGGAAGCAGATTCAATGATAATTTTCAAAAGGGAATAGCATAAATACTCGAAAGGCAAAGATTTACATGGTTATAGATTAGTTGCAGAAAAATGGCACTCTCTGAATAGCTTTGTTTCAAGAGCTGTGCAACCTGAATGGGACAAACAGCTGCTGCCTTTGCTGTATCATTCTAGGATTCTCTGTAACACTTCTCTCAGGATTAATGTTAATAATTCCTTGAAAGAAAATTTAGTACAATTGGGTCTATTTCTGACAGACAAAAACTGAGTCCAATTCTCCTGGTAGCACAATTTGTAAAATGGTAGTCGAAGCAGAGGACTAAGACTCAACCAAAAGTTTCAGTAGCTCATTGTAAGATACAGCTCCATAATTTCCTAGCTGGACTACACGTGTGGATGAGGGGGACTGCAGCCATGGAGACTAAATTATCAGCATACTACCAAGACAATTGAACACAGCCTTCCGAAACCTAAGGATTAAGAACATGGCCAAAACTGCTTATGTTCAGGACCATTAAATTAGTCCCTTCGTACTGCAAATAAAACTTCTGAGCTTCTTCAAAAACTCAGATCAACAGGATTTCACAACCGCAGACTGCAACCAGCTTCTGGGAGGCCAAGAGAAATGTTTAACCTTCCATCAACCTTTGATTTTCTACAGCATCAAATTAAAAAGCAGTGCAACTTCATTGTTGTTTTAGAGAAATATGATTTCAGAGCGCTGAGGCCAGCTTTTACAAGTGCAGAACTGTTTACAATGCCGTGGGAATATTTGACACAAAACACTGTGCACAAGTTCAGGAATATTGGTCCCGAGTATAATTAAGTCTCAGTGTTTCCTGTACCACAATAGATTTCTCTACACATGTGGCTTTCATTTTACATATATGCTAGCATTCATCAAGAAAATAGTGAACTGAAATTTAGTTTTCTTTAGTATGTTTCTTTCACTAAAGGACAGGATAAAAGAAACTGTTGCAATCCTAGGTGATGTTAAAATAATATTAGAAATTGCTCTCAGAATGTCCAATACTGCAATAACACGTGACCACCATTCTCAATGTTTCTTCATGGTATGTTGGAGGAAGATTAATAATTTGAATTATTAATTTGAGTGCATTCATATGGATAGAATTCCAGTCCAATGGGAATATATTTTACTGTTACTCATATATTGAAATGCTGCAAAATTTTCCAAAACATGACAAAACCAAGGGAAGATTTATATGATCTACAGCGTGTCACAAAAGCAACTTTTTACAATATGGCAATGTTGTGATATAGCAGAGAGGGGAAATGATCATGACCGAGGTAAGATACAGTATTTAGCTCATTATTGTTTGAATGTTGTACTCATAAAAACTGAAGCTGGGACGTGGAATACGTTTCCATTGCTAGTAACTATTTTCAATTCAGAATACGGCAAACTAAATTCCTGCATATATTTAAAATGTGTTAAAACTGAATCCTGGAGTACTTTTCAATCCTTCAAAGGCAAACATAGGATTCAGCTATTTTTTTAAATCTATAACATTTCAATCTCTATTTTTTCATTGAAACAGTGCCTGGGTCAAGAATTCCCACTCCTGAGGTTCACGCTGGATCCAGGGGAGTGATAGCTAGCACGTGTTTGAAAGCACACAAGTTTCTATCAGGTTGAACGTGGACTCCATCAATGGGCTCCAGGCCAGGCAGGTTGCCTCGTATCTCAATCTGACGAAATTAGAAAGAAAAATTGCAATACAAACTTTTCGCTGAAGTGGGTTTTACAGCCATGGTCAGGAACTAGGGGTCTCTTACAGACGTTAACAGAGCAGAATGAGGCCATTCAACCCAAAATGTCTGTGCTGATCAACAAATATCTTGGCGACAGCCACGCAAGCTGTGGCCGCACGAGTAAGTATCTGAGTACTGTTTAACTGTCACGAGAGTTTCTGATTCAACCACTCTTTCAGGTAGTGAGTTCCAGATTCTTCACCACACTCTCAGAGTGAAAGTGACTCTTTTCAAAATTTCTGCTAGCCTTCTACCTTTTACTTTAAATCTGCATTCCCTGGTTATTGATCCTTCTACCAATGGAAAAAGTGCCTTCCCAGCCACCCTATCTATGTCCCTCATAATTGTAAGCACCTCAGTCAGATCCTTTCTCAACCTTTGTTGCTGTAAGAAAAATAACCCAGCCTATCCAAATCTTTTCTTATTACTCAGACCTTTCAGTCGTTCTGGATCTTTTCCAGTGTAATCACATCCTTCCTGTAACATGTTATGGACAAGACCAAACTCCCTCAAAATATATTAAGAAGATGGTCTATATCCTAACTTCTACTTATTTTAAAGGTAAATGTAAGGCATTGTGTTCCAGATACAATTCGATTGGTCAAACTACTCGACGTTAAGCAAAACACACTTTACTTTAACACTACAGATAAAACACAGACAAAATAAAAAGAAAAGGAAAGAATTGGCTTAACTGTAACTCTGTCGAAATGCTTAACAAAATAACATATATATTGACTACTACTAATTAACTGTTCCAATACAGTAACATCCTATAAACATCCATTGGCAAAGGCAAATACAGTAAAATGGATTTGTCTCACAAGCAATTCTAGCAACAGGAAGAGAACCCCAGCTTTGAGCTGTAACAGAGAGAAGAATAAGAGTTTCCACATTCAGTTTCAAAACCCCAGCTACTGCAGAAAGCTAAAATTAAAAATCTTAGTTCATTGGGAGCTTGAGCCCACCCATTCTGGCTGCTTCTATTGTTCCAACTTTAGCCTCACAAGCTGTTTACGCTATGGCTTTGAGCACACTGCTTGGCGCCTCTGTCTCAACCTTTCTTCATTAAAAAAAAGGACGAAAAACACCTCTTAAAGCCATAGTATTGTTACAAATGTGGTGACTAGAACTGCACACAGTACTCCAGTTGTGGTCTAACCAGCATTTAAAGAGTTCCAGCATAATGTCCTTTCTCTTACATCCTGTGACTCAGCAAATAAATACAAGTATCTCATATTTCTTCTTAGCCACATTATTGATCTGCCTGTTACCTTCAGGGATCTGATGATATACACACATAGGTCCTCCTGATCTTCAGTACTTTCCAGGGTCCTATCCTTTATGTTGGAAACTCTTGTCTTGTTAGCTCTCTCCAAGTAATTACTTCATTCTTTTCCAGGTTAAATTCCATGTCTTCTCCCCTGAGCATTCATTGATTGCCTCATGCAGTTTACAGCTATTCTCCTCACAATTTACCAGCTGACCAATAGTCATGTCATCCAGGAACTTCTCAAACATACCAGCTACATTTAAGTTCAAATCGTTAACGTATATCACAAAAAGCAAGGGCCCCAGCACTGAGGCTTCATAACTGGAAAAAGACTTCCAGTCACAGAAACGTCCCTCTGCCATTATCCTCTGCTTCCTGCCTCTTACTTTCTTCAGCAGTCTGCCATGAGGAAATTTATCAAAAGCTTTGCTCAAGTCCATGTCAACCGCATCAAATGCATTACCCTCAGAAACATTCCTCAAAACAGTTGACTAAATTTGTCAAAAGTGACCTCTTAATTAATTTATGCTCTCCACAGATGTCAGGCACTGAAGTTTATGACAAAAGTTCCAAGCAAAGTGTTGCCTGTGCTTGTTTGACCCTGCAACATGGCAGAAGCAGTCCAGGAGGGCAACATTTGGTGCAATCCCAGCATTGGAAACATTATCTCAGTTATTCATTCACCATAAAGTCAGTGGCCCTAGCATATCTGTCTTAAGACCACCATCAGATGTTCTTTAAGTCTTATACAGAAACAGAAGTTGCTGGAAAAGGTCAGCAAGTCTGGCAGCATCTGTGAAGAAAATATCAGAGTTAACGTTTCAGGTCCAGTGACCCTTCCTCAAAACCTGTCTGTTTTTATTTGTCCTTTAAGTCTTTCCTTTCTTAAAGGGAAGACCTAAACTTTTCAACCTTTCCTGATTGCTGTAATCCTTCAGTTCTTGAGCCACCCTTGTGAATATTTTATGCACTTTCTCTTGTACTTCTATGACATTTTTATCGTATGGAGATTTGGTTCGGTTTCCTACGTTTAGGATTTCCTTGGGTCCTGATGAAAGGTCATCTGTCTGAAATGTTAACCCTATTTCTTTATATGACTGCTGCTTGATCTGCTGGACATTTGCAGCTAGCTTTTGTTCTCGTTTTAAGTTTCCAGCATCTGCCATTTTGTGCTTTTGTACGAAGATTTTTTCTCTCTTTTTACTCATAGTTGACTCGTGCATTTGTACTGTGGCAAGAAATAACATAAGGGTCAAAGTTGTTCATTTGCAGGTGTTTTGGGTTTAATGTGTCTGAAAACAATTTAGCCAATTGCGCTGTTCAGCTTTTCCTAAAAAATGCACAAGAATTGATTCTTAAGTTCTCGTGCATGCACAAATAAACATTTCAGCAATGGAAAATACCAGAGACACACTATTCACAACTTTTTGTGCTATGTTGTGAATTCATCTATTGTTTATCCAACATTAAATAGGCTTTGTCAGCTTAAAGAGACACACATCTATGCTTTAGCAGCAGGAAAACGGATGGAGGATGTTTATAAACACCTGAGACAAGCTAATGAAATTCTTATTTGAAAAGGTTTGATCCCAATTTGGGGAAATGGAAACTTCAGAGAAATGCTAGGAAGTCTACCTATGTATCCAGGTCATAGCTGAATTTTAAGCCCTTCATTAAATGGCTGCGGATTTTGTACAGCTCAGGTTTTTACAAAACACCACATCACCAAATCACAGAATTGTTACGGCGCAAGAGGCTTGTTTGGTCCATTATGAATGCACCAGATTTCTGAACGATCCTTGTGACTTAGTGCCATTCTCCCGCTTTTCCCCCATAACCCTAAACACTGTTGCTTTTTAAATAATCATCTAATGCTGTCTTCATTGTCTTGATTAAAATTTGCTTCACCACACTTCCAGGCAGTGCATTCCAAAGTTGAACCATTCACAGCATGAACAAGTATTTTGTCACATCACTTTCACTTCTTCCGAAAATTACCTTATGTCTTTGCACTTTTGTTCTCAATCTGTTTATGAGCGGAATCAGTTTCTTCTCCATCTATTCTGTTTAAACACCTTATTATTTTGAAAACTTCAACTTCTCTTAGCCTTTTCCTCTTGAAGCAACCTTTCCAATCTTTCTTCATAACTAAAGTTTCTTAACCTTCAAACCATTCTTGCAATTCCCTTGAGCACTCTCTCCAGGCATTCATCCTTCCTAAACTGTGGTGCCCAGGATTGGATACAATACACCAGCTGAGGTCTAACTCATGTAATATAAAATTCAGCATAACCTCCTAGCTCTTGTACTCTTATACACCAATTAATAAAACCTATGATACTGTATGCTTTATTGACTGTTCTCTGCTTGTCCTTCCACCTTTAATGCTTTATGCACATTCTTTTCCCACATCTTTCTGATTCTGTATCCTTTTAGGGTGCTGCCCTTTGTTTAATGCTGCATTTTCATGTCCTTTCAACTAAAATATATCACTTCACACTTCTCTGCATTGAATTTCATCTGCCACCTACCTGCATACTCTGCTGATTTTTGTAGTTAGTACACTGTCTTCCTCACAGTTTACATTATCTAACTTCCCATAAACAACGCTATGGAAGAGATTAGCTCAGTTGGCTGTACAACTGATTTATGATGCAGAGTGATGCCAACAGTGTGGGTTCAATCCTATACCAGCTGAGTTTACCATGTTGGACGGCGCGACCTCACCCCTCACCTGAGGCCTAGTGACCCTCCGGTTAAACGACTGGTTATCGTTCTCTGATGACAGAATAGCTCTGAGAGACTATGGAGGCTTTACCCTAACCTAAAAAAAGTGCTCTAACATCACACCTCCCTGTAAATCCTCACTATCATGTGCAAAATTAATTTACGCCATTTCAGTAAAATGATACGGAATTCACAAGTTTAAAATCTGTCAAAATGCACATTCATTAAAAATAAGATGGTGAATTGATGAAACTGCTCAAAATTTTCCTCGATGTAATTGCTTGTTATGTCAATGCCCTGAGACAGTGCTGAATGCTAACTCTCTGACACTTTCTTCAGTTTCAGAGACACAGTGGCATCGTGGTTATAACACTGGACTAGTAATCCAGAGGCCCACGTTGAAGCTGTGGGGACAAAGGTTACATTCCCACCATAGCAGCTATTCAAATTTAAATTCAATTCATAAAATCTGGAACATAATGGTAGTCTCAGTAATTTGGTTGTTGTAAAAACCCATCTGGTTTACTAGTGTCCTTTAAGGGAATTAATCTGCCATCCTTACCTGGTCTGGCATACATTTGATAAACTAACTCTTATCTGCTTCTGAAATGACCTTGAAAGCTGTTCAGTTCAAGAACAATTGGGGAATGGAAACAAGTAATGGCCTGAACAGCATGTCTTTTGATTAAACACTGAAATAAATAATGTAGCATAACCACACAACTGAATATCAAACCATCATTTTTCAGTCATTTGTCTCTTGAGATCTCCCATAGCCACCAAGCTCAGAGCTCCCAACTCAGTACAATTCAATGCCTCTGTACCTAACTAAAACCTATTGCATATATTTTCCAGTAGAGATGAAAGATAAATTTATTTTGTTTCTCTCTCTGCTGATTCTTCCTGACCAGCTGAGCATTTCCCGCATTTTCTATTTTAAAAAAATTGCTAAATACAATAGTCTAATTCTGTCATAAGTTGCTGGTATTACCACACAATTACAAACCATAGAAACCTCACTAGTTCTGACACATCCTCAGACATGGCAGTGCTTCATAGTCCAGTACTGTCTCCATGCCTCTGACTCCTGTAAACATTCTGTCTAATTGCTTCCAGATTTTGGCACATCCTCACCATGTTTCTTGACCCCAAAGCACCCACTCAGGGCTACTAAACTTGGGCAGTTCTAATGTCAGTACTTATTGATACCCAGGATTCTCCCAGACCATGACAGCTCTCTGCAGTAACCCCAACCCCCAGAGTGAGAGATCCCATAAGCTCCTCCTATCCCGGTTTTTAAGGGAAATAATCAATGAGTTTATAGATCCTTCTCTCGCAATCATCTAAATCTCTCCCGATTCAGGACTTTAGATTGGAAGATTTTAAATGCTGTTCCATTATTTTAAAAACGAGAGAGGGGGGAGAAAAATCAAGAAATTTAGATCAATTGATTTAACATCTTTTGTGGGAAGTGATTGGAATCTATAATTAAAGACAAAGTCACTGAGTACTTAATGGTATTTGAGCTGAAGAGTGAAGATTTGTACAGGTTATATCGTATCTAACAAATCTAATTAAGATTTTTAAGGACATAACTAAAGTAACAGACAGGAAAATGGGTATAGATACAGTTTATATGCAAGGGGCCTTGTGGTGCATTGATAGTGTCTCTACCTCTAAGCCAGTAGGCTTGGGTTCAAGTCCCACTTGCTCCAGAGATGTATAATAACATCTGAAACCCATATGACTTTGAACACCCCTTAACCATCTCTATCTCTGCTGAGGAGAACAATCTCAGATTCCCTAGTCACTCCACATAACTGAAATTCCCCATTCCTTGTTACCATTCTACCAAATCTGCTCAATCTTGTAACTTTTCAAATTCTGTTCCATGGAAAAAATGCCAGGGCATTAGAACCATGATTAATTAGAACTATGAGTAGATATATTATTAGTGGAATTCTTGAGTTATCCTGTGAAATTTGATCAACTACATACTCGATAGATTCAGTGGAACCTTTCTGGCTGACATTTGGCTTGGGTTCCATTCACGGGCACAGTAGTAAAGGCTCCAGAATGCCAGAAACAACCTAGAGGGGATTGATTGTCTTCCCAGACAATACAGTGGTTCCTTTGTAAGCTGCAAGTCTGAATCTGCTCTACTGCCTTGAGCCCCATCTGTGCTGTGTTAGCATGGCAAGAAGTCACTCTGATATTTTAGGTCTCAGATGGAGTAGCTGTTGCTGATATATTTTTGCCTGTTCCAACCATGGGAACAATCCTGTTATTTCCACTATGCTTGGATTCCACAATCACACAAGTGCTGGCAGAACAACTTAACTGGAATTTCACCCACAAATTCTTCATGCAATTTTCAGATCAATCTACACAGTAGTGATAGATTTTTCTGCTACTGATATGAATCCTTCTGTGAATAATGGCTGAAAAAAATATCAGTTTTCAACATGAGTGTGGCAAACAATCTTTTGTCCCTGAACCAAATTCTGATTTAGAAAAATATTTTCCCTCCAGTCCTTTATACAAATGTGATTTAAAATATGACAATATTCCATCTGCTTCTGCATTCACGGTCAACCCTGTATTTTAAAGATGTCCATTTCGGTTATTGCATTTTGTGCCTAATTACTCTTCAGAAAAACCTTTTAGAATACACAAATTTTTGAACTGCTATAGTATGTCTCCAAGTAGGGAAGGTGGTTGCATAGTGGTAATCTCACTGGACTAATAATCCAGAACCCAGGCTAATATTCTGTGGACAGGGGTTCAAATTCCATCACGGTAAGTGACAAAATCCTTTATTCATTCACAGGATGAGGGCATTGCTGCTAGGCAGCATTTACTGCCCATCCAGGTAAGGATGGCAGTTTGCTTCCCAAAAGGACATTAGTGAACCAGATGGGTTTTTCCAGCAATCAACAATGGATTCATGGTCATCATTAGACTCTTAATTCTAGACACTTATTGAATTCAAATTCCACCATCTGCCTTGGCGAGATTCGAGCCCGGGTTCCCAGAACATTATCTGGGTCTCTGGATTAACAGTCCAGCAGTAACACCACTAGGCTAAATTAGAATAAGAAAAATTTGGAGCCATTAGCTAGCTAATGGCAACCATGTCGATTGTTTAAAAACCCATCTGGTTCACTAATATCCTTTATAGAAGGAAATTTTCTGTCTTGTCTTTACCTAATCTGGCTTACGTGACTCCAGACCCATAGTAATGTGGTTGACTCTTTATGGCCCTCTGAAATGGCCTAGCAAACCATTCAGTTTAAGGGCAACTAAGGATAAGCAACAAATGCTGGTCTTGTCAGAGGTGCCCATACATGAATAAAAAGAAAATCTATCCTCTGTTCTCTCCTGAAGGCATTGCATTAAGTTGGGCTCTGGCTCCAATTGCTGGTCTTCTGTACTAGGCAAATGGGTGAGGCTTGACAATAAGTTTCAGCTATCTCACACACACCACAGCTGAGCTTTATCCTGCCCACACGTGGACTTTTCATCATGGTTTAGTGGAGAGAGCAACCAGGTGAACAAATAATAGTTGACTGTTTCCTGCTACTCCTGGAGTGCCATATTGATTGCAGTGCTCCTATTCTCTCTCCAGCTGAGATCAGCTAACTCTGCACACTCGAAGGATATTGCTAATTTCTATGGAGATGATGATAATTTTGCCACCATCAGAGACAGGCCAATGGTCAAGTTAAAATAGTCGTGGTAAATGTATAGCCATATTACTGCACTGGTGCCATATTTACTGAGGTCTGACTTTAGAGGAGATGTGATAGAAGTGTCCAATATTATGAACAGTTTTAACAGAGTAATTAATTATTTGCAGTAGTGGGGGAAAGGGTTGGTGACCATTGGACACAGACGCAGAAGTACCAAAGATGACATGAGGAAACTTTCTTTTCTGCACACAGATTGTTATTGTACGGAATAAATTGCTTGATAAAAGGGTGGTGGAAGGAGAGTAACTAATAACATTCAAAGAGAATTCAATCAATACTTGAAGGGAAAAGATAGGAATTAATTGGATAACTTTACCAAGAGATGCCCGAGCCTTTCACAGCGACAAAAGAGCATCAACTTGAAGCATGCTGGAATGCTGTAATTTCATCAGAATACATTTCATGCTGAGCCAATGGCATTGGTGTGGCTTGGACACGTTTATCAGATGGATGACAGTTGTAAACCAAAAGACCTTCTATATGGTGAATGCCACTGGGTCACCATCTTCTGAGTGCCCATACCTCCACTAAAAGGTTATCTACAACTGAAGTATGATGATAGTAGAGATTGAAACAATCAAATAGGAGATAGTCACCAGCCAGTGTGACCATTTGAAGACACATTGGAAGAGTTGAGCAGACACAGGAAGCTCTTCTGGAGGAGAAGCAGGCCCAGAAAACAGAGGTCAGAGAATCCTGCACTTTCCCAGCCCCCTGCCTTTCTCTGCAGCAAATGGGACAGAGATTGCCATGCCAGAGTGAAGCTCCTGATCTGTGGCAGGTGGCATGACACAGAGTTGACAACTATGATGCAATCAATTATCTCTCTGGAAGGCTGCCAATATACAATGTACCAAGTTTCACAGGGATGTTGAGCTGACTGACTTTCTACCATGCTGAATCAATCTATGGTCTAGTACCGGGTAGCCAAGACACCTGTCTGAATCAGGCAGAAATCCCACTATTGTTGGTAGATTGAGATCTTATGATGTTGTTAAGACCTCAATGCAATTTTAAAGGCAAAATGGAAGAACAACCAACAAGTACTTTCCAGTCCATAAACTTCATCATTAATGGCAAAGAGGAGTGGCTCTATAGAAGACAAGTGAAAATGATTTTTATTTGGCGCCTGCAGAATAAGGTTTGCCACTACTGCTCATGGCATTGTGCTTCATGGAGAGATCCCACTCCCTTCTCCAGCCAATCTAAGTTCTTGTCTGCTGGGTCAATCTCCAGTTAACTTGACAGAGCACTGGCCTGAAGTGTGTGTGCTGCAGCAGAATATGTATTCAGCACAAATTTCACCAGTAGTGTGGGGACCAGGCCAAACTTTTGAAAAATACACCAGATCTCCTGCAAGCATCACGGTACCAAATACTCCACTCATGTCTTATTAGCACTATAGGCAACATATTTACCTATTTAACCACTTGAAAAATTTGTTATAGATCTTCTTAATGCTGCAATACTAATTCACAAAAAGACCAGGGGGTACCTTCTGCTCCTGGAGGTGGCAAGCATGAAGGAGGCAAGGCCCAAACTGTGTCATCTTCCCACCTCCACCAGAATTAAGTTTTGCACAGGAAAGCCCATGGCCAATCTTCCCACAGGCAACCAACTGAGGCCCTAAAATAGCCAAAGAAAGATTAAGCCAGCAGGCAGGCCTGTCACCATGCTGTAGTCCCTGTAGCTGTTACCCTATGGACAGCTTGCAGGGGGTGGGTGTCACCTTGGTCAAAGGCAATTTGTGCCTCATTGAGGGACTGACTGTTGAGCTGGAGGTTGCGCATTGGGAACAACCCCCGCTGACTTTGCTTCCAGAGCCATTTTCTATGCCCACCCCTATTCCCCCCACCAACCTCAAGCCCCTTCTCCTCAAGACATTCAAATCAAGAACCCATCCCACACATTATCTTTGACACTGGTCTTCTGCCATCCTGGAATTCAGGGGGTGATCTCCTGCCAGCAACTACAGCCAGCTACCATGGCACTGCTAAGCGCAAGAGTTGCTGGTCTCTGATTGGTCAGCAGATCTCGCTGGATTGGACATTCAGCGGAAGACTGACTGATGGTTATACCACTGCAATAGGAAGGACATTATTAAATTGGAGAGGGCACAGCAAAGATTTACCAGGATGTTGCTGAGACTGCAGGGTTTGAGTTATAAGGATAGGCTGGGACATTTTTTTCACAGGAGCATAGGACGTTAAGGGGTCCTTAACTTATAGAAGTTTATAAAATCATGAGGGGCGTGGATAAGGTGAATAGCAAAGGTCTTTTTCCTAGGGTGGGGAAGATCAAGTGGGGTATATTTTTAAGGTGAGAGGATATGATTTAAAAGGGACCTGAGGGGCAACTTTTTCCACACAGAGGGTGGTTCATATGTGGAATGAATTATCAGAGGAAGTGACAGATGCAGGTACAGTTACAACATTTAAAAGACATTTGAATAGGTACATGAATAGAAAAGGTTTAGAGGGATATAGGTCAAATGCAGGCAAATAGGACTAGTTTAGTTTGGGAAACTTGGTCAGCATGGATGAGTTGGACAATGGGTCTGTTTCCATGCTGTATGACTCTATAATTCTTTCTACTGTGCCAACTATCTTTACTAATGTTGAGATCTGTGGTGGTCATCTGTATGCTGAGTGCATCATCAGAGCTCTTACAGCCTCAGACATGCAACATTCAGATTGTGCACAGCATTGTAAAATGTAATGTGCCTAATCTTGACTCCCGGCTTTACTTGTTCACAGTGTTGCCCACACACAAAGCATTGGCTGACTGACTGCTGCTTAACACCCAGGAAGAGCCTCATGCATGCAAGACCTCAGGCCAGCACAGGAAACACCCTGTCAGGTCGAAAAGCTACCTACTACCTTATGGATAGCCTGATAATGGGGCTGCAATTGATCAAAGCCTGGCATTCCGCCTTATCAGTATTCAATCATAATTCTGAAATGAAACTGCTCTAGATTGCCCCTCCCCACCATTAACTTCCATTCAATCATAACACAAAAAGTTCATGAGCTCACAGCCAGATGTTATCATTGTGGGCTTTTTACATTTCTTTCTGCTTTTTAATACATTGCTGGTGTAATCTGAGTTGCTGATGGGTTTAGCTAAGCAGTTTTACCTTTGACCCGATTACATTAAACTTGCCCAATCAATTTAAGTTCTATATAAACATCATTTCTCAGGGTCCCTCTAGGCCAAGAGTGAAAACGGACAAACTGAGGCCTTAATCCCAAGTACTTATAGGTAGCATTGAGACCCTCACAATAATTAGAGATATATTTATACTAATAAAATATAATTAAGTTAAATGTTTGTTTCTTAAAAGAATCAGGGTATTGGGCATTACGTGGTCCTTTCCATTTGTGAAGACTTCCACTTTCACTTTTTCTAATACAAAACTTTCAGAAGATATTGCATTGTTTACATTCAGCAAATAAATTCAAAATAAAGACATTGCCATACTAGGTGATGCCAAAAACCAATGGAAATAGGAAAAAATCCATTCAACAGTCAGAGGTAAAGGTAGGAAGGAAGCTCAAGAAGCTGGGAGAGCATGCAGCCCAAATTACATTCACTTTTTCATCATTCTTCTATGCTACAGACAACCATCAGTCAGTAATACATCAACTAGAAATGAAAAATAAATTTATAAATGGGTAAAGATCAGTCATATTTGTTATTTAGTTTAGCTTGCATTTATACATGTTAAGTGCAAAAAGGATTTATCTGTTGTTAAAGAGAAGCTGATTAACACAAATGAAATGACATTAATCTTTCATATTACAACAGTACAAAAATAGTTTCTGTTGCATTGGCAGAAATGTTTGAGTTTTTCAAAAAATATATATTGCATCCCATAACAGTCTGAAATATTTCATAATTACCGACAAAAAGAGGCCAACAAAACCAGTACAGTATTTGGCTTGTCAAAAATACACGAGGCAAATTCTATGTCACATTTAACATATGCGTATTATTATACTTTCAAATTAAATGGAACGATTTTTTTTTAAGCAGTGAATAGGAAGACTGCTGATTTGTACAGTGAGGCAGACCAGCTTGGCAGCCGAGAAAGCATTTTATTGCAAACCGCAGCTAAGGAGGCAGTTTCTCCAAAGGGCAGTATCAATGAATGCACTCTTTGTACAATGTATTAGTGAAAATATTCAACATTACCTGGTACACTGTCCCAACTCCCTCTATTGAAAATAAACTACACTGCCTCAAACCCTTCGCTTATAAAAGTGACTTTCAAAAACACTTTTCGAAACAGGCACTTCAAGTTATTTCATAAAATAAATCCACAAACAATTTTTAAATACATATAACTGTTTGATCAGGAAAGGAAAAGAAAAAACTATTACACCGTGGATGTAAAATTACACAGATTGCTTGATTTAAAGACACAATTCTAAGTGTTTCATTTCATAAATTACCGGTTATGTTTTACGCTAGATCCTCACAGCAGAAGATTTATGAAAATGTCACTCATGTTGTTTATGGGAACAAATGGACTCCTACCCTCTCTCAAAAGGTAACATATTTCTTTCTGTTCCGTCTCCACAGCGTCTACTTGAAAAACATCTTGCTGTGAGGCTGGGTTTCCACAGACATGAACTCCCAACAGCCTTTAGTGATGGCTGGGGGTGGAGGTGGGGAAGAGTATGTGTGGAGGTTGACAGTCAGAACACAGCTGCAGGGCTTATGGAAATTGTACACTAGAAATGCTGTTTCCATATAACACTCTTCACAACAAACACCGTGGCTTTTAGCTTCTTCCCTTCACTCCATCACTTTGCATATTGATGACACTTCCCTGTAATATACAGCCAACTGCCAAGGGCCTAAAGGTTCAGCAAGACCACTATTGTGTCAATTAGGTTGCTTAACATTCCCTGGAGCTAAAGGTAACCTGGCGAATATGTCAATCTTCATTTATTTGTTGACAGCTTTATCATATTTCAATTGTTTATTAAAAAACTGTCCTGTTAAGTAGCAGAAGTCTAAAGCTCAAAGTTCACAAGAGCAAAAGTTCAAATTTAATACACTTCTTAACTGAATTAGCACAAGTGCAGTGTTTCAAGTGGCTTTTAAAATAATGATCTAAAGTAAATTAATACAACTAAATATCGGGTAAAACCTGGGTCAATTAAGCCACTGATTCTTATCAGAGTTACTTGTAAATGTTTACATGGCACTTCTTACATTGAGGTGACATTTTCAAAATTGTTTTAACTCCAAAGGCTGGTTTTAATTAATTTCAGTTAACCTGTCAGCTGAACCATAATGGAAGACCCTATGTATGAGCTCAGATGCAATAGAAGTTTCTTTGAACAACTTTACATTTTGACCCCTTAATCTGCAAAAAAAAAATCCAGGTGGTCTTTTATATGCTGCATGCAGAATATTAAATATAATATTAAGTGACAAAGCTATTAAAAACAGAAAAGTCCATTAGCAATTCAGTTGGTGATTTAATTTTGACTGCCATATGGAGTTACTTTACTCATCTGATATTTTTGAAGGATCTCTCTTCATATATTACACTTCCCTCATCACTTTAAAATATTTTGAAAATATTTTGGTTTTTAATTCATCTGTGTCACCTCTTCCACTGTCAGATTCTACGACAACAATAAAGAGGTAAGGCTGCTTTTCAGCCACTTAAAAAAAAATCCATAAATAAAAATGAATCGTAGATTAACACACTCACCACTGAGCAATTTACAGAATAGGCTAGTGAGTTGGTTCCCTTTCACATGGAAAACAGTTTGGGATGAAAGATTTTGCGCTGTTATTAGAGCTGGAATGTGGTGAATTGGCCGCTGGCTGGAAGATATTCAAAATATATATAGTAATATAATTTATACGACATGAACATGTTGTTAATTATATGGAGGTTTTGAAGATTGAAGAAATAAATGGCTTTTATTTGATTTTATCTTGAAAAGTTCATCAGATGTCACACATCGCCGGATGCATCACAGAACACTGTGTCTGCCCCACAATTTGCCTCAGTCTCAAGAACATGTCATACAACCGGTCCACCTGTCCATTCCAAAAAACCTCAGACCTGTTTGCATTTGCTTCTCCTTTGCAGTTATATCTTGATTGAACTTGTTGAGCCTGCAAGTTTAGAAGAACCAGCCTTTGCACCATTGTCTCGTTGGTGATTAAAATCCTGAAGCAAGATACCAAGGGCTACTTTCACCAGCTACTGTCATTTGTGTGCATTATTAGGACTTGTAGAATCAAAAATGGTTACAGCACAGGAGGCGGCAATTTAGCCTGCTGCGTCCCTATCATCTCCCTGCAAGGACAAAGCTGGTCCCACTCACTCTACTTATGTTTTACCACAGCCTTGCAAATGTTTTCTCTTGAGATAATTATTCAATGCTCCGATGAAAGCCACAAGTGTATCTGTCTCCATCACACTTTCAGGCAAGGCATTGTAGATCCTAGTGACTTGCTGTATTAAAAGGTTTTTTTCTCATGTCGCTTTTGATTCCCCTTTCTTTTTTGTCAAGTCCTTTCATGATTTTGAACACTTGGATCAAATGTCCCAGCCACCTTCTCTTTGGTAACATTCTCAACTTCTCTAATTGATCCAGGTAACTGAAGTCCTTAGTCTCTGGTACAATTCTCATAAATCTTTTCTGCATTCTTTTGAATGACTTGGCATTGATTTCAATTTTATGGTGCAGAAAATCCATGATCTTCCTGTTACACTTACACCACAACTTACAAACAGTGCATCAGAAGGGCAGTTATTCTAGCTAGGATCAGGGTACACTGGGTCCCAGCTTTGTGTGTGAATTTCTACTTTAGCCTTATCAGAGACAGGCACTGCATTCTTTAGAAGGTTGGGACTAGCTACATTAGGAGATATCTTGTGAAAGTCTGGAAGAGTACATCTGGTGGTGCTAAGTACACCAAAAGCCTTTAAGATAAAAGGAGGTAAGTTCTTTTATAGTGCGCAAATTCAAGTGCAATAGATATGTATATGTCTCAGGGTCATCTTTAACTTATTTTGTGGGTCAAATATAATATTTTGGTTAAAATATACGAATAAGTTTATTGTTAAAGGAATGTCAGTTTCATTGGCAAGGCTAGCATTCATTGCACATCCATAATTACCCTTGAGGTGATTGATGATGCTGTTTTTGATCAAGTCTTATTCGTTTATTTCTATTTGTGCCACCAACTCATCCATCTTGTTACAAGGGCTGCATACATATAGGCAAAGAACCTTAAGCTTTGACTTTTTATCAATATTACTTATTCTGGTTCTACTTCTCCAAAGCTAAATTCTAGATCCCCATACCTGCCTCACTTGCAGTCACACCCATTTGACCTTGTCAATGGATCAAGTCTGATGTATTTCATCTAAAGGGTGTGACTGTTCCTGAAACATGATGTCCAGGTATCTCTGCCCTTCCCTAATGTGTCACAGTGACCAGAGCTTAGACTCCAGCTCATCAACTCTGAGCCAAAGTTTCTCAAGCATCCAGCACTTGCGACAATTGTGAACAGCATGCTTATCAAGAATCATCTCATGTCAAGAAGACGGCTCACCACCATCAATCATCTCAAAAGTAATTATGGATGTGCAATGAATGCTAGCCTTGCCAATGAGACTGACATTCCTTTAACAATAAACTTATTCATATATTTTAACCAAAATATTATATTTGACCCTCAAAATAAGTTAAAGATGACCCTGAGACACATACATATCTATTGCACTTGAATTTGCGCACCATAAGGGTGGCACGGTGACACAGTGGTTAGCACTGCTGCCTCACAGCGCCAGGGACTCGGGTTCGATTCCAGCCTTGGGCCGCTGTCTGTGTGGAGTTTGCACTTCTCCTCGTGTCTGCATGGGTTTCCTCCGGGTGCTCTGGTTTCCTCCCACAGTCCAAAGATATGCAGGTTAGGTGGATTGGCCATGCTAAATTGCCCGTAGTGTTCAGGGAGGTATAGATTAGATGGATTACAGGGGGATGGGTCTGGGTGGGATGCTCTGAGGTTCAGCGTGGACTTGTTGGGCCGAAGGGCCTGTTTCCACACTGTAGAGATTCTATGATTCTCACTACTTAGTAAAAAGAAAAAGGAGTTGGGGTAACATTGTTAATCAAAGCAGATATCTGTGCAGTGGTGAGTTGTGATATAGGTGTAATAGATTGTGATGTAGTATCAGTTTGGGTGGAAAAAAGGAATAACAATGTAATTAAGTCACTTGAGGGTGTCATCTGTAGGTCCCCAAACAGCTGCCTCACAGAAGGACAAATTTTAAATTGGAAGATAGCGGAGGCATGTAAAAAGGGCACTATAATTGCATTGGGTGATTTCATCTGCATATTGAACTGAGAAATCAGATGAGCAAGGGGAAGGGAAGATGATTTGGTAGAGTGTATCAGTGATTGTTTCTTAGAGCAGATCATTGCAGAACCTACCCTGGAACAGGCTATTTTAGATTGACTAATGTGCAATGAAGTAGGAACAATAGAGATTGCTTAGTTAGTAATCTCCCCAGGCATCAATCACAACATGGTTGAATTTCAAATTCAGTTTGAGGAAGAACAACTCGGGTCTCAAAACAATGTCCTCAACTTAAATAAGGGAAATTACAGATGCATGAGAAAAGAATTACATAAAACAAGCTGGAAAACTGGTATAAGGGGATGTCAGTGGATGGGCAGTGGCAGATATTTCAGCAGATATTTCATAATGTTCAGCAAAAAACTGTTCTAGTAAAAAAAAACCTGATAAGAAGGTTAACCTGTGGTTAACAAAGGCTGTTAGGTACAGGATATAATCAAAAGCCATTCTATTCTATATATGGTTTTTATCTCTATTTACACGACAGAATAGCCCAGAGTCTGTCAGGTTTTACACACGATAACATGACTGAGGTAGAAGCCACAAGACCAGACACACTCAGGTCATTGACAGTACCTTGAATCTAAGATGAAAAGTTTGCCAAAGTTCTCTCACCCTCGGCAACTTGATTGGTATATAATGCATGCGCCTAGACATTTGTACAAAGACTAAATATATACACCATCCATGTAAAATGAGGAGCTGAAGAGTTAAAGAAGATGGAGTTATGTTGCATATTGTAATTAATATTTGTTGATTCGCTAAGAAACAATTACACTGCAATTATAAGATTAAGATATAAATGACTTCTCACACGTTAATGTGTTTTAGTATGCTCCAGCCACTTTACTGACTTTTTATTTATATGCAAACAGCTAGGTAAGCTTGGTGACTGCTCCCAAACTCCAATTTGTCAGTTCATTTCATCAACAGGATAAAATACATACTTTAACTAAAAACATTACTTCATGCCAGAGATAGCTCTCAGGATATTTGAGACAGAGGAAACGCACAAAATTCATTCAGGTGTGTCACATCTCCAGTCATTGTCTCCTAATGCTGACTGAAGCACCAGAGGTGGAATTTGGGATCATTTCAAACCTGCTCTTTCTGCAAAGATTTTTCAGATTAATGAATGTAACCAACCAATTCGTCAGTGCAGTGCCAAATTTTACACATTGCCCAAGAGCATCTACAGTTGGTGTGTATGGAATGGAATAGATTTTTGCAGCCCTAATCAACACCCACTTTTAAATATAAAGCAATGTTTGGTCCTAATAATACACCAAATGATGTATTTTGTTGATACATTAAATAAAATGATTTTAACAGTTTCACCAAAATGCTTTGTATCTGCTAAGGCAATGAAATGGTACAATGTATATGCATTGTTATAATATCAACAATGAAAAATATTGATGTGGAATTTGAACAAAGTGATGCTTCACAATAAATGCAGACCGTCTTGATATGGATTCATCTCAAGGTATTATCGGTGCTTGCACTGTCTGAATGGATTTTCTTTGGAGTATATTTACATTCTGGTCACATTATTGTTTTTCAGTGCTGATCCTAAAGAACTCTTTTATAGCTCCGGCGTCAAACGCTGCATAAAATTTAACTATATGTTTATTTTGGTAATGTTTCCAATAATGTTCTTTGGTCAAATCTTTTCTTTTCATAAGTTTATATATATATGTGGCTTTTAAAAGGCCAAATAACATAACTCAGAAGCCTGTATTAATTGCACAATATAATCAGTCATCCTCTGAGTCAATCTAATATCCCTCGTCAACCTCATGAAAAATCCCCAAGTTGTATGGGCACTAAGCAGAAATGGAGAATTCTACTCAGTTTTGGAATGCAGCCAAATATTCACCACAATCATTAATGATACATCCCTTCTGCAGCTGCCTCTCATATTAGTTGAGACAGGAACTTGCATTTATATGAATTTAAATATTGGAATTCATTACCCAATTTCTAAGATTCCAATAATGAATTTAAGGATTCAGAATTAAAGAAAATTTCTGCACAGTATCATACATAATTTAGATATTTAGAGGCAGAGGATCTACACTGCAGCCATTTCTATATCTCTATCAGTGTCCAAAATACTGAACTACTACATGGCTAATGAAGTTCATCAAAAACCTACCCAATGGTTTCCTGCAGATTCCCTAGATGGTGAACAGATATTCTCTGACTATCTGATATCCAGGCAAATGAGACAATTAGATTTTAATGGGGTTTCCTTAACATATGAAGGACAATGTTCATTTGAGGAGGACCCAGAGGCAGAACTCAGATTACAGGCTGTAGATAATTGGCTGGAATACAGATGCCAGCCAGAAGTCTTTTCCTGTCAATGAGTCCTTAAGAAGATTCTTGGACATGGAGGCTTTCTGGCTGCTGCTTTGCACTCTGCGGCCTAATGCATTTTACTGCTACAGGTTTGGTAGCATCTGTGGAGAAGGACACAGAGTTACTGTTTTCAATCCAATGGGACTTTTTCAAAACTGACCACTGGACTTGAAACATTAACTCTGTTTCTCTCCCCAAAATACTACCAGATTTGCTGAGGTCCTCCAACATTTTCATTTTTATTTCTGATTTCCAGCATCTTCATAATTTGAGCTTCTGTTTTACTGATGTTGCAGGTCTCTGAAGCTAACATAATCAGCTTATTTCAGAATACAGGACACTTCAAGGTGTGGAAATTTTATGTCTAGACTAGTGATTTGAACCTGGATATACAGTTTCATGTTATATCACCTCACTACATTCTTCCTGACATGCATCTAGGTGAATGGTGGAAGAGAAAAAGTGCAGCAATTATGTTTTTCAATAGACAATGTGTTATCCAGTCATAATATGTCATATTAATGCTTAAGCTTTTGTATCCTGAGTTTAACAAGTATTTCACAGCAATGGCTTAATTGTGGTATTGCTCAAAGGAGAATTAAAAAGGAGATTCAGTGCTAGGCAATAATAATTACTTTGTTCTCCTACATTGTAATACCAGAGCATCACTTGTGCAATGTTTCAGAGCTGTCATGATTTTCAATCACTTCACTGCTCAATGAGACATCAAAGCACAATCTTCACTCTAAATTCACAGCCAACACAAATTGCCAGAATCATAGTAATTGGGAAAACTAAGTACATTTAGTTGATGTGAAATTGAAGTTGAGAATTTTTCTTGTACAAAAATGCTTGGGCTATTCAGTTGTAGTTTAGCTTTTCTTCAAAACCAATTGATTGAATTACAGATACAAATACACATTAACCTGTTTAACTGCAAATATTACCATCTATCACTGAAAATAAGCTTGTTGTCACTAACAGTCAACATTTTTCAATAAGTTATGCGATGATGGGGTTGTATAAGTGAAACAAGCCATCAGGAAGTACTACAGATATTGCAAACATATGGAATATGTAGAGTATCATTAATAGAGTGCATATAGAGATAATAATATCCAAATTGTGTGCAACAGTGCCCAAATTATTTGAGGCTGTGACGGACAGATTTTTCATCTTTCAGAAAATCAAGAGATGTAGGGAGTGGGCCATGACCAGTTAGTGAGTGGTGGAGTAGGTTCAACGGGCTCTCTGGTCTACTATAGCTTTTACTTTTTGTGTTCAGATGTCTTGCCAACATTTTCAATTTTAGTTAGCTTTGATAATCCCTATCCATCTCAACCAAATTGAAATGAATAATAAAGATATTTATTAAGGCTGCAATTTAAAAACAACCCCAAAAATGATATATAAAGGAAGGAAAGGGGCAGAAAAGATGTGATAAGATGATAATGGAAATATGGGTTCAATTATGAAGGTATGGTAGGGCTCAGTTATGCAAGTTAAATAAAATAAAGACTGGTGATAACAGAACAGCTATCAATATCGCAACGAGAAAAATATTATGTTAATTTTTCAGATGTAGACATTTTGAAGTACAGAAATTTACTCTATCGTTTCTATTCATTAATAGTGAGTACCTTGCATTTTTCGGTTACATGACAATAATTCCAGCATTTTTGAAATCAATTCTTTGATAGGGTATATGACAAATAAGAATCCGTTCTACTCTGGGCTGGTCTGACAACTGTTGCCTGATGTATTAAAACATAATCCACAGCCTTAAACTAATTTCATTAAATATTTTGCAAACTTAATTGTCACAGTCAACTTTGTAAAATTAGACTTGAGTGCCTCAAACACATGACAGCCTCTATCTCACATTTATCCCCTGTTAAAAATACCACCTTCTCACATATAATTACTATATGACTGTATTAGTTATGAATATGACAGGACATATTTTGTGTGGGATTGGGTGTTATCAATTTATAGTAAACCTCACCTATAGGTAGAGAGCTATGGCAACAAGCCAACAGTCCTTCAAGTACAATTGAATTAAACAATTAAGATCTTCACTGTAAGTTGTTAGCTTGCTTCCACAACTCTTAAGGAGATATGGAGAACTGTGCATACAGCAGCTGTCTATCAAGATGCAGATCAGCATTTAAACTAGTAACATTTTGCAATTATTGGCCTGGTGCAGAGATGCCAACTTTCAGCCAATTTAATTCATTCTGCATGAGATCAAGAAACAGCTGGAGGTATTGGATGCTGTAAAGGTTATGGGCCATGACAACATTCCTGCAATGAAGATATGTGCTCCAAAACCTGCTGAGCCCCTAGCTAAGCTGTTCAAGCACAGACAAAACACTGCCATCTACCAGACAATGTGGAAGATCACCCAGGTATGTCCTATACACAAAGCAGGACAAATCCAACATAGCCAATTACCACCCCATCAGTCTAGTCTTAATCATCAGTAAAGTGATGGTAGACATCAGCAACAGTGCTATCAAGCAGCACTTGTTTAGCAATAACCTGCTTACTGATGCTTAGTTTGGGTTCCACCAGGCTTATTTGGCTGCAAACCTAAGTACAGCTTTGGTTTAAACATGGAAAAAACAGCTGAATTCTATAAGTGAGATGAGAGTGACTGCCGTTGACATTGAGGCTACATCTGAGAGAGTGTGGCAACAAGACCCCCAGCAAAACCAGAGTAAATGGGAATCAAGAGGAAAACTCATCTCTGGATGGAGGCAAATGCAAAATAAAGGAAGATGGTTGTAGCTGGTGGAGGTCAGGCATCACAGTTCCAGCAAATTTTTGCAGTAGTTCCTCAAGGTAGTGTCTTAGGTCCAACCATCTTCAGCTATTTCATCAATGACCTTCTTCTATCACAAGGTTGGAAACAGAGATGTTCACTGATCGAACAACGTTCAACACTGTTCAAGATTTCTTGGACACTAAAGCAGGCCTTATCCAAATTTCACAAAACCTGCACAATATCCAGGTTTGGACTGTCAAGTGGTAAGTAACATTTGTGCCACAGAAACATCAGGCAATGGCCATTTCCAACATGATAGAATCTAGCCATTGCTCTTTTACATTCAATAGCATTACCATCATTGAGTTCTACACTGTTAGCATCTATTACCATGGATGAGAAACTAAACTGGACTCACAATATGAATACTGTGAATACAACAGCAGATCAGTGATAAACAGCGAGTAACCCACCAGTTGGTGATTTCCCAAAGACTGTTCACAATCTACAAGGCACAATTCAGGGGATATGTCAGAATACTCCCTATTTTCCTGGATGAGCTCAGCTCGAACAACAGTCAAGAAGCTTGACACCATCCAGGACACCGCAGCCATGATTAGCATTCACAAACATTCACTCACCCACCATGGCCTCAGGAGTGTGTTCCATCTATAAGATGCATTGCAGAAATTCACTTTCTCCAGGGCAGTAAATCCTGGTTGTCACGTATATCTCATGAATGAATTTTAAAAAATTTATACTTCTATAGGTCTCAGGGAAGCAATTTACTTTGCTGGTCCCCACAAAGATTGTCCTCCTCCCAAAGAATTTCCTAAAGCTGTTGATAGAGGTTATTGGAATTATTCTTAAGCCTTTAAATAGCTATATCCGAGTCTACTTGATATCTGGAAAATGTGGTCAAGTGTGCAAAGCTCACGTTCTGCTCACTTGTAAATTAAAATAGCAATCACGATTCTATAACTTGTGCAAGACCTAATTTGTATGTAGAAACATCTTCCTGTTTACTTTAAGTAAGATGAAAAGACATACGAAATCTTTAGCTTTATAAATTAAAACAGTGCACAAAAATAAGGAAGCAGGGCTAGACCTTTTTTGAAAATTGGTTAGGCTCCAGATGCAGTATTTTGGCCAATTCTGGGCAGCACCCTTCAGGTAAATGTCAAGGCCTGAGAAAGGGAGCAGAGGAGATTTAGAAGAATTGTCCAAAGGATAGAAAAGTTCATTTGTGTGGACAGACTACAGAAACTGAGTCATTTTCCTTATAAAAAGAAAGTTAATGGGCCAGTTGCGGCGTGGGGAAGCGTTGAAAATCATGAAGGACTTTGATACAGTAAATATGAATAAACTTCTTCAAATGTCAGAAGGGTTAATAACTAGAGGATACTGACTTGAAGTCACTGGCAACAGAATGAGAGGCAACTGAGAGAATTTTTTAACTTAATAAACTGGAACATGCTGCTAGAAAGGGTGATGGGAGCAGACTCAAATAAAAATAAATACTTGAAGTACACAATGAACCAAATAGCTTCTTCCAGAGCTATATTGTTCCATGACTCAATGAATGCTGCTACCATTTTAAAGGCCTATCAAATACCTAGGCCTTGGGTGTCAAAGGTATCTGTTCTTGAAATTTGTGAATCATTATTGAAAATTAACTCTTACTGTTGGGGTAAGAAGAGCAGAAATCTAAGACAATTTGCTTCTCAAATAAAAATTATCACTCTTCTAAACACAAAATAAAGGAAATGATCCTAATGATGACATTCATTCTTCTATTTATTTTCTTAAGACTAGCAATTCAACCTATGTGTTCCGTGTATTTAGCTTAATAAATTAAGAATTTTAATGTATAGACTGTATTTCATGACTTCCAGATGCCCCAAAGCTTTTCATTGGAAATTAAATAGTTCAAATGTGTAATCAAAGTTGCAGCATGGGAAATGCGGCATCTAATCCATAAACTATTTTTGTGGCATTTGTTTAGGGATAAATGTTATCCATGCCAATTTGAATTTGTTCTGCATGGGTGAGTTTCCATGAAACAGGGATGGTATTTTAAATTATTTTTGGGAAGCGAGGAGTTAAGTATTAGTTGTTACCATGAAAATCTTGCTGAAATGGTCTTTACATTTGCATTGAAGATTTGTAGTGAAATTTAAACATAAGTATAATGAACTTAAACTTCACTGTTTGCAATGTAATCATAAATGAATCTATGATTACATTACAAACAGTGAACAGAAAATCTTATAAAGTGAAACCGTGTAATCATGCTGGGTGATTACATAATCCAGGCTGACACTTCAATGCAATATGGAGGGATTACTGCATTATCGAAGGTGCTGCAGTCCACAGTCTGAACTTCATAATCACTCACCTGAGCTTCTGCTATTACTTGACACATTCCCAGTGTTTACTGCTAAAACCAGTTCAACACTGTTTAATCCCTGAACAAAGCAAAATTGAACATGGGATAAAGATAACCCCAAGTGAGATTACTGTACATCTTTTGTTCTGTTGCAAATCTTGTTAGGGAAAGTCAATCTGTAAAGCTTTTTATAGTCAGTGAGCGCTTGTCATTAAGCCAAACAGGTTCAGGCAGCATTCTGAATTGTATTTTTATCCCCTCTAATTGTGCCAAATTATATGTCTATTGGTACTTTCATAAATCTTGTTTTCTGCAGGAAGGAAAGTTATTGGCAGGAGAACCTAGCACAATACAATGATACCATTTTTTTCCTATTGGTAAAAGAATTCCAAAGTTTCAATTTGTTGCTGACTTCCTTAGTGCAGACAAGTCCACTCATTTCATGAAAGTGAGTATTTGCATGGCGTGCAGGCTCTTTCCTCATAAATTTTACATATTTTTTCCTGCTAGCTAAAGGAGTGTATGAAGTGAACAGTTGTCTTGTCCCTGGCACGCTAAAAAGTGATGATACTGAGTGACATTCTCCAAAGCTAATTATGTTTACATTCTTGGCTTCTAATCTATTCGGTATCAAAAGATTCTGCTTTATTTCCAATTTACTAATGAATAACTTTTTCATAATTATGTTCATTTATATTTTTAAATATAATTGAATAAGAGATGATTATTTCTCATGAGGTAGATTGTTTATTTTCTGAAGCCTCATATACTTCAATTTCCTTCTCCTGCAGCAGACAGCATGACTTTGAAGGACATTTGAAAACATTATAGAAAAGACGGTCTTCTTAAAAACTTTACTCTTAGGTTTACAAGTAAGTAGTGAAAAAAAAACACAAAAATTACAGTAATAAAGCTTCTCCAATGTCAGAAATATCTTTTCTGTAGTCATATTTAATTGAAGAAAATAATTTTAATCAAAATTTTCTTTTACATTGAGCAGATTAAGTTAGCAAGTTGTCCTTTACCATTTTTCCTTTAATTGTGACTTTTTAAATTTTGTCTTTCTCATCACTATTCCAGCTTTTCTATCTTCAAGTGCCATTTCAAAGTCTTGTCTCAATCATAACTTTGGCCTCATTTTTTTAAATGTGGGATCAAATTTAAAAGAATATATAGCTCTACTTGATTAAAAAAAAAGTTCCAAAATCCAATACAAGAACATCAAGAACTGGAGCACTGAAAAATGAATCAAAAAAGTGATCCATCAATCTCTGGTGAGTTTTTATGCATCAAGTAGAAAGTGATTGCCATAAACTGGTACACTCATCTGTGAGACTTTTTTTACCCACCATTGATGCTGATGCTTTCAGCCATCTATGCTGGCATGTCCTAAAGTTGGCTCAGTGGTCACAATATGGTTCACCAAAGGCTCCTGGGAGGTCCTCCAAATGGGATTCCAAATACAGGAAGTACAATGGGGAAGATTATGCAAAGAGATGCTCCTCCAATCAAAGGCTGTTTCTCACTAATGAGCATTTCAGCAGCAAATGTGGGAGATAAACAACCTCTAATTGGAGGAGCAGCGAGCTGAGCAAGTGACTAGGTTCATGAAGCCTGACTTCTGCACAGGAGGAGCAGCAATTGTGGTGAGTGTGACAAGAGAGCAACACTGCAAGTGACAGCATGCCTGCGGTTTGGATGCAGCAGAAGACTAGGCGCCTGTTGTTTAAGGGTTTTGGGATCCTGGAGCAAGCAACAATGTCACAGAGCTACACCTTGCTCAACATAAATATCACAATGTAGGAGTTAAGACACTTGAGCTAAAAATCTTGGAGTGGCAGGTGGAGTTTATTTTGGTTAATTTGAGGTGTTGCATTTTGGCAAGGCAAACCAGGGCAGGTCTAGGCCCATAGCTTTAGAAACTCTTGTCAAAAACCTTGTCGCTCTCATAGAAACATCAAAACTAGGAGCATGAGTAGGCCAATCGGCCCTTCGAACCCACTCTGCTATTCAATATGTTCATGGCTGATCAATTTTCTCCCATAACTTTCAATGCCTCTAAAATAAAAAAAAAAATGATCTCTTTCCCTATCTGAGTCTTAAGTATTCAACCCCATTTCCCCGGTTCCATACTCCCCAACCAGGGAAAACATCCTCAGTGCATCTATTCCAGTCCTGTTAGAATTTTATGCATTTCATTCAGATACCCCCTCATCCTTTTAAACTCTAGTGAATACAGGCCCAGCCAAATCAATCACTGGAATCAGTTTAGTGAACTTCTGCAGCACTCCCTCTGTGGCAAGCATATCCCTTCTTAGGTAGGGAGACTAAAACTGGACGCAATACTCAGATGTGGATTCATCAAGGCCAGGTATAACTGCAGTAAGACATCCTTACTTCTGAACTCAAGTCCTTTTGCATGTAGGCCAATATACCATCTGCCTTCTTAACTGCTTGTTGCACTTTACTGTCTACTTTAATTGATTGGTTTCATTGATTAATCTCTTTCCTGCTTTATAATGCTCCTCAAAACCTATCCTCATAACTAAGCTTTTGGCCACCCACTGTAACATTTTCTTACGCTAATAGGGTGTTTCACTTAGGTGAAATGTGAGTTGTTGTTGTCCATAATATGACAGAGCACCATTGCAAGAAAAGTCAATATTTATTATCACAATGCGCATAGTGACTGATAACAGTTATAAAGAAATGTCTCATGCTCTGACAGTTAGGGCAAATTGGCCCTATCAGACATCCCAATGATTTACCAGTTAATCTACATCTTTATTTATGGCCATATACTTAAGGGCTCTTGTGATGTAGTGGTAATGTCCCCACCAGAACACCTCGGAACAGGTTGATTAAAAAATATCTCCATGGCCAAATATAAGAATAAATTATAAGTACTAGCTTATAAAAATAAACAATTAAGAATTGTCTTTAATATTGTACAAGGAATCTCTTCTTAAACAGTAGCTGCGCTATTTGCCTGTGAAGTCATCAAAATTGTGCCATACGTGTCAGATTTATTGTTGTAATTATACACGGCATTCTGAAAATGTAACATTAACCAGAAACATTTGTGCCTGTAAAGTAATATTATTACGTTCCCAAAAAGACAGCCCTTAAAACGATTGCACTGCTTAATTGAGTACTGATAGGATATAAATAGTAACTGATGGCTCAAGATTGAGAAATTCATTTTTTAAAACAGTTTATAGGCTTGAAAACAAAATGGATAAATTGCTGTACAACCACAAATATATCTGAACAACACTGGATCATTTTTAAAGTGTGAAATTTAACTAAAGTATTGCTACACTTGTAACAAGCAATGCAACTTCAGTTTCTGCCAAAAGGATCAAAACCATCTTGCTGAACCCTAACCAAGGAAGTTTCATTTTGTAAAAATACCCGGGTCCCTGGCCGGGGCAGCACAGTGGCTCAGTGGTTAGTGGTTAGCACGGCTGCCTCACAGCACCAAGGACCTAGGTTCAATTCCACCCGCAGACGATTGTCTGTGTGGAGTTTGCATATTCTCCCTGCGTCTGCGTGGGTTTCCTCCAGGTGGTCCGGTTTCCTCCCACAGTTCAAAGATGCGCAGGCTAGGTGGATTGGCCATGCTAAATTGCCCATAGTGTTCAGGGATGTGTAGATTAGGTGGGTTACAGGGGGATGGGTCTGGGTGGGATGTTTTGAGGGCCGGTGTGGACTTGTTGGGCCAAAGGGCCTGTTTCCACACTGTAGGGATTCTCTGATCTGTGATCTCTGATCTCTGATCTGTGATCTGAAAAATACGTAGAGCACAGGAATCACTATAAAACATATGTAAGCAAACAACTGGAGAAGTGGGGGTAAGGGTCATTTACTGGACTTCTAGATATTAAATGAAAATAGACCATGGGCTAAATCTTATGTTTTTTTTGGATAAGTGTCAATTCTGTTGCATTTTGAATGAGTTTGCTTGCTGCATCTTCGTAAAATTGCCTTAGTAACTATCTATCTGACTGCGTTTGCACACCACCTTCTCTGATTCTAGTCTGATTCTACCGTACCAGGAACAATGTGCCACAGCCAGGATATCTGGAGTGGATCATCAATTGGTGCCATCTTTAAAAGGATGTTCAGCATCAAGACGAGCACTGTTAGTCCAGAGCTGCCCTGCTCAGTTCCTCACATTTGCTTTGGACATGGCAGAGAAAGGAAAATTGGTGTCCCGCTTTTCTGCCAGTTGACCTGGAGGGTGTAGTGGATGGTGTGGCCGTGATGGGGAGGTGCCGTGTTGGACTGGGGTAGACAAGATCAGAAGTCACATGACACAACAGGTTTATTTGAAATCACAAGCTTTTGGAACGCCACTCCTTTGTCATCCCCCTGGTCCAGGAACAGAGGCCGAGACACCAAAACATGTCAGCCTGGTCTGAGGTTGCCATCTGAGTCGGTGCAGTCACAGCCATCTGGAGGAATGCCCAGTCCTGTAGGAAAAAGGCCAATGACCTTTTCTCTACCTTGCCAGTGTAAGTGCCACCATCTTCTCTTCAATACCTCTCACCAAAGCTCATGTTCTACTACTCTCATTATTGCCTGCAACATCTTTTCTTGTGCGCTGCCAGCCACCCCAACCCCTGCCACCACTAACCCTGCATGCCCTCTGTGCTGCCTACTTACTAGCTTGGGGCACCTCTCCCACTGCCCCTAAAGTAACGGCTTTGCCACCCACTTTCACCTTGCTAACTATCTGCATTTCCCTCATTCCAGGAAGAAAGCAACATACAATCGAAAATAAAGACTCGAGGTGAGTGGTGGGTTGCCTAACATTTTGCTCCTCACCCTATTATGTAGAGACCATCCCGACTCTCATTACCCCAAGTCGCTAATAGACCATTTCCAAGTCCCTGGACTGGTATCAAAGGTTTACTGCGCTGAACAAAGGCTATCCCCATTGACTTGACTGAGGCCTACTGACAACCAATCTCCTTCCTTTGTATCTGCACTAAATGGCAAAGCAAGAGAGAGAAGACTATCTCTGGTTGAGGGGTCATAGCACGAAAAAAGAAGGCAATGCAATTCAAGGCAGAGATGCTGTGAACACCTAAGTAGGGGTGCTGTGAACATCATTTGTTTACTGTTTGTTTAAAATCCCCACAAGGGCGAAATGACCCATTGGACATCACAACTGGTTCTACCTATTCCGCAAACTGGACTGGTTTGATGATTTCTTCACTTTCCAACTTTCTGATTTCTGCCTCGACTTTTGCCATATGGCAAATGGCACTGGGTGGGCCTTGAAGAATTGTGGAATTGCTTCCTGGTCAACATGCAAAGTGGCCTTGGCTCCTTTGATTGTCCCTTACCTTCCTGAAAAAACTTCCGGGTATTTAATTAGGACTTCACTCAGGCAGCTATTTTCTAATCAAAAAATATTGAGCCAAGCTACATGAAGCTTTATAAATCAATTTTTCCGCAATCAAGCTTGGGCCCGAGCCTTTTACTACAATCAGTGGCAACCAAACCAGCTGCTTCTCATAAGAGACTGGAACCGACGTTATACCTTAATCTGCAAAGGTTCCCTGGTACAGGTCCTTTATTCGTCAACGGGATGAAGACGTCGCTGGCTAGGCAGCATTAATTACCGAGAGGGTAGTTAAAAGTCAACCACATTGCTGTGGGTCTAGAGTCACATGTAGGCCAGACCAGGTAAGGATGGCAGTTTCCTTCCCTAAAGGACATTAGTGAACCAGATGGGTTTTTCTGACAATTGATAATGGATTCACGGTCGTCATTAGACTCTTAATTCCAGATATTTATTGAATTCAATTCCACCACCTGCTGTGGTGGGATTTGAACCCGGGTCCCCAGAATGTTATCTGGGTCTCTGGGTCTCTGGAATAACAGTCCAGCAATAATACCACTAGGCCATTGCCTCCCCTTAGTCTAGGTTCTCAGTCTAGCCAAGGTCTTGCACAAACTTGAGGGCTGAAGTCCAATGCAAATTTTGTTGAAGACTGGTTGTGTGATCATTGAAATGGCCACATTGGTATTGATCTCAAATAGAACCAAGTGACAATTTAACCAGACATTTATTTTGGTTCTGATTTGAATGTTCCAAACCATATGTACGTCGATTTTCTAGCGTGTGCACTCTCCTCGATACCAGCCTATGAGTTCTATTACTCTATTTAGGTCTAGTAGGACTCTTTCGCTGTCTCGAGTCCACATACCAGCAGCAATTACAATGGCTTGCTAGCCCAGATTCTGAAGAAAATGTTGATCGCTTGGCGGAGGTTTGACTTTGTTTTGGGGTTTTGCTGCGCGCTGACCGAGAGTCCATCTGTTCAGGATATGTCCTAAATGAGACTGTGCAATTGTCTTTACTCAAATTGTGTTCCTCAAGCTCAGTTGTACTGGCAAGGGTGTCCACTTCCATTGGAATACCCTGCAATTTATATTCTCCACTTGCTGCATTTTCCAATGATAAAGCTAGTTGTAATGCCTGTTTGAAGTCCAGTTAGGCTTCAGATAGTTGGTTTTATTGCATGGTTACATCATTAATCCCACATACTAAATGGTCTCTCAGCATCTCTTTAAGTTTTAAACCAAAGTCACATGCATCTGCCATTCGATTTAATCCAGTCAAAAGTCTGACATAGCCTATTTGAAACTTACAGAATACTGAGAGGCCTAGATAGAGTGGACGTGGAGAAGATGTTTCCACTAGTGGGAGAAACTAAGACCTGAGGGCACATCCGCAGAATGAAGGGACGACCATTTAGAACTGAGATAAGGAGGAAATTTCTTCAGCCTGAACGTGGTTAATCTGTGGAAATCATTGCCACAGAAGGCTGTGGAGGCTGTCACTGAGTGTATTTAAGGCAGGGCTGGATGGGTTCTTTATTGGTAAGGGGATCAAAGGTCACAGGGAGAAGGTAGGAGATTGGGGTAGAGAAAGATATCTGCTTTGATAGAATGGCGGAGCAGACTTGTTGGGCTGAATGGCCTAATTCTGCTCCTTTATCTTATTGTCTGTATGCTCTATAGTGTAAATTTGATACGAAAACCAAAGTAAAGCGTAATCATCATAGTTCTGTACAAGATATCAATTTGGGAACGTTCTTCAGGATCTAATCTGGTCAAAAGATCACAATTCAAATTGAGACGCCCAATATCGATTTACTGACACTATTTCAATCTTCAGGCCTGTTGGCTAACATCAGAAAATAGCAATATATGCAGTCAAATGAAACCAGGTGTGTTCATACTGGTTGCACTGGAGTTGCCACAATGCACAGCCCTAAGCGTAATGAAACCAGACCCTGCTGTCTGAAGGGCTGCTGTCTAAGGTGACAGATGAACATATATGGCCTAATTAGTCTTTGTCGTTTGCAGTAATATTGTGAAACAAGCACCATTGCTCAGTGGGCCTCATACTGACCAGGCATCTACAACAACGACATTGGAGTGACCTTACTCATTCTAAGGTTTCAAAATAAGTTGCCAGTTAGCCTTCTTAGCTTTGGGAGAAGGGGATTTAGGCACACTGCAGAGACCGTGAGCATCACTAAATCATATAGTTATATTCAGGTAGTTCCTCAATTGCAAGGAACCCATATTGACGGAGCAATGCTTAGTTTAGATTCACGCACTTAGAGCTTGTAAAATATCCAGGGCCCTAAGCTTGTTTTTTTCTCATTACTCTTCCATCCTGAATAAAGGATATTGTCCTGGGCTCTAAATCTCTCAAAAAAGAGAGCTATTATGCTTTCTCCTGTTGAGAGTTGATCTCTGTGAGGCACTTATGTACTACAAATGTTACTTGTCAGTTATTAGTCCAATGTTGTCTAGTTTTTGCTGCAAGCTTGCATGGATTGCTTTGTTATCAGGGAAATTGCAAAGGAAATTTAAAAACTGGGATATCTTCAATAAAAAATCAAATTCTGACCTTCTGATGGAAAATAAATAATTAATTGTGTAGCTGAAAAACGTTGGGCTTAGCACATTGCCTTGACATTACGCTGCAGCAATTTTCTAGGGCTGAGATGGTTGGCTTCCAAACCATCTTTTTCTACGTCAGGTAGGAATTTTGCCACAGGACAGCTTTCTCCTGAACCCCATCAATGACAGTTTTATAAGTGCTCTTTATGTTACACTGGGTCAACTGCTGCCTTCCTGACAACAGCAGCCACCCTCACTTCACCTTTGGACGTAGCTCTTTGTCCATTCTTGGACCATGACCGTAAACATAGTCTGGAGCCGAGTGATACAGGCTAAACCCAAAATGATTTCTGGTTAGCAAGTCACTGATGTGAACATCCCACTTGATAGTACTGGCAATTTCCCCTTCTGTGGTGGTAGTAATTGACGAGTTTGGATTTGTCCTGCTTTTTGTGTCTTTTTGATGCAAAAAAGCTAACAATATGACTTAAAATTCCAATAGTCAGTCTCATGTATAATTCAATTTGGAAAAGTACATAGTCTAATGCAACATCAAATAAAAAATGCAAATTTTTGAAGATATTATCTCAAAAGAATACATTAGCAGAATTTTAAACAAAGGATATTTGTGTAACCAATTTGAATAGGGTACCCAAAGAGGCACAGGAAGTAGGATACAGCAACTTTAATAGAAACAAGAGAAAATCACCAAATATAGTAATGTGTTTTAATAGCGGGATAATAGTGAAGGTGTAAAAATGCTGGAGATGCTTCCAACCTATAGCATTTCTGGAATACAATTACAGTTTTAGAATATAAACAATGTTACAGACATATAGTCTAACGAAGCATTTCACATTAACAGAACTGGGCTACTCTTTAAGATAACAAGGTGTAGAGCTGGATGAACACAGCAGGCCAAGCAGCATCAGAGGAGCAGGAAAGCTGACGTTTCGGGTCTAGACCCTTCTTCAGGAATG
>NC_063333.1:135875354-135927679 GCF_021869965.1 Rhincodon typus
ATTTATTTCAGAATCCCCTTCCCCTCCCCCATTTCTGAAGGGTCTAGACCTAAAACGTCAACTTTCCTGCTCCTCTGATGCTGCTTGGCCTGCTGGGTTCATCCAGCTCTACACCTTGTTATTTCAGATTCTTCAGCATCGGCAGTTCCTACTATCTCTGGACTACTCTTTAGTTAATTTTTAAACATGCTTACCACTTCAGTCGGCCTGTAGTACTTGGGATCCACCCTCACGTGGATTTGGCCTGTTTCCTTGCACCTTCCCACTTCGTTTTCACCCTCAGCTTCCCATCTAGAAAAAAGATAACAACACTGTTCTGACTATTTTGTTAAAACAATCCATATTAAGGGTTGGCATCCTTTTCATTTTCATTATATTGATGCATATGTATTATAAGAACATAAGAAACAAGAAGAAGAGGAGGCCATTCAACCCCTCAAATCTGCTCTGCCATTGAAGAAAATCATGGCTGATCTGATTGTGGCCTTAGCTCCATTTTCCTGCTTGCCTCCATTAATTCGTAAACTCCTTTATCGATCAAAAATTTGTCCAGCTCAGCCTTGAAGATATTCAGTGACTACATAGCTTGTTGGGGAAGAGAATTACAAATACTGATGACCTCTAAGAGATGAAATTCCTCCTTACATCAATCTTAAATGGAAGATTTTTTATTTGGAAACTGTCCCCTAGTTAATAGATTTCCCCATGAGAAGAACCAGCCTGTTAGCATCTACCCTGTCCCAGAGTCCTCAGAATCTTTTGTTTTAATAAGACTATGTCTTCCAAATTCCAACCTGCTCATATTTCCTCAGGGGAAGAAAAAAAACTCTAATTCGGTCAATCAAACCAGTTAACTTTCTCTGAACTTTCTTCCAATGCAACTTGCTCCCTCCCAAAGTATGGTGATCAAAATTACACACAGTACTCTTGGTGTACTTATACAGTTGTAGCAAGACTCTCCTACTTTTGTATAAACAGAAAAATCGGGTAAAACTAACTGTAGAGACAGAAACAGGTTTCATAGTCTGATATCACTCAGGGCTGAAAGGGACTGGAAAATGGAAGTATTTATGTTGTTGACAGATGAAGGAGGGAAGACCAAATTGCTTTGCAGAACACCTCCATTCTATCCATAGGAATGGCCCAGACCTTCTATTTGCTTGCTATTTCAATAAACCATCTTGATCCCATGCCTAGGCCCGCTACAGTATTCTAATGGACGGTGAGAAGGTGGGACATAAACATGCAAGTGTTGCACCTTCTGTGAATGCATGGGAAGGTGCCATGGGGATATAGGGAGGTATTGGGAGTGGACAAGGAGCGGACCAGGTTGTGCCAGAGGAACAGTCCTTGCGGAATGCTGACAAGGGAGGAGGGGGAATATATGCCCGGTGGTGGCAAAAGTGATGGCTTTGATACTTTGGATGCAGGGGCTGGTGGGGATATCAGGATAAAGAAGACCCTGCTGTTGTTGTTGGAGAGAAGGGAAGGGGTGAGGGCAGAATTGCAGGAAATGGGTCAGACACACTAATGGGGAATCCTCAGTGGAGACAAAGGTGGACATGTCTAAGGCCCTTCTGCAGAACAGGCCACCAAATAGCCCACTGCTCACTGTAAAATTTTTGGCAAGTCAGAAGCAGGTAGTAGAACTTGTATTGAATTATATGACCCCTCCCTGTCATCAATTTCACTGGCGGAGCAGTGTAGTGTCCAGTCCTATATAACAAAAGCATTCACAGAGTTTCCTCGATTATCTTATGAAGATTCTCCCCTGGGTTGCTCAGGGCAGTGCCCAGAAAAATAATCTTCATTGAGTGGAGGCAGTGGCATTGTGAAATGGTCACCATTAATTAAATTGGCCTTGTGTTTACTATCTTGTAGGTATCATTCTTGGCCATGGTGGAAATTACAGCAGTCAGAATTAAATTGTTCTGCATGTGCAGTTTTTACTGTTGTTCCAGCTGCTGTGGAAACTACCCTATAATGTAAACAGAACAGCCTCACAGTTGAGAGACTTAGAACTTCTAAGATTACAATGGCTTGAATGCTGAATAGTTCTTAGGAAATTTTATTTCCACCACTGGTCTTTTATCCAAGAAAAGAAGGGAAATAAACCCAAGTCTGAAAGCATTTGTTATTAGAGGAGGGGTATGCATTATGAAATAATAAAGGGTTTAAATGTTTGTAAGGAGTTTCAATGTTTCTTTAACAGGTTCCTGGGTCCTGACAACTTGTATTCCTGAATCAAAGGATAAAGAAGCTTAAACTTAGATTAAGTTTTAATTGCCAATTTTACTAGTTTGGTTACATCGGAAAAAGTTCCTAAAACTGCTAACAGCTCCATTATTTTTGAGACAAATAAAGAAACTGTACATTAGTAGCTTTACCAAGCCATTTAGGAAAATTTTTTGAAACAAATTTATTCAGTTTGATAGATACTAAGATGTGTTCTAAGTACATTAACAGTGGGATGGTGACTTTAAAAAAAAGTGGAGCAAATTACATTGAAAAAAGACTGGCAGAGGAGGCAGGAAAAGGGTAAATAGTGGAGGTATGTGGAGAGCTAAGTGACACAGGAAGAAATTTGATCTGCACCTCCAAAATAATTCTGAGTGTAATTAAGTGGTGAGCAAATCAGTATGAAAATAATTGTCACTTTTATGAAGAATGGAATCTTTGGGGGACAAAACAGTCACATATAGAACTGGTTACATGGTTAAAAATAGGAACAATAGTTAGAAATTGCTGGACTAATAATGTGGGTTAAATTCATGACACTGGCTATTGTTAATGCTAAAATCCATTGGGGTGCAAATAGGAATGAACCTCATCACTTATTTAAAGCCAATATTTCATGTTGTAAAGATTTTATTAGTAATGCAATTTCTGGTCCTATCATGAAACTCAATATTTGAGGCCCAAAAAGGAAATAGTCAGAATAGGAAGGGAGAAGTGAGGGTCCATGACTTGTGTTTTAAACTTAAATTAAGGTAATTAGGAGGATATTAAGGGAGATGTGGTTAAGGTGAGCTGGAAAATAGGTTAAAAATTAGGACAAGTAGAGTTGCAGTGGCAGATGATTACAGAAATATTTGATAACTCTCAGGAAAGAGATGGGTGTATTTGTTCATCCATTCTATTTGCTGGATTTGGGATTGGTTAGCTAACAGGAAGCAGAAAATATATATGATTGGGTCTTTTTTAGATTGGCAAACTAAGCCAATGAAGTGCCACAGAGATCAGAGGTGGCTCCTCAACTATTTCCAATCTAGGTTAATGATTTGGAGGAAGGGACCGAGTGTATGGTAGCTAAATTTGTCAATGATACTAAGGTAGGATAGTAAATTGTCAAGAGGAGGTACAGAGTCTGCAAAGAGCTATCGACATGTTAGGTAAGTGGGCAAAAATTTGGTAGATGGTCTTGGGTAATGTGAACTTGTCCATTTTGGCAGCAAGAATAAAAAATTTAAATTGAGAGATTGTAGATCTCAGTGGTGTAGGGGATCTGGGTGTCCTGGTCCATGAATTACAAAATTAGAATGTAGATGCAGCAAGTGATTAGGAAAACAAATGGAATGCTGTTATTTACAACAAGGGGATTATAAAATAAAAGTAGGGAAGTTTTACTGCAGCTGTTCAGGGTCTTGATGGGACCACATCCAGGTTATTGTGTACAGTTTTGGTCTCGTTACTTGAAAGATATATAATTGTTTCAGAAGCAGTTCAGAGAAGATTCACTTGACTCAATGCTGGTCTTATCTTATTTTGAAAAGTTGAGCCAGTTAGGCCTTTACCTACTGCAGTTTAGAAGAGAGAGGCAATCTTACTGAAGCATATCAGATCATCAGGGGACCAGTTGGGGTGAATACCAGGAGGATGTTTCCTCTTGTGAGAAAAGATAAAATTAGGAGACATAGATAAAGATTAAGAGGTCTTCCTTTTAAGGCAGAGATGAGGATAACTTTTTTTCCTTCCAGTAGTTCATTAGAGAATTCTCTTCCTCAGAAGGTAATGGAGGCTGGGTCTTTAAATTTATTCAAACCTGCATTAAATAGTTTTTGGATAGACAAGGAAGTCCCAAGGGCTAATGGGTGCAAACTGTAAGGTGGAGCTGAGACCACAAACAGATCAGCCATGATTTTATTGATTGGTAGAGCAGGTTCGAAGTGCTGAATGGCCTATTCTTGCTCCTTAGTGCTAGGTGTCCATGTTGGTGAAATTAAGGAGTCTCACTGCCATTGGTAGTAAATTGTTGAGAGATTTTTGAAACATTCTTCTTGCTTCTGTTTCTGTCTTTTTTTCTACCTAAATACTACCTTTCTCTCCCTCTTAAATTAGTACCTGAAAGAGAAATTAACACCATCTTAACTCTGATCCAACCTAATTCTTTCTCAGTCTTTCACTCCATTACTTTCTCTGATCTAAGGTTTCACTAGCTAAATCAGTGCTGGTTCCTGCTTGTCTGAAATTTCAGATGACCATGTCATTACCAATTCCCACTTACACCAACTTGTGGCTGAAAAATTATTGGAACTGAGAGCTCAAGGAAGTTATCTGACTCACAGCACATGCCATGACATGCAATTTTTGGGCCAACGAGATTTTAAAGGAACGTTGAGGTAACTACTAAGGAGAAGAACAGGGATGAAGTAGATTTACAGCCAAAACTGACAAGAAAATGGAGAAGAAGCAAGTATAAACAAAGGAGCTCAGAATGTTGTGTTCCAGAGAGTAGCATACATTAAGGGTCAGAAAGAAGCCAATATCCAAGGGTACCAGACTGTTCGGAAGGACAGACAGGAAGGTAAGGGAGGTGGTGTAGCTCTGATATTCAAGGACGACATCAGGGCGGTGCTGAGAGATGACATAGGTTCTATGGAGAATGAGGTTGAATCCATTTGGGTGGAAATTAGAAATTCTAAGAGGAAAAAGTCACTGATAGGCGTAGTCTATAGGCCACCAAATAATAACATCACATTGGGGCGGGCAATAAACAAAGAAATAACTAATGCCTGTAAAAATGGTACGGCAATTATCATGGGGGATTTTAATCTACATGTAGATTGGTCGAACCAGCTCGGTCAGGGTAGCCTTGAGGAGGAGTTCGTTGAGTGTATCCGTGATAGTTTTCTTGCACAGTATGTAATGGAACCGATGAGGGAGCAAGCTATCCCAGATCTGGTCCTGTGTAATGAGACAGGAATAATTAATGACCTCATAGTTAGGGATCCTCTTGGAAGGAGTGATCACAGTATGGTTGAATTTAGAATACAGATGGAGAGTGTGAAGATAAAATCCAATACCAGGGTCCTGTGCTTGAACAAGGGGAACTACAATAGAATGAGGGAGGACTTGGCTAAAGTAGAAAGGAAACAAAGATTTTATGGTGGGACAGTTGACGAGCAGTGGAGGATTTTCAAAGCAATTTTTCAAAGTGCTCAGCAAAAGTATATTCCAATGAAAAGGAAGGACTGTAAGAAAAGGGGTAATCTGCCATGGGTGTCTAAAGAAATAAGGGAGGCTATCAAATTGAAAGAGAAGGCATACAAAGTGGACAAAAACAGCATGAAACTAGAAGATTGGGAAAACTTTAAAGGTCAACAGAAAGCCACAAAAAGAGCTATAATGAAAAGTAAGATAGAACATGAGAAAAAACTAGCACAGAATATAAAGACAGATAGCAAAAGTTTCTATAAATATATAAAATGAAAAAGAGTGGCTAAAGTAAACGTTGGCCCTATAGAGGATGAGAAGGGGAATTTAGTTATAGGATATGATGAAATGGCCGAGGAATTGAACAGGTATTTTGTATCGGTCTTCACAGTGGAGGACACTAATAACATGCCAGTAATTGACAAAGAGACGAAGGTAGGTGAGGACCTGAAAACAATCATTATTACGGAAGAGGTAGTGTTGGGCAAACTAATGGAGCTAAGGATTTATAAGTGTCCTGGCCCGTTTGGAATGCATCCCAGGGTACTAAAAGAGATGGTGGGAGAAATAGCAGGTGCACTGGCAGTAATTTTCCAAAATTCGCTGGACTCTGGGGCAGTCCCAGCAGATTGGAAAACAGCAAATGTGATGCCACTGTTTAAAAAGGGAAGTAGACAAAAGATGGGGAATTATAGACCAGTTAGCTTAACCTCTGTAGTGGGGAAGATGCTTGAGTCTATTATCAAGGAAGAAATAGCAAGTCATCTTGATAGAAATTGTCCTGTTGGGCAGACGCAGCATGGGTTCATTAAGGGCAGGTCATGCTTGACAAATCTTTTGGAATTCTATGAAGACATTACGAGCAAGGTGGACAATGTGGACCCAGTGGATGTGGTGTACCTAGATTTCCAAAAGGCCTTCGACAAGGTGCCGCACAAGAGGCTACTGCATTAGATAAGGATGCATGGCATTAAGGGTAAAGTATTAGCATGGATAGAGGATTGGTTGACTAACAGGAAGCAAAGAGTGGGGATAAATGAGTGCTATTCTAGCTGGCAGTCAGTGACTAGTGGTGTGCCTCAGGGATCGGTGTTGGGACCGCAATTATTTACAATTTATATAGATGATTTGGAGTTGGGGACAACGCGTAGGGTGTCAAACTTTGCAGATGACACTAAGATGAGTGGCAGAGCAAAGTGTGCAGAGGACTGTGAAACTTTGCAGAGGAACATAGATACATTGAGTCAGTGGGCAGAGGTCTGGCAGATGGAATACAATGTAAATAAATGTGAAGTCATACATTTTGGTAGGAGTAACAGTAAAAAGGATTATTACTTGAATCGTAAAAAGTTGCACCTGGGTGTCCTTGTGCATGAATCACAGAAGGTAGGTCTGCAGGTACAACAAGTAATTAGGAAGGCAAATGGAATTTTGTCCTTCATTGCTAAAGGGATTGAGATTAAAAGCAGAGAGGTTATGTTGCAGCTGTACAAGGTGCTGGTGAGGCCACACCTGGAGTACCGTGCGCAGTTTTGGTCTCCTTACTTGAGAAAGGATGTACTGGCACTGGAGGGGGTGCAAAGGAGGTTCACTAGGTTGATTCCGGAGTTGAGGGGGTTAGCTTATGAGGAGAGACTGAGTAGATTGGGATTATATTCATTGGAATTCAGAAGATTGAGGGGGGATCTTATAGAAACATATAAAATTATGAGGGAATAGATAAGATAGAAGTAGAGAGGATGTTTCCACTGGCAGGTGAAGCTAGGACAAGAGGGCACAGCCTCAAGATTACAGGGAGCAGATTTAGGATTGAATTGAGAAGGAACTTCTTCACCCAGAGGGTTGTTAATCTATAGAATTCCTTGCCCAGTGAAGTAGTTGACGCTACTTCAGTAAACGTTTTTAAAGATAAGGTAGATATTTTTCTGAACAATAAAGGAATTAAGGGATACGGTGAGAACGCGGGTAAGTGGATCTGAGTCCACGAAAGGATCAGCCATGATCTTATTGAATGGCGGAGCGGGCTCGAGGCGCCGGACGGCCTACTCCTGCTCCTAGTTCTTATGTTCTTATGTATATCTTTATAAGGTTTTCATATAGAGTACACTAGTCAAGTCTTTCCCTGAAGCACCTTACTTTATTATTTTGATCAGGTAGAATTATAGAGAAGCAAAAATGAGGAAAGCAATTAGGAAACAGTCACTATTACAACAAAGAACTTGTGAAAACAACAATCCTTGAATAATTAATCAAAACTGAAATTGGGACTCATATGAAAATACATGCAAAGATACCAAGTAACAGCAGCAGCAGCCCCTTTAGCTACTTGAACGTACTTAGTTCAGGAGGAAGGCCTCAACTTGAAGTAATTAATGATCCTTGAAAAGTTAAAATGTCAGCAGGATAGGCCACTGGAGCTGGATGGGCTTGCTCTGACATTTCCACTGGAACAAGTGAGATGTCACTCAGTAAAATCCTGAACAAATGAATGAGAAACAGGAATAGGCCACTCAGCCCCTCAAGTCTGGTCATCATTCGGTAAGATCATGCCTGACCTGATTACTCTGAATTCCCACCTACTCCAATAATCTTTCAGCCCCTTGATTATCAAGAATTTTTTGATCTCCCAATTAAAAATTTTCAAAGACAATGTCTCCACCACCTTTTGAAAAGGGTTCCAAAGATGCATGAACCTCTGCTGGAAGAAAATGTCTCTCATTTCTATCTTGGGTGATCCCTTATTTTAAACAGTGACCCTTAGTTCTACATTGTTTCAGAAGGGTAAACATCCGCTTCACATCCACCATCTCAAGGCTCTCAGGATCTTATACGTTTCAATCATGCTATCTCATACTCTTCTAAACTTTACCCTGCTCTGTCCAATTTTTGCTCATTAGGTAAAACCCTTATTCCAGGGATGAGTCTAGTAAGCCTTCTTTGCTTAACTGTTTCCAACACATTTACATCCTTCCTTAAATAAGAATAATACTGCTCACAGTTCTTCAGGAGTGGTCTCACTAATATCCTGTACAGTTGAACTATATTTGAACTGTACTTTACAGTTTGCATTCAGTTCCCCTTGTAACAAGTACTAACATTCTATCAGCTTTACTAATTACTTGCTGTAGCTAGATACTAATCTTTTGTGATTCATGCCTTAGGAAATTCAAAGCTGTGCAATCTCTCACCATTCAGATAATATGGTTCTCTATTCATTCTATCCACCAAATATGGAGAATTTTAGGTTTCATTTGCCAGCTCTTTCCCCTTCACTTAACCTATCTAATTTCGTATGTCTCTTCCTGATTTACTTTCAAACCTATCTTTGTGTCGTCAGTAAATTTTGCAATCCTGCCTTCAGTCCCATTATCCAAGCCATTTATGTAAATTGTAAAAAGTTGATGCCACAGCACTGAACCCTGTGGCAAACTATTTCTTTCATCTTGCCAACCAAAAAATGACTGACACATGCCTACTTTGTCTCCTGGTGGTTAGCCAATTTTCTACCTATGCCAATGTTACCCCTACACCATGAGATTGTTTTATTTTCCGCAATAACATTTGATACGGCACCTTATCAAATGCCTTCTGAAAATCTAAGTACAGCATATCCATCAGTTATATCCACAACACTGGTTACTTCTTCAAAGAATTCCAATAAATTGGTAAAATATGATTTCCCTTTCAACCATGTTGATTTTGCCCAATTCCCTTACATTTATTTAAGTGTCTTCATGTTAAGCTAACTAGCCTGTTGTTTCCTGTTTTCTGTCTCTCCTTGTTTGAATAATTCCTGCTTTCAGACTCCCTCCCTGTTTGAATAAATAAATCCTATTCAATATTTTCCAAACTAATGGAACTTTCCCTGAAACTAAGGTGTTTTAAAAAATTAGAACCAATGCATCAACTATCTCACTAGCTGATTTTAAGACCCGAGGATGAAGTCCATTAGGACGCAGCCACTTATCAGCCCTCAGCTCCACTTCACTTGTGATTGTGATTTTCTTGAGTTTCTCTCTCCCTTCTACTTCTTGATTTACAGCTATTTTTGAGATGTTACTTGTATCCTTTAAATTGAAGACCAATATAAAATACCTGTTCAATTAATTTGCTATCCCATCATTTCCCATTATTAATTCCCCAGACCCACTTTCCACAGATCAATATTCACATTGTCAATTTTTTTTCTTTTTTTAAATAGCAATACAAACTCTTATTATGTTTTTATATTTCTAGCTAGCTATCTCTTGTACTTAATTTTTGCTCATTAATCTTATAGTTATTTTTTGATTTTTACATTCTGTCTACTCTTCTGATCTGCCACTCATCTTAGCACAATTATTTATTGTTTCTCTAAGTCTGACACCATAAATTGTTTAGCTAACAAGACATTTTCTTCTAGCAGAGGATCATGCATCTTTGGAAACTTTTTCAAATAAATTCCCTTGGAATTTTTCTTTTTCATTGGAATGTGTGCATTTTATGTCTTACAAAATATCTCCTAAAACGCTTGTCTTTATTGCTCTTTCACTGAACCTAGTTTGCCAGTTAATCTTAGCTAACTCTGCTTTCATGTCTTCATAATTGCCTTAAAGTGCTAATCTTGGACCCTCCCTTCTCTCCCCTCAAAGTGAATGCATTGCTATCATCTCGGGGTGCCTTCACTATAAGGTCATTAGTTAATCATATCCTGTTGAGCAATAACATGACTAGTATAGCTTGCTGTCTGGGTTGCTCCAGAATGTGCTGTTCTAAGAAATTATCCTGGAAACATTCTATGAACTCCTCATCTGGAATAATTTTGCCCATTCAATTTTTCCAGTTTATAGCCTTCTACAATCCTAGTTTCTACTGATGATTTTCTTAGGTTTAGAGAGGCCTGTCTCTGCAATTTCATCCCATGACTGGTATGTGAATCTGCCAGCATTCTCTTACTTCCAGGCTATTTTGAGGGGTGCTATTTCTGGCTGGGGCCACGAGCAATAGGTAGCCAATTAGGCCAATTAAAACACTATTGAGGACATGTCATACATGTGAAATTTACTGAGAATTTCCAGAAAGTATGTGCTATCTCTGGTTGACAGTTGTCACACAGATGGAGGGGAACAACCAATGGTACCAGCTAAACCACACCTCCACCACCCCCCCGCCACACCCCGCGTAATTTCCAACCCACAGCAGCTCCAATTACTGGAGCATCATGGTTGCAGCTGCAGGCCATCCGGTGAAGTGGGACCCCACCACGTTGATGGTCTAGTAACTGTGGCCACATTTTGTTTTTAAACACTGCAAAATCTTCAGAGAGCACCTTGCTCTTGAGGCACCCTCTCAACCCTCTATCTATTGCAACAATGCTCATCTCTCCCAGAACTCAAATTCAGCCCTTGGTCTCTGAATATTGGGTTGATATCCAGTGAAGTAGTCATGTTCTACAGGAGCGGAGAGGCACCACTAGAACTGCCCTCTCCTGTCCTACCTCATATTGCTCTTTAATGATTTATCTGCAAACAGGTGTCTACTTTGACAGATACACATATGACATCTGGTTGTAGCTATCCAACTTCTTCTCTCAACCTCTCCAGTGCTCTTCTACAGTCAGACAGTTTGTTAAAACTACATTCAAGTTTGAATGAGCATTAAATACCTCTGTGTCTACTTCCTTTGGTTTCTGACATTGACTTGACTCCCACTTAACTGTTGCACACTGATTCACAGTGTTCATGTCCATGGTATCCTATTCAGTGTTTTATTGAATTTCTGATGTTACATGCTCCCAGTTAAAGTAAATAAAGTGTTGACTTCTAGCCCCATGAAATTGTTCCCCTCAACCTATCAACTGCACAAAATGTAACTCACATCAACTTCAGGCTATGTAAAACCATGCTCTATGTATCCTTTACATTCAATCTTGTTATTATTTAAAGATCTTTAGAAAACAGCCATACATGTTGCATATGCTGCTACGCACTCTGGTGGTGGAGGAAGTAAAGGTTTAAGGTGGTGGTTGTATTCCTTATCAAACAGACTGCTTTGTCTTGGTGTTGAGTTTCTTGAGCATTGTTGAAGTTATACTCTTTGAGCAAGCAGGGGAGGCAACAGCCTAGTGGTATTATTGCTGGACTGTTAATCCAGAGACAAAGGTAATGTTCTGGGGACGTGGGTTCAAATCCTACCATAGCAGCTGGTAGAATTTGAATTCAATAAATATCTGGAATTAGGAGTCTAATGATGACCATGAATCCATTGCAGGTTGTCAGGAAAACCCCATCTGGTTCACTAATGCCCTTTGGGGAAGGAAACTGCCATCCCTACCTGGTCTGGTCTAGCAAGGAGTACTGCATCATTCTTGTGTCTTGCAGATGGTGGAAATGTTTTGGGGAGTCAGGAGGTGAATTATTTAAGGCAGATTACATAGTGTGAAACCCGGTCTTGTAGACACAGTACTTATGTGGTTTGTCCAATTAAATTTCTGGTCAATGGCAACCTTCAGGATGCTGACAATGGGAGATTCAGTGGTGGTAATGATAGTGAATGTCAAGAAAAGGTAATTAAACTTTCATTTGATGGAGATGGTTACTGGCAGCCAGGTATTTGTAAAGTGCAAATGTTAATTCTCACTATTAATAATCCTGAGTGTTGCCCATGTCTTGTTGCATGTGGACACAAACTGCTTTATTATCTGAGGGGTTATGAATGGAACAAAACACTGTGCAAACATCAGCAAATATCCCACCTTCTGACCTTATGATAGAGGGAAGATCATTGAGGAATAAGCTTGGATGATTTGGCCTGAGGAATTTCTGCAGCAATATTCTGGGACTGACATGATTGACCTGCATGGGTGGAGCTGAGACACACTATGGGGCAAAAACATTAGTGGAGGAGTGATGCTGAGAATTGCATTAAACACGAAATTAAAGACATGCAATAATGGAAGAGCTCTAATTATAGGTGACTTTAATTTGCATATAGATTGGGAAAATCAAATTAGTTGCAATACCATAGAAAAGGAATTCCTGGAGTGGATATGGGATGATTTTCTGGACCAATACATTAAGGAACCAACTAGAAAACAGGGCATCTAGACTGGGTATTGTGTAATGAGAAAGGTATAATTGGCAATCTAGTTACGTGAGGCCCATGGAAGATGAGTGACCATAATATAATCGAGTTCCTCATCAAGATGGAGTGATGTAGTTTATTTTGAGGCTGAAATCCTGACTCTAAATAGAGGACATTATGATGGCAGGAGGCGTGAGTTGACGATGATAGGTTGGGGTCATTATGTCAAGGGATGACAGTGACAAAGGCAAACATTGAAACAACACATGGGTGAACTGCAAAAATTGTTCACTCCTGTCTGGTGCAAAGGTAAAACGGGAAGGGTGGTCAGATGAGGACTTAGAAAGGCAAGTTAGAGATAGTATTAGATCCAAAGCACAAATTGGCCAGAAAGAAACAAAAGACCTGAGGAGTGGGAGTACTTTAAAATTCAGGAAAGGAATACAAAGGGATTGATACAGAAAGGGAAAATAGAGTATGAGAGTAAGCTGTGGGGAACATAAAAAGGGACTATAAAAGGTTTAACAGGTACATGAAGAGAAAAAGATTGGTGAAGACAAATGTAGATCCCTTCTAGTCAGAAAGTGGGGAATTTATAATGAGGAACAAAGAAATGGCTGACCAAGTAAATACTTATTTTGGTTCTGTGTTCACTATGGAGACGCAAATAAATGCCAGAAATGTTGGGGAAACAGGGTTTAATGGGAGAGAAGAACTAAAGGAAACTGATATTAATAGGGAAACAGTGTTAAGGAATTTGATGGGATTGAAGACAAATAAATCCTCAGGGCCTGATTATCTACATCCCAGAGTACTTAAGGAAGTGGCTCTAGAAATAGTGGATGCATTGTTGGTCATCTTCCAAGATTCTATGGACTTTGGAACAGTTCCTACAGGTTAGAGGATAGCTAATGTAACTCCTCTAACTAAAAAGGGAGACAGAGGGAAAACCAGGATGATACATCAGTCAACCTGATTTTCGCAGTTGGAAAATTGCTACAGTTCATTATAAAAGATTTAATAGTTGAGCCTTTAGAAAACAGTGGCAGGAGTGGACAGAGTCAGCGTGGATTTATGAAAGGGAAATCATGCTGGACAAACCTACTGGAATTCTTTGAGCATGTGACTTGTAGAATTGTTGAGGGGGAGTCAGTGAATGTGGTTCATTTGAACTTTCAGAAGGTTTTTGACAAAATCCTACATAAGAGACTATCATATAAAATTAAAGCATATGAGATTGGGGGTAGTATATTGAAATGAATAGAAAACTGGTTGGCAGACAGAAAACAAAGAGTAGGAACAAACGGGCATTTTTTGGAATGGTAGGCAGTGACTAGTGGGTATTGCAGGAATCAGCACTAGGACCCCAACTAGGACCGCAACATATATTAATGATTTACATGACCGGACTAAACATAATATCTCTAAATTTGCAGATGACACAGCTGGGTGGAAGAATGAGCTGTGAGAAGATGCCGAGATGCTGCAGTGTGATTTGGACAAGCTGAGTGGGTGGAAAAATGCATGGCAGATGCAGTATGATGTGAATAAACATGAGGTTATCCACTTTGAGAGCAAAAAAAGGCAGATTATTATCTGAATGGCTATGAATTGAGAAGGGACTGTGTAATGAGACCTGGGTATCTTTGTCACTGAAGGTAAACATGCAAGTGCAGCAGGTGGTCAAGGAGGCAAATAGTATGTTGGCCCTCATAGCAAGAGGATTTGAGGACAGGAACAAGGATGTCTTGCTGCAATTAGACATGGCAATGTTGAGGCCACAACCAGAACAGTGTGCGCAGTTTTGGTCTCCTTATCTGACAAAGGGTGTTCTTGCAATAGAAGGAGTGCAACAACATTTTACTAACTGATTCCTAGAATGGCAGGACTTACATGTGAGGAGAGGTTAAATCAGTTAGAATTATATTTGCTGGAGTTCGGAAGAATGAGAGGGGTCTCACAGCAACCTATAAAATGCTAACAGGATTAGACAGGTAGATGCAGGGAGGATGTTCCCAATGGCAGGACAGTGCAGAGCGAGGGGTCACAGGATATGGGGTAAATCATTTCAGACTGTAATGAGGAGAAACTTTTTTACCCAGAGAGCGGTGAGCCTGTGGAACTTGCTACCATGGAAATCTGTCGAGGCCAAAACGTTGTATGATTTCAAGAAGGATTTGGATATAGCACTTGGGTCTAAGTGGATCAAAGAATATGGGAAAAAGGCAGTAGGAATAAACTATTAAGATGGTTGATTAGCCATGATCATAATGAATGGTGGAGCAGGGCTCAAAGGGGCGAATGGCTTACTCCTGCTTCTATTTTCAATGTTTCTATGACTTCCAACAACTACAACAGACTTCATTCATGATTAGAATGATTCCAGACAGTGGAGAGTTTCACACTAATTCTCACTAACTTCAATTTGACCAGGATTCTCTGATGCTATTCTTGAGCCAAATGATGTTTTGATGTCATGGGCAGTCATTCTCACCTCAACTCTGGGATTTCCCTCTTGTCTCACTTTTCTACATTAAAGGCACATATAAATTTATGTTGTTGCTGAGTCTACTGTAAGGTCTTTTTTCCCTTTCAACTTCATCCTTAGTTATTTAAACACCATTCACAGGGTTTGTCCATTTTTCTTCCTTTGTGCACAGTTTTGCACTTGGGCATATTAAATTTCATCTGCTGTTGATCAGCCAGCTTTAATATTTTGTCTGACACATTTTGTAGTTCCCAAGCTGGCTCCTCATATTCACCCTACCATGGCTAGTTTGGTCTCTTGGCCTTTTTCTCTTCCACACCTAATATACGTGACAAACCCATTTCTTCCACTGCTTTACACTCAAATGATCATGTTTTGGGTTGTTTATATTACAAAGACTCTTCATGTAGCATTCCTCATCCATATCTATTTTGCACTCAAGAGATGCAGAGTCATTGTGGATCAATCTAAGCAATTTTCAGCATTTGTTAAAGCTCGGTTAAAGTATAAGTCACAAATAAGGTGCATTGTCATCTCAATATTTTACAGTGCTATTTTGGATGGGATGAGAGCCACTTTACTTGGCTCTCAGATTTACGTTTTTTCCCCTGTTCTTTAGCTTTGAAATGGTAAGCAAAAGCTTTATTTTCGCAGCTGAGTGGTTACAGAGATTAAATAGAGCATGTTACACCTCATTAATTCTGCTATTTACACATGGTCTGCCATTTACCAATTTCAATTAATAAAAGTATTACAACTGACCGTGATTTAGTTGCATGAGATTGAACCAAGGGTTCTCAAACTTTTTAAGTGTATGCCACACGCACAGAGAAAAACCATGAAGCCTTGCCAATCCGTTGCTCAATACAGCAGAAGGAAAATATTGCATTTCCAGACACCACAACATGAAAAGGGGTTTACCACATGTTAATAACAATGTAAAAGCAATAAACAGTAACACAATAGTGAAGTTACAGTCTGACATAAATGCTTATTAAAAGTATCACATGTTTGTATTTTGAGTTTCACATAGATTGGGAGAAGCACTACAGTTTAAGTAATGAAGGATAAAAATTTTGACAACATATTCACGATAATATTCTAGAACTTTACAACAGTTACAAAGCCACAGAAGATTTGGCAGTGAATACTGAACCAATTAAACACACAGAACTGATGCCCTCTTGCATCCTACATTTATGACTGACACTGCACAATATGAATAAGGCAAATGGCTGTGTGAGCTATGTAACCAGTTCTAAATAAGTTTCCCACATACACAGTGAAGGATTCCTTCACATTTGAGGATCACACAAGAGCTACATATTTAGAAAAATAGCATGTCCGTGCAGTTTTTTGACACTGCATGTTTATTTTCCAACATACTACTCAAAGAAACCACTGACATCTACATTGTGACAGTATACCATGGCAAATCTAAATGTGCCACCTCTGTCTGAATGTGTATTCATCAAACTCATGAACTTAGCAACTCATGGTGAGTTCTGTTTCAATTATACTGAGTACATCTAAGCAGATGGCATTGCCATGGGATCCCCTTTAGACCTAGCTCTTGCTAACATATTTGGTGATGAAAAGCGCACTCTCATAGACAACAAACCTCCTTCCCCTTGCATACTTCTGAAATGTGGACGATGTGTTTGCAATATTTAAATGCACAGCTGTATCAAAGAATTTCTTTACACAGCTTTAGAAACTGCACCCTACACTCAATTTACCACTGAAATGAAGCAATAAAATGAGATCTCCTTCCTCGATGTATTAATTGAGAAGTCAGCAAATAAGTTCTTAACTATTATCTATCAAAAGCCTATATTCACCGGTCAAAATACAACATGAATTCCTACGGTCTCATGTGCTATAAGATTGTTGGCAAACCTAGTGAATAGGACTCCAGCCATCTACTCACTATGTAAGCATATCAAAACTATCCTGTGTGATAATGGATACCCTGATCAAATCATGACTGGTTGTATGTCTTGAAAACTCGGGAAAGGGCCTATATCCACCACTGTTGTCCCTGAGAGGTGCCCAATCTATGTGACATTACACTGGAAGGTGACTCAAAAATTGGAACAACAGATAAAGCTAGCTGTGTCACATTGCCACCATGCAGTAAATCCATGAGTGGTTTTCTCCACTAACAGGATGCTGTTATCAAGCCAAAAAGTCGCTTTGCCTCCCTCACAAATGTGTAATGTGGTATATGAGTTTCAGTGCCCACGCGATGCCAGGTGTGTAGGCCTTATTGCCAATCTGCTACACTGTATAAAATAACATGTCCCATTGACCATTAGCAGCTGGCAGCATGAGGCTTATGCTCAACCCTGTGTTTGCCAGCTTCTGAAAACACCAACCAGCATTAAATGCAATTGTACTTTGGAAATCATTTAATAAATGTTCTGGATTGTACTACGAGTTACACCAGAACCAATTTAATACCATCAGCCAGGCCTGCAATGTGATGCATTTGCGCATGCCAGAAGCTGCACACATCTTTATCAAACGTAGTATCATGGAGGCAGCTAAACTTTGACCAGTCAGGATCTATCTGCCTGATATGGAAATTAAGATTGATGGTTAACTTCTTGCTGCCTCTCCCTGCCAATTATGGCCCAACAAATCAGCACCCTCTTCTCATTCTGTATTCAATGGTGTCTCTTTCCTCAACTCTGCTTTTTGTGTCCTGATTCTGATAAGTACAAGATGAAAAGCTTCAAATTCTAGTTTATTTTTAACAATGTCTATTACTAAATCAGCAACACAAAATCTGACGTTAAGGAAATGGCTTGCAAATAGTGATCGTAATATTACTGAGTTTGATGTTAGCAAGAAAGGAGTATTACAAAGATGTAAAATTTAAGGGAGGCAAATTTCAAAGGAATGAGAAATGAATTGACTAGAGCTGAGCTACTTATGGAAATCCTACAAACAGAAGCATGTATTCAAATAAGGACTGATATGCTAAGCACAAAACGCTTAAAAAGCCTAAAGCTTCACTTGTATAATGAAAAAACCATGGTCAACAAATGAGATTAAGGTACGTTATCAAGCTCAAAGAAAAGGCTTACATAAAGGTTAAAAAAAGTGCAAGTTAAGCAGATTGGAACATCTGGAAAAAACAGTGAGTAATAAGATCTTCAAAAAGTAATAGGAAAATATTTTGGAAAAGAAGCCAAAGTAAACACTGTAAGTGTTTATAAATATATTAAGACAAAACGTAGCAAAAGGTCATACAAGATAACTTAAAGGTAGTTGCAGGTGAGACTTATTATCTAAGCACTTCATATCCCTTTCATAGTGGAGGGTCAGCACAAAGTACCATTATTACAAGCGGACAAAAAGCAAGTCAAGAGGAAGAATCTTGTAGAGTTAATACAACTTACATAAATGATCACGGCGAGAGTAATGGGGCTTCGTCTCGATAAATCTCTAGGAACAGGACTTCTAAGTACTAATGTAAATAGTTGAAGAAACTGCAAGAGTCATAATTTTCCAACACACTACCGATTGAGGAATTGTGCCATTGGATTGCAAATGTCATTCAATTAGTTGAAAAAAGGAAGGAGAGGGAGCAGCGAAATATAGAACCAGCAATTTAGCATCACGTGTGGTGTGATAAAAAGAGATATGGATTCATGGGGAGTAAGTCATGTCTGAATAAAAGCAACAATGATAGATTAGTTGTATTCGATTTGAAATGGTCTATGGTCCCTTTTAATTAAAAATCTATAATTTGATTGCATGGACAACCATCCTGCCTTCTCTTCCTAATTGGTGACAATTCTTGGAGGCAGGATGCTATAGGAAATAGTCTCAGCAAAGCCAGTGTATTAGAAACTCATCCAAACCAAAAACAGTCCTACTATTCTATCAGGGACTAAATGGGCAAGATTCTACATGGGGTCTCACTGTCTCCCATACATGAGACTATCCAAAGCCCATCTATAATACACACCATTGTTAACTTATCTATTACAACAATCAGATTGCATGAGTCAGCCATGAACAAATCTAACAGGAAACAGATAATGTTGCTAAATGAGTTGAGCTCAGATCTCAAAGTCATGTTTCACCTTTTACACTGCAACTGTACTGAATACAGCTTGGATTGCTGCAATGAATAATGACTTGCATCTCCTGGGAATAATGCAGAGAAAAACAGTTTTCTGGTACTGAATAGATTGGATATGAGGAGTATCAAGTGAAGCATAAACTCTTCAGCCTTGAACAGAGTCACTTTTGGGAGGAATGTACATGGCAAGAATGTCTGAATAAGCAGAAATCCTGTCAATTCAATTCTAATTGTACTTACAGATTTTTTGTCTCTTTCCCATTTAAATCCTGTGGACCCAGAGATTTAACAAGGGCAGCTTTTAACTCTGTGGGCTGGTTGGTAAATAAAACCTAAAGCGCAATATAAGAGCTTCATTTCGCTAAGGTCCCACATGTAGGTGAAGGAGTTACCAGTTAATTCCCTGGATTTGCTGACCTTCAGACTGAATCTTACCTGGTCTTAATTTATATTTTTAATCTGGGTCGTAAGAGCAAGACATATGTGAAATGTAGCTCTTAAATGGGACACTTTTTTGTTTGTTTGTTGTTTCTTTGATTTTATTTATATAGTTTATTTTTCTGTTCAGATCAGAACATAAATAAAATGTTTATATTAATAGAAAATCAGGAGAACCAATATTGTCTAGCCATCAATAGAAGTTCCCGATAAAAGGAAGCATTTTGAGAATTCAGGAAGATCCTTAAAGAAGGAACTGTCTAGTGATTGTTAAAATACAAAATTTCAGCCCAGCTTCAACAAAGTTCACAACTGACATCAAAGAAGCGAATAATAAAATTAATGATCATGGCTATATTTGCTGGTTAAAGTAATACGAGACACTGGGTATTCTGTGGCTTGTGAATCATACCTGGTTGTTCCAGAACATCTCTTCCTCCTATCTATAAAGCACAAGTCAGTGCTGCGATGAAATACTCTCTGCCTGCCTAAAAGGAGTCAGTTGTAACAAAAGTAATATGCTTGATTAATATTCCAATTAAGCATTCATTTCCTCTACACGTTGCAGCTACAATACGCCAATGGCAATGTACACCAAATAGACTGTAGAAATTTGCCAAGATTTCTTGGCTTCACCTTCCAAACTTACAACCCGACTACCTAGGGTCAGAAAGTGCATGGGAACCCTACTACCTCCGCGCAACATTCACAATAGCTCACTATGCTGATTTGGATATATGTTGCCATTGCTCCATTGCCTCTAGGCTAATATCCTGCAATTTTATTCCCAATACCACAGTCAACTGCAGTGGTTCATGGAAAAAGCTTACCAACGTCTTCAAGCAGGCTGGACTGTAATCTCTTGTGATGACGAAGATAATGGAGGACTGATGACTACCTCAACAGCAATCCTCTGCTGGTAGATAAAGTCCCAAACTGGAAACATATTTTGTGTTTTACTTTGAAAAATTCACAAGGATAGGCGTGGAAAGGCCTGTTTCAACTTCACTAGTGCATGCTAGTGAAACTGAACATTCTCACATATAGCAGCTTGGATTTAAATGTTAGAGTTCTATGAAGGTCACAGTTGAAGAACTTTCCCCTCGTCACTCGTGTTGCAGATAAAGACCACCTCTACTTTGATTGCTAGAAGTCAGCTAGCAAGCAGCCAGATAAAAGAGAAACAGGACAACAAAATGAGAGTCTCTCATTCTGACTGCTGGAATTCAATCACATTCAAAAGAAATCAGAAATACAGAATCTCAACAAGTCCGGAAATCTGAGAATTTTAAGCCGACAGTTCAACTGCCAACGTCAACACGACTGGTAAACTTCACTGCAACAGCCAAAGCGATCAATTTTCTGCTCTTTGTGAACAATTCAGAAACTGATCCCCATATCTGTTTTTATTTGACTTTATCTTTTTGGACTCACCCGTTATTTCTAATCAGTAACTACGCACGTTGTGTTAGTAATTCTTCTCCCGTGTAGTAATTAATAAAGTCTCCTTTAGTTAATTCTGTAAGTCTTGTTAAGTTGCCTCCTTTTCAACACAAGTTAAATTGAGTCTGAGAGAAAGGTCTCTACAAGGGAAGGAATCCTTTTAAAATTAATATTATTGCAACCAAAGAGGTGGTGCATGAATCAAGAAGAACCATTAAAGGGATTGCACCACATTCCTGCCCTCCCTTGTTAGCACTTCATTCTCTTGCTTATCAAGAATTTAACTATCTCTGTCTTAAAAATATTCAAAGACTGCTTTCACCATCTTTTAAGGAAAAGAATTCTAAGGACTCATGACCCACTGTGAGGAAATAAATTCTCATCTCTGTATTAAATGGATGACCCTCTAGTTTTACACACCAACCCCCTCATTCTAGATACTTCCACAAGAGGGAACATTCTTTCCCTATTCGCCCCTGAGGGATCTTGACAGATGCAATTAATACCTCTCACTCTTCTGAACTCCAGCAAATGCAATCCTAACCTGTCCAACATTTCCTCATTCCAGGCATTAGCCTAGTAAACCTTCTCTGAACCGCTTTCAATGCACTTACATCCACCATTAAATAAAGAGATCAGTATTGCACACAGTACTCCAGATGTGATCTCACCAATGCACAGTATAACTGAAGCCCTACTTTTGTAATCAGTTTCCCTTGCAATAAACAATAACCTTATGTTAGATTTGTTAACTACTTGCTGTAGCTACATACTAAACTTGCGTTGGGAAATCTCTGCATCTCAGAGCTCTGCAATCTCTCACTATTTTCATAGTATGTGTTTTTTCTATTCTTTCTGTCAAAATGGGCAATTTCACATTTTCCTATATTATACTCCACTTGCCAAGTCTTTGCCTGTTCAATTAACCTTTGTATATATAGACATCCAAGCAGTTTATATAAATTGCAAAAGGTTGAGCCCCAGCACTGATCCCTGTGGCACACCATTTGTTACATCTCACCAACTAGAAAACGATCCATTTATCCCTCTTCTCTGTTTTTTGTTAGTTAGCTAATCTTCTATCCATCCCAATATGTTACCTTTTTTGCGATGAATTTTTATTTCCTGGAATAACATTTCGTGTGGCATCTTATTAAATGCTCTGGAAATCCAAGTACAATGCATCCACTGATTCCCCTAAATCCATAACACAGGTTGCTTCTTCAAGGAACTACAATGGTTTAGTTAAACATCACTTCCTTTTCACTAAATCATATTGGACTCTGCCTAATTACCTCAAACTTACCTACATGCCTGGTTATATAGTTTGCAGTAATACCTCATAACACTTTGTCTATGACAGATATTAAACTAAATGATCTGTAGTTTCCTGTATTCTGTCTCCATCCCTTTATAATTAGTAGACCAGTCACTCTGTGTCTGCTGTGAAGAAATGAAATGACCCAAGGGGAAGCTTGGGACTTAGGAAACAAAAGGAATCCTTCCATCAAATCCTGAGGACTGGGTCAATTGTACTGTTTCCCAAGTACTTCTTTCTTCTCTATCCATAACACCAGTTTTATTTTTGTCTGCCTATTTCTGTGTGTGTAGAGAGGGTTTAGAAGGGGGTTTAGAGTTTTAACTAAAAAAGTTAAATGTTGACCACTCATAATTGTTGATCTGTGATTAGAATCCATTTATTTGTAATAAATAGTAGTTCTTTGCTAAGTTCAGAAACCTGGTCCATGTTTTCTGTTAACCTAAGGCAGGTAAATTGGGGACTCTATGCACTTTGAAAAAATGCTAAACTTTTGTGATTGAAACGGCAGGGCTTGATTTGAGAAGTGTAACCTAGGATAAAGTCCAGCAGAAGCTGAGGACTTGCCAGCCCTCAGCTCCAACAATTAGCTGAATTGTCTTCCTTTTGATTGTAATTTTCCTGGTCTCACCCACCCTTCGACTACCTGATTTATATCAATTTCTAGAATGTTACTTGTACTCTCTACAGTGAAGTCTGATGCAAACTGCTTGTTCACTTCATCCACCATTGCTTTATTTTCCTTTATTAATTCCCAAGATTCACTGGGAGGACCAACATTGTCCTAGTTAATGCTTCTCATTTTTAAATATAGAAGTTCTGACTAAATGCTTTTATGTTTCTATTTAGCATTCTCTTCTCATTTGTCCTCCTTATAATTTTTTAGCTATTCTTTCTTTTTTAATATTCTGTCTATTCTGTATAAAACTTTAGTTAGGCCACATTGGGAGTATTGTGTGCAGATAGGAATGATGGGGAGGTCTTGGAGAGGGTGCAAAAAAGGCTTACCATTTTGTTAGCAACTCCTTTGTCTGTCCAACTGTCTTTCTCTCTCTTCGGGCTCTATCATATCGTTTACTCCCTACCCCACCCACCTCCCTATTTTCTGCACATAAACTGATGTTTTCCCAGCCACTATCAGTTCTGAGGAAGGGTCACCAGACCTGAAACGTTAACTCTGTTTTCTCCTTCACAGATGCTGCCAGACCTGCTGAGCTTTTCCAGCAACTTTGTTTTTCTTACCAGGATGATGCCTGGATTGAAGCATATTAGCTCTAAGGAAAGTGTGGACAAACTTGGATTGTTTTTGCTACAACATTGGAGGTGGTGGGGGGTTGACCTGATAGAGTGGACAGTCGGAGTCTTTTTCCGAGGGTGGAAATGTCAAGTTGTAGGGGACATAGGTTTTAGATGAGAGGAGGAAAGTTTAAAGGAGATGTGCAAGGTTGGTAAGTGTCTGGAATGCACTGTCTGAGGAGGCAGTTGAAGCAGATATGATAGCAATGTTTAGAAGACATTTACACAGACAATGGACAGGAAGGGAATAGAGGGATACAAACCATGTGCAAGCAGATGGGATGATTTTAGAATGGCATCATGGTCAGCACAAACATGGTGGGCCAAAGGTACCGTTCCTGTGCTGTACTGTTGTTTGTATTTTCGGATCTGGCACCCATCTTTGCACAATTATATGCTTTATCTTTAAATTTGATATTAACTTTAACTTGTTTAGTTTTTGCCATTATTTATGATTAAAATGCTAGTTTTGGACCCTGCATTCTCTCCCTCAAACTAGATGCAAAATTCAATCATGTTATGATTACTGCAATTTAGGGCAGAGTCACTCTGAGATTATTGATTAATCCTATTTCATTGCACAATACCAGGTCGAATACTGTACAGTCCCATTTAAAAACTGCTTCCTGATTTCACTATAAATACCTTAGCTCTACCTGGAAGGGCATTATTCCCAAAGTTATGCATTGGAAATTATGAAAACACATCTTGCTGGAGTACATTCATTTTAATAATTTGAAATCTGAGATCAATATAGTTTTTCTCATGAAGGATGCTGTGGAATATGGAGTCAATTGTGGTTTGATGGAGTTAGATACAGATCAGCCATGACCTCACTGATTTGGTCTATTCCCGTAACTATGTTATCTGAATCCTACGGTTTCCTACCTCTAAACACCAGCAACTGCCTAGATTTTAAGAAAAAAATTTAGTAATTTTTCTTTCTGGCTTGGGTTAAAAGGAATGAAAAAATATTGACTACAGAGCAGGAGTCAGCATGAGTCATGGTAGGTTGGAAGGAACCAATTCCAGAGTTTGGTTCGATATAGATCAGCATTTTTGTTGTCATTGGTTTCTGTTAAATCATTTATATATGGAAAATTTCAATGTAGAAAATCAATAAAATAATTTGGAGGAAAATATTTTATAAAACTTTATTCAGTTGGGCCTAAATACTTTATTCACTGAACAGCAGACACATTGCAGTCATTTTAAGCAATGTAAATAAGGAGGTTCATTCGGTGCTGTAGGGCAATGCCTTAGAAATGTGTAATTTCTTTGAAGTAAAAGAAATACATCTTGAAGGGATATTTGACAATCCACGTCACTCACATCTACAGCTTACAATTTGTCAGAGTACAGACAAAGATGATCTGTAATCCATGGCTTCATCCTAAGATACTGTCTGTGATGCATAGAAATGTTATGCAGTTTCACTCTTACATATGTAGTTTCACTATTACATATGTGCATATGTCAATAACAGTAGGTGATGGTTTTACATATGTTTGATATATAAAGTGACAAGCTCTCAAAGGAGCATCAGTGCAAGTAATCAAATTGGAAAATTAGGAAATTATAGTTTTTGAGCAAGAGCACTACCAGAGGTGATTTTTCAGATAATCTCCACCTTACAAATATCTTAATTGCCTCAACCTCGCAGCACCATGCTTTTGCTTGTTCTGAGGTTAATCTAACTTTTTTAATTAGCATGTGTGACAGGAAGTAAATATGCTTTTGGATCAGTAATCTTTGTAATTTATGCACTAGACATTATGTACTTGAGCATATTTGATCAACTGAACATATGTGAGGAAAAGTACAGGTTTGATTATTCTGAGTTATTTCTCAAACACGTAACCCTCTTCACCTGAATTTCCTGTGCGCAGTGAGCCCAGGTAATGCAACGTAGCCGCATGTAGACTGCCTGTCTTTGATGTTTTTCAAATATTTGTGCATGTACCTTCCAGAATTGATTGGAAAAAATATTTCTGTTCGCCACCCAAACGAATTGAAATATCCAACAGGTTATCCCGACAGGTATTCTGGTGGTACCTAGATTGTGTATATTTTTGTTTCGTTAACATTTATTGTTTCAAGCTCAACAATGAAACTTGTTTATCAACTTGTGAATCATTAACTACAATGACTTTGTAATATCAAGAGGAAGTTGTAAACTAATACATGAATGGTCTCTCCTCTGGTTTCAGTTACATCACAAAGTAGTAAGCTATTTGGCTATTTTAGTTTCAACCGCTAGATCTTAATTTGGTCTCATTTGTGGTGAGTACAAAGTTGCACTATTGCACAGCGGGGGTGGGTGTTGGACCGATAGATCGTTCGCAAGTCCAGTGCAATGATTCTGAAGCTTCCATGCAAATTGCGCTTAGGGTCATCAAAGTTAATGCTTTTCTGCTGATTTTCTGGAAAATCAAGTTTAAACAGATATAGTGCTGATAAATAAACAAACTACAACTTGTGCTAGCTGTGGCATAGTTGCATGAAAGCAATCTCAATCACAGGGTTGTGAGTTCAAGTCCCACTCCAGGGCTTGAGCACAAAAATCGTATTGATATTCAAGTACAATGCCAGGGAGCATTGCACTGTCAGTGATGCTGTTTTTCGGATGAGATGTTAAACCAAATCCCCATATCCTTACTCATGTGGATGTAAGAGATCCCTTGGCACTATTTCAAAGAAGTGTAGGGAAGTTAACCTTGGTATCCTGACCAATATTTACTCCTCAAACGACATCAGAAAAAATAGAATATCTGGCCATTATCAAACTGCTGTTGTGGGAGTTTGCTGAGCGCAAATTAGCTGCGGCATTTCCTACATTCCAACAGTGACCACACTTCAGAAAGTACTTCATTGACTGTAAAGGGTTTTGAGAGTCTGGAGGTTATGTAAAGCACTGTACAAGTGAAAGTCTTGCCTTCACAGGTAAATAAAACATTTTCCAATCTTGGATACCACACTATTACATAATGAAACATTCTATGCATCTTTCATGCCTACTTTATCTAATGGGGAACACTGGCATATCTTTGGATATGATCCAGAAAGTAATAAGAAATACACAACCAAAAGACAAAATGAAGTTGATTTGCATAATTTTTTCATTAGCAGATCCCTCTCCAATTGTGCTTAGTTGTATAGTCTAAATACAAACCTAATAACACTCATTTAAATGTTGTTCTCAATGTGCTACAAATGTCAGTAATAAATTCACAGCTCTGTGCAGAAAGTAAGAATTTTGACCTACTTGGAGCAATTTTATTGTTTCAACTTTTTAATTGTTAATGTTTGCTGTTTTATTCATTATTATCTACTTTCATACATTTTAATAGTTTTCAGTTGGAAGTTGATTATCCTGCTTCATACATTTTTAATTACATCTGTCACCACATTCTGGACGTGAGCATTAAAGAAAGTTTGTGAAAGTGTGACATGTAGTTTTCAATGTACAGTCATTAAACATATAATGTCAAGAGTAGTATAGACATAGGTGCACACTACTAATGATTTCTAATGTAAAGATTTTAGATTTTATATATAAAAACATATTCATGCATATATGCAAAATTTACACTACATTTAGTTTGTTCTATAATCTGCGAACTGATACAAGTATTACGTGAAAAAGTGAAACTTCTACATTTATGTGCACAACCAGTTAACTTAAAAAAGCACAACACACGTCCTCAATACAAAGAACAAACATATAAATTAAAACTTAGGAGTACATTTTAGATGCTATTACTTCTGATTTAATCAACCTCATCTTCCCCCTGACATAAAGACTATATTACATAATGCATCAGAATTTAGAATACTGGCAGGCCTTGCTGAATTAGAGGCAGTAAATACATACAACAAAGTAAATCTTACAAAACAATCTTGCTGAAACAGTTCCCACTTAATGTAACATGTCATTTTGGATTGAATGCCAGTGCTCTTCATTTCACTATATTATCTTGATATTTGATTGAGGCAGGGCTCTAGTTGTCATGGATTTTGTAATATATTCTTGTAGTTACTAAAAAAAAGATACTTTGGAATCTTACCTAAAGTATCAAGGATTGACACTTATGTGCTAAAGTTTATTTAACAAGACTTTCCAATGTGTACAATTGAAGATACCTTTGGACTGATGACAAAGGAAGAGAACCAAGAAGCCTTAGAAAAAGAGTTTCAGGGAACTGGCATAATCTCGGAAAGCTCTCCCAACGATGGTAGTTGGAGAATAGGTAAACCACACAGTAGGCCATAATCAGTGCAAAGAATACATGGTGGGTGCAAGATGCAGAGAAGAATGTAATGGAATGGTAGACTTGGGCTAAAGACAGATTTGAAGAGGAGGAGGAAGATTTCTGCATCAGTGTATTTGGGGATAACAGAAGTTACAATGGGTTTTTGAAACAGACAGAATGTGTGTTATGGAGTTCTGAATGAATTGAATTTTATGTACACTGGATCTGGGAAGGTTAATAATTGAAGCATTGGCACAATTGACATGAGAAATAAATAAAAACATTGATAAGGGTTTCATCATTTCTGGTAGTGAGGTAGGAGTGAAAGTGAAAAATATGTCTTGAAAATGGAAGTAAACAGGTTTGGCACCTAGACCACAACGTTTCTTAAAAAGATATAAGTTTTCTATTTTAATTTCATTAATGCTAGCTTAGACTGTGATACATTCCATGAAAGAATATTAAAAAAATGGTGGAATAATATTGAGAACTCTTTTGGTCATTATGTGTCACAACATTGTAAATATAGTTGTGAGGATTTCATGCACTCATTATTTCTATTGTAATTATAAGGCTGTTCTAAACAAAAATTCTAACACCAGTACTGTAATAAATGTTCAATTTTTACCATCATAATATTTCAGATAATCAAATTATACTGCCGATCATTTTTATATTTTCGTAGGTAAATTTAAAACAATCACAGCTTGGTTCCGAGTTATAATGGTCTCAACTCCAGAAAAGACTTCCAGCCACTTTAGTTCACTTAAATGAATACAGACAATTCAGTTTGAAAGTACAAAGGCTGATACATGTGCGATAACAGCACTACTTGCCAAGAGTGTATTGGTTTTGATACGTTATCATATACGTATACGTATATCGTACAAACTGAGCACTTTGATGGTCTACTTGGGATTTTATACATTGTGGGATGGCTTCTGGAACAGTGGGGCATGAGCATCGGCGGACTCTTCTCAATTAACTGTAACAGCAGTGAATGATGGTGTTTCTTCTTCCTCAGGTATGAATCATAACTGATTGAGATTGTTGTTAGTTGAGTGAAGGGTGTGATGAAACAAGCAGGACTCACGAGAGTGGTCACAGCCATTGACCTTTCTTGAGGCATCCAGGCCCTTGGCACGAGACTCCTAGTATAAACTGTGACAGATATTTGCTCCTCCAGGTTTTTGCACTGTCTGTTTAGAGGGTCTCATAGCCTGCTGTGAAAAAGAAGGCATCTCTCCTTTCCTGCCACTTGCACCAGGGTTTCAGTGCAGCATCTATCCTCCTTCCCCTGTTGCTCCATTGATCATTCTTCTTGCAGGTTAGAGGCTCTTCCCTAACTACTTCCAGAAACTGCTTCTTCCAGAATGCACCTCCACAATAACAGTGTGCATAAGTGGTGCTTAAACCTCTACTGCGGCATACAGTCACTCAACAGCATTTTCAACGTTGAACTGCATGCTACAATCATTTAAAATTAGCAGGCTACACAATACTTGCACACTGTTGCATCGCAGCCTTCATGTTTTATTCAGAGACTATCAAATTTTGTTTCTGTTTTGTTCAGAGGCCTTTGCTATGACTGATTTTGAAGTTGTTGTTGAGCGATGGAAACTGGCAATGTGAGGCAATTCACCCTTCAATGCCCCATTCTGCCACATTTGACCTGAGTTTCAAAAAGAAACTTATCCTTCACCAGGCAATTCCTCTTCCCCAAATACATTGCAAAGAGAGAATCACCAAGTTGGGAAATACAGGTGTGAACTCATCCACTTCCATTCTATGGCACATTGCCAGCCGAAAAACATGGTTTAAAAAAAAAGGTTAAGAAGCTTTAGATAAAGCACCACAGTGTATCATCCATTATTTCTGGTAAAACTTAACAGGCTGTTGTCATGAACCACAAAGGGTCTCAGGTTAAGAGAAAAGCAAATATGAAACGAGTAGAAACAATACTATTCTGTCCTTAGGCTAATCTACTAAATTTAACATCAACAGTGATTTGGGGCCATTAGGAGTTCAACTGTGTGCTTACATGTACTATGAGCACATCAAAGAAACATGTTGTGCAGACCTGTCAGCCCCTGTTGAAGGCGGGATTAAACCACTCAGTTTGATAGAAATAATGGTAAATACCCTGTGCACTAAGGAATGTTTAGCATTTGAGAAGTATTGATGACTTATTGTGGTAGAAGTAACTAGAATAAAAATATCTATTCAGTGACATCCTTAATATATAAATATATAGTCACCTTACAATCAAATAGTTTGTATGCACATATTTAATGTATTTCATGCGCAAAGTAAATAGAACAATCCTGGCCATTAATCAAAGCGATGGCAGAAAGTACTTGCTGTTCTATTGAAAATAAAAATTGTGTGTGTACATTGAAGTCATTTTACCTTGGGCAAGAAGCAGTTTAGCTGTCCTCACACACACCCATTGTGAGAAATGAGAGTCCATATGGTATGTGGTTTATTGATGAGGCATGCAGAATTGTAATGATTTTATATAAAAAGTAATTTTACAAAAGCTAATTAAATTCAGACATGTTTATAGGTATATAATCGGTGCACTTAAGAGCATCTTGCCAGTTAAATCAAACTGTCGAAGACGGTGCATCATTCTAATTAGATCGAGACTCACCAACAAAAGCAAGTTTATATTGGTATTGGTTTAGTTCTGTCACCAAAGGAAACTGCCCATGCATTAACTCACACTGTTTACATTGCCAAAATAGCTTTATTGTTTCAGTGACAGAAATTGTCAATCTGGAAAAATGTAGAATAACAATTTTGTTGTGAAAATAATGAAACCAATTGCTGCATTGCAAAAGTGGGGAGCCAACCCATGTGAATAACTCAACCATAACTGAAACTAAACAAGTTTCAATGCGATGGAAATAAATGATAATTATCTGTTTTTCTACTGAACAAGCAAAGATTTATGAGTGCACACACTAAACTTTGAACGTTAGTGTTAATGATGCACTGTTTTCTTTTATTAGGCGTCAACATAAATTTAAGTGAAATTGCACAATTGCTGTATTGTGATACAAGTAGTTATCATTCCATAACTGCTAAACAGTCATGTACATATATACTATCCACACATATTTAAAAATAATCAAAATATTTGCAGTGTGCTTTTGAGGTTTATCTAGGTCAAATTTTTTCTCCTTTTACAAGCAGAGGAGCCCAGGGAACATTGGTGTTGATGAACGAGTCGTGATATACAGACGGAATGACTTGAAAGTAAGCAATGTGCCCACATCTAAAATTATGGTTGAAATATATAGAATAGAATATAGACTCACAGCACTTTACTTTATGGAATGGGAAACTAACTTTTTAATTCTTCATAGTCTTTATATCTCAACAGTGACAACAAAACATTTTAACTAGTACCGATGAGACAAATGCAAATAAATCTGCTGCTGCTCTTATACTCCAAGTATTTTCTTCAAAGTAAAAACAAACGTGAAACTTAATTTTTTTTGTTAAGAACCTATGAATGAAAAACAATAAAGACCCTCACCATGCACTGGAAATCGAATGCAAGGAGTTCAACTGAAGGACTTGACTTAATGGTCATCTTTCACTCTGAATGACCGTACTCAATTGCCTAATACAACACATGATAGCATTTTTAATAGCTTAAATATACGGCTGCCTCATACTTAAAAACATGACACCCCAGACTGCACAGGAATGACAGGATAACTATTAGTCAATTTTGAATACAATTCTCTAAAAAGAATAAATCAGAGGAAGTATGTGTGGAATATTTTTGCTTTTACTTTTGAATAATGTATTCTTGATTTGTATGGTATTACAATGATTTTTGTCATGTGAACTGCATTTAAAAAAATTAGAAACAAACATTAACACCAAGCAAACAGACACCAAATCCAAGGAAAAGATGTATTTTAGGGACTTTGATGTTATATTAAGATTACTGCGCCAATGTAAAACATGTATTACATGAACTTTATTGCAACCAAACGAGGTTCTCTTCCTGTTAACACAAATGTAAATGGATCCAACATTGAATTATAATCCAAACAATTATAAATGTATCCTACTTATTTAAAGAACTGTCACTGACTTGTCCTTTTAGGTGATGTAAAGACCATTTTGTAGACTCTACTTAATCATGTTAAATACTTAAAATTTTCATTCATTCCACTTCTACGTAGCTTTTCAACATGTATAAACTGTGAGCAATTTTAGAGTTATTTGGCAACTCACAATAAATTATGAGCTATTCACCTGTAAAAAGATCAAATTAGAAATACAGTAGACCTGCATCTATGATTCAAGCTGTTTTTAGCACATTTTCATACTCACACAATGGTTTTCTCAATGTATTTGAAGGCTTTTTCAACAAATTCTCGAACACTGTGCACCTCTCCTGTAGCTATGATAAAATCCTCTGGTTCATCCTGTTGCACCATTAACCACATTGCCTGGTAATAGGTGAGAAAAGACAGGAGTGAATCATCCATAATGGCCTTAGCAAAGTCTTAATTCATGTTTTCAGATTAAGATCACAGTACTTCACATGAACAGGCAGTCGACATATAATTTGTACATACCAAAAATTGGACTCCATTTAAAGAAGTGTCTGTGACAGACATATACAGGGATGCCAAATCTGATAGATATCACCACAGTATGATTGATTCTTGGCCACGAGCATATGCATTGCATTTGACTTGCCAACACTGAAAGATTTAAACTCATCTCGATTTAAATCGCAATCTCAATCGCAATCACACTCACAACTGTGTGGCCAAATTCAGCTTGAACTCCATTTACTAATTTGCTGATTTCACCACCATTGTGGATCTGATCTCACTCAATGACGAGATAGAATACAGGAAGAAGACAGACACCTTCGTGAAATGATGATAAAGACAACAATCTCTCCCTCAATGTCAGCAAAACAAAGGTGTTGGTCAATGATATCAGGAAGCGGAGTGGAGGACATGCCTATCTGTATCAACGGTGCTGAGGTGGAGGTGGTCAAGACCTTCAAGTTCTTAGCAGTAAATATTCAACAAGGGGTCCATCCGTATCAACACAACAGTCAAGAAAGCACATCAACACTTCTATTCCTCAGAAGGCTAAGGAAATTCGGCATGTCCACAATGACTCTTACCAATTTTTATAGATGTACCATAGAAAGCATCCTATCCGGGTGCATCACAGCTTGGTATGGCAACTGCTGTGCCCAAGACCGCAAGAAATTAGAGAGCTGTGAATGCAGCCCAAAAACCAGCCTTCTCTCCAGTGACTCTGTCTACACTTCCCCCTGCCTCGGGAAAGCAGCCAACATACTCAAAGATCCTTCCCAACCCGGTTATACTCTCTTTTACCTTCTTCCATCGGCGAAGATACAAAAGTTTGAAACACTTACCAATTGATTCAAGAACAGCTTCTTCCCCGCTGTTATCAGACTTACGAATGGACCTTTCATATATTCAAATTGATCTTTCTCGGTAGCTGTAACACTATATTCTGCATTCTGTTCTAGTACCCTGATGCTCTTATGCAAGGCCTGATTTGTGCGGTTAACACACAATACAATACTTTTCACTGTATCTCAGTACATGTGACAATAATAAATCAAATCACATCAAAAATTTCATTTTACTGTGACTAATTGTAGGCATATTGTGAAGGAAAGAGGAAGAGAAAATGAGGTAACTGGTCAAAGCTGATACAAACTGAGGTCCCAGAACCATGCAATCGCCCTCAAGTCCTTCATTGAGCAATATTGCAGGTAGCCTTGTACTATTTTGCAGACAAAGCAGACTACAGGGGCTTCCTGCAAACACTCTTCACCACTGAAAAAGCGGTCTTGCTAGAAAAAGTTTCAGGTATAACTGTACTTTTTAATACTTCACATATGGGCCTTACCCCAAACCCCAAAAATGAAGTGAGTAACCAATATTCATGTGCCAAATATGCAACAAAATACTGCTTTGTATATGCTGTATTTTTTGTTTATTTCTGTATAAAAGGTACCTTTCAGTTTTCTAACATTCAGTGCCCAAAACTACTTTTGCTTTTTTTATAAAAATTCTCTGCCTTCTTTTCATTTCCTGTATAGGTAATTTGGGGTAAATAATTGCAAAAAAAAATTGCAATAACTGAAGTAAAATTCTAGATTTGCACAATGAAACTTGTAGGTTGACATATTATCAATTACTGCCAACTGGAACTCAGAATCATAGATTATCTTAATTTCTATTATTACTCCATAGCTAGGTTATCCTGACCTGTACATTTGCCAAGAAAAAAAGCAGAAATATTTTAGAGTTACACCTTAAAATAAAATGTAGACGTTTGGGTCATACAAGAAATACTAAACCTTCCAGGAGCACAAGTTATTCAAAGGTCTCTGGTTGTTCAATTGTTAAAAATGTCTAAAATCTGAAAAAAATCAATATATTACAAAAATAAAACACAGGGAATAAATTGGATGAGAGCAAACTCATTTACACAAGTATTCTATGTTTGGGTTTTAAATAGCTAAGGAAGAACTTGAAAGAATTGTACAGATTTTAGTCGATGATATTCAAATGCTTCAGGATGTTATGAGAACATGAAATCTGCTTGAAAGTGCACGTAATTTTTTTCAATACTGTGGTAAAAGGCAAATTTAGGACTAATGTTTGGAAGTTACTTTTCATACAAAGGATGATTAATACATTGAATGAACTTCTAAGGTGGGCATTGGAGATATGATCCCTGGAATTATTTATGAAAGAACTGGGTCCTTGGCATTAAACAAGTGGTGCTGCCTTTTGGGAATCAAACAAAGAACAGTACATACAGTACAGGAACAGGCCCCTTCGCCCCATAGAGTGGCAACCATGATGCCATTCTAAACTAATCCCATCTGCCTGCACATAGTTCATATCCCTCTATTCCCTGCCTGTTATATGTCGAAATGCCTCTTAACATTGCTAATGTTTTGCTTCTACCATCTGTGCTGGCAGTGCATTCCAGGCACCTACTACCCTCGGCGTAAAAATCTTTCTCACATATCTCTTTTAAACTTACCCTCCTCACCTTAAGTCTATGTCCCCTAGTTAATACTAGGGATATTTCTACCCTAGGAAAAAAAGACACTGACTATCTACCCTATCCATGCCTCTCATAATTTTATATACTTCTGTCAGGTCGCTTCTTAGCCTCCGACGCTCTAGTGAAAACAATCCACATTTGTCCAATCTCTCCTTATAGCTAATACACTCCAATACAAGCAACATCCCAGTAAACCTCTTTCGTACCCTCTCCAAGTTCTCCACATCTTTCCTATAGTGTGGCGACAGAACTCCACACAATACTCCAAATGTGGCCTAACTGAAGTCTTACACAACTGCCACGCAACTTTTGTAGTCAATATCCCAACCATGAGAACACACTCATTTCTTGTCTGCCACGCCTGAGGCAAACGTCAGAAGCTGTACAGACAGCTCTAGACTCTCAGTACTTGACAGGCACACAACAGCCATTTGAAGATGGCACCAGTGCCAGGGATGCCATTGTGGAATATCCCAGCAATTGTTCTGGGAACACCATGTAACAGAAGGGGCTAGAATTGTATGAGTGGGACACCATAGGGGCAGGATAAGTAGTCAATAAAGTGAGTTTGGTGAGATACAGCAAGAAATTTCGTTAAGCCTCACAGCAAAAATCCTTCCAAAAACTTGGATGCTACCAGCGTTTAGCTAAAAATACCTAAGATTCAGCCTCATTTGTCTGGATACCCATAATTTCAACAATACTCACGAAGCTCAACACTCTCCAGACCAAACCAACTCACTTGATTGGCACATCATCCATTACGTTAAACATTCACCTTCTGCACTACCTGTTGATAGGAAAGAATATTGCACTCAGGATCCCACTATCTTTGGAACTCCTTGCCCATTTGACCAAAGATCTACAGGTTGAGAACTGGCCTTTTCAGTCTCATGAAGAGCATAGCAAAAACTCACAACCCTGTATAGATGTCATCCTCAAAACAATGGCCATTGCCACATTATAAGGCATGCAAGTATGACAATGGACTTAAAAGAATACAATGGAAAATGGAATGATTGAGGCAGGTCTGGGATGGGAAGGGTGTTCACCTTTTTTGATGTAATATGTTGCTCACTCAGCTGTTCACATGCTGAGGCCAGGGCCATGGTGGAGCAGATGATACTGCTGCTCAAGATTAGGTTCCGCATCTTGGAGTAGTCTGGGAGAGTGGGGGGAGGGAGGGGGGTTGTGTTCCTATATGGTCTGGAACACTGTGCTCAGCACAATTGGAGCAAGCAAGCCATTCCCCCCCAACCCCCAACCCACTGAATTCAGGGACAGAAAGGGCTGATATGGGATTCTTAGCCATTGCTAAGGATGTCAGTTAGGTCCACAAATGAAGCAAGTGACACCACTACTGCTGAGCTCACTGCAACTTATTGGTAGATCAGGGACATAAAGGATGCTGCATCACATTCCTGCATTCTCAGAGGGCCGCTCAGTGAACTGTTGGCTTAGCCAGTGCACTTCCTGGGGAATCCCTCATTGTCAGGCCATCTGTAGCTGATCAAGGGGCTCAGCATTGGGGGCTGGCCATTAAAAGCTACCCATTGCCCTTCTCTCCAAGTCAATTACCTCTCTCTTCCTCAACCTCCACCTTGCCTTTGGTCTGGGATCTCACTACGATCCTGGGTCTCATCGGACTGACAGAAACCTAGTCATAGAATCAAACGTAACACTTGCTTTTAAAATATATTTGATCTTTACAGATGAGTTCCAATGAATGACTTAGAAATTTTATAAGATTCTGAAATCCACAAGAAATACTGAATTAGGCAAGAACTACACCAAAGCCAAAGGTTCTTCCCCTATTCCTCACGGAATTATTTAGTCAGTCTCAATCAGAGACATAGATAACACCATGCAACCGCTGTGATAAATCTTTGTTGAAAACACTTAACCAACTTATGATTTTGTGACTTGTGAATTATGAGGTCAATTCACTTATGGGATATAAGCTTACTGTTCATTGCAATTATCCTTCATTTGTCACATACAAGATTGCCATAAGTGTTACAATATATTTCATATTTCCACACTTCTGATGCAACAATTCATTCAAGCATTTCTGTTGCAGCACACAGAAATACCTGAAATGAAAAACCATTAAAAGAAAAGTTAACGTTAAATAATACTTTTTAAATATGAGGATTTGTTTTTCAATGTGTGTGAAGCTTTCAAAATAGTGCATTGCAAAAGTAAATTTTTGTGTCTAACACATTTTGAAACAATGTATTTCATAGATCCCAATCTTCTTGTACAACACAGTTACAAACTAGAAGGATTTAAAAAAAATGAAAAACCCTTCAGATGTTTTTCTCTGTTTCATGATCCAAGAAAGAATAATCACAAATTTCTTTGTTGCTCTACGATTTTTCCAACAAACCAAGCTACTTGTTAATTCCAGTTGAAGATCATCCACCAATGTCTTGTGATTACCCGTAGAAGTTCAAATTGTATTTCATATACTTGCAATCAGTCTGCAGCGCAAATCATAGATGGCCCTGGCACAGGACAACCAGAGAATGGATGCAGACAGTTATGACAGCTGGTGCAGAAGGAGGCCATTCAGCCCAGCATGTCTGTACCAGCTCCCTAAGCATTTTGTAATAGAGTCAAACTTATGCTTTTTCATGTAACACTGCACATTGTTTCCATTTCAATAACGCCTTCTTAAATGTCTCAATCGAACCTGCCATCACATTTCCAGATGGTACATGCCCTAAAACAGTTTTTCTCATCTTGCATTTGTTCTTTTGCAAAACACTTTAAAACTGTGCCTATTGGTTCGTGATCCTGTTGCAAGTGGGAACAGTTTCTTCCTATCCACTCTGTCTAGACTCATCATGATTTTAGAAACTTCTGTCAGATCTCCTCTTACCCTTCTTCTTTCCAAGAAAAACGGTCCTAAATCCTCTTATCTATTCTCATAAAATTGAAGTTTCTCAGCCCTGGAATCCTTCTTGTGAACCTCTTCTGCATTTCTTCCAAAGCGTTCACGTTTTCTGAAGTGGCATTCCCCAGAACTGTACATAATACCCCAGGTGGGGTCCAGATATTGTTCTTTCTAAGTCCAGCATAACCTCCTTGCTCTTGTACTTTATGTCCCTATTAACGAAGCTTAATACCCCAGCTGGGGTCCAGATATTGTTCTTTCTAAGTCCAGCATAATCTCCTTGCTCTTGTACTTTATGTCACTATTAATGAAGCTAGAATACTGTTTGGCTTATTAAATGGTATCTCTGCCTGTCCTGTCACTTTCATTGCCTCGCTGCTCTTGCACACCAGTTAGAATTGCACCCATTATATCATACTGTCGCTCTGTACCCTTTGCACTGAAATATATCACCTCACACTTCTCTGCATTGAACTTCATTTGCGACCTGTCTACCTACTCCACCGATTTGTCAATGTCCTTTTGAAGTTCTACACTGTTGTCCTCACAATGCTCCCAAATTTTGTATTGTCCACAAACAGCCAATTTTATTATCAGCTAAAACTAGTTAATTGGATGGATATTCTCTTGAACTATCAACATGCATCACCATTTCAATAGTCAAAATGTAAATTTAATATTAGTTTACAATACCCAATTTAATTTACCCAAAATATACATTCATATATAAAATTCACAGACCTTTACTTTATGAGTGTGTTATTATGCAGTAGTTCTGGATTTTCACACATCAACATAGGTACTTGAAATATGAAATGAATTACATTGTTACAATAGACAGAAATATCAACACAAATACATCAAACACTCATTGAGCACGGATGGCCTGAATTTTTTGCTGAAGCATCTTGCATGGGAATTGAACTTACAACCTTCTGACTTAGAGACACAAGCGCTACCACTGAGATTCAGCTAATATTACAACGTGGTTGAATTGTATTTCGTTGTCATGGCCTGCATTACCAAGTTACGTGCCAATAGTTACTGTTAAGGCTCATATCAAGAATGTTAATGTAGGTAAGGTACTGGTTTGCTGCCAGTGTCTTTCGATCCAAATCCCAATGTGAGTTAATAATACCTTCAGTAGTCAAAAAAGACAAAACTATAAAAACAAATAATAATGAGAGCAACATGATGAGTAAGACTGTTAAATTTTATGCTGGCAATCATTCTGTTTTCAAAATAAATATATTCTTTAAAAAATGTAAGTAGTTTTAATTAATGTCAGTATTTAAAATCTTTGTAATTGTGTAGACTTGAAAAACTGGACAATGTGTGCATTCTGCCTGCAGATGACAAATCTACAAGTTACTTAATGGCTGCAATAAGAATTCTGATTTTTCTACTTCTGCAGGCTAGAATTTGACCTCATCAGGCCCTTGACCTTCCAATTTCTAGGTATTTCCTTTAGTAGTTCCCATCATCTAGGACTTCAGGCATTAAATGGTGCTGGTGGAGGGGGTGGGGGGTGCTCCCACAGTTTTCAGTTTATTTATCATTACTGAATGGTTTACTGGTTTTAACAGGACGGACGCTTTGTTTAAACTTCTACAGAGGATAATTAATGGTTATTGACTGGTAAATGAAGAACAGGTGACAGGCCAAATCAGAAGAAAAACGATCTTGTGTTGTAGCGTGATAATGGCTTAGTAATTGCTGCAAAGCTGAGGCCTATTGCATCCCATCATAATGCCAGATCATGCCCAGAACACAAAAGCCTCTGTGTGAAAGGTATTCAACCTTCCACATCCTTACACATCTGCTCAGTTGATTTGGTCCATTTATTCTCTGATGGGCTGCACAATGGAGGCAAAAGTTCACTTATTCCCACCTTCCTGCTCACACTCAGTGTCACATGACATTCGACACTGCTACTTCAAGTGCACCTTTGTCTTTTCACAAAGCTTGCACTTGTATCAGTGATAAATTGTGTAATTATTCCAGTGCTTGGCTTGTTGGTCAATTTTAAGTTCTTTATATTCAAATATTAATGCACCTTTTGTCAGAAAAATGCCATTCTCAATGCAATACAGATGGCCAAATGCAAGTATCTCGCAACAGAGATTCTAGTGTTTTTCATTGTATCTTTGCATAGTCGGTCACCAACCACCCCCTTTGATTTCTCCACAAATGATTAATTATAAAATATGAATATTAGGAGGCATGGAGGGTGGAAAGAAGAGAAGAGGAAGGTTCTTCCAAACTGCTCCTGCTCAAACACTGCAGTTGTGGTGATGAAACAGGGGCAGCTCCGAAGCAAATGCCAGCCACAAAAAGCATTTTATAGAATCATTCAGTGCGTAAGGATTGTATTCAGCCGCTGTGCCTATGCTGGTCCTCTTGACCCGAAACGTCAGCCTTCCTGCTCCTCTGATGCTGCTTGGCCTGCTGTGTTCATCCAGCTCTACACCGTGTTATCTCTAATTAATTCTGTTCTCCAGCTCTTTCTCCATGGCTGTGCAATTTTTTATTCCATTTCTAGCATTTATCCACTTCCTTTTCAAAAGTTAGAATGGAATGTGCTTGCATAATCTTTCTAGTTACTGCACTCAATACCATACCAACTCACTGCATAACTTGCTTCCCACCTCAGGTTGCCTCTGGTTCTTTAACCAGTTACCTTCCGTTTGTGTATTTTAGTTACCGATCTTTCTGCCATTGGTAACATTTCTTCTTACTTATTTGATCAAATCAGCTCATGGGTTTGAACATCTCTTATCAAATCTTATCTTAATCCTTTCTGTTCTGAGGAAAGGAATTCCAGATTTTTCAGTCTCTTCCATTTAATTGCAGTCTTTCATCTCTGGTACCATTCTAGTAAATAACCTCTGCACTCAATCTAAGACCCCGTTAAAGAGCAATGGTCTGAATTTGACACAATAATGCAGCTAGAGTCAACCATTATGAAAAGTTCCCAAAAATTTCTTTGTTTGTGTACTCCATGGCAACAATTTTTGAAGATCCTCCAAGTTGCATGGGAATTTGAGCTACAATTTTAGTTCCACTCATGTCTTGTACCAGATATCATTTCAACAAAGGAGGTGAAGCACATGTAGGGAAAGGCATATTGGTGGACAGTCAAGAGGATGACTGCGTCTTAAATTGCTTATTGGCACTCATTTCAAAAGCCGCAGAGATTTGGTGTTAAGCTTTACAGTGAGGTTTTCAGAGAACAATGTTAACAATTGTCAACATTTATCAGCATTTATCCAAGAAATTCTCTGAGGATTGCATCTAAAAAAGATAAGTGCTGTGGTACACTTTGTAACTGGAGTCATCAGACGAAAGGGAGTGCTTAATTACCATTATCTTTGCAGAGGTCCCGTTGGTCTGTAAGAGGAATGTGAATAGGACATAAGGCCAGGCAGAGCAACACCCACTGCTGCAGGAAAGGGGGAAGAAGAGGGTGACATAAATTCTAGCCTCTTTGCGAATATGCTGTGGTTGGTTCGCTCGCCAAGCTGGTTCGTTAGTTTGCAGACGTTTTGTTACCCTGCTGGGTAACATCATCAGGGTATTACCCCCGCAGGGTAATGAAACGTCTGTGAACTAACGAACCAGCTCGGCAAGCAAACCTACAGCATCCACAACCTGAGCTACAAATCTACTCAAAAATCTTTGCAAGTATGGTGCATCTCTCTTCCACTAGATTTCCTTCAGAATCTCCAGTGCTGTGTTGCAGAATCCATGTTTCCTCATCCTTGGCTTTTGAACCATTTGGAAACCTACCATATTATGTCAGCCAGCTTACTTCATACCTTTACTGGAAGTGAGTTTTTAGAGCACTGCTTGATGCAAATTGCTTCTAATCTGCACACAAGTGCTAACCTGCAGGTGACCTCCAGGCAAGTTCAAATGATGGGAATCAGCAATTAGGACCACAATTTCCTAACAGGAACTGTCAAATAGGAATAGACAAGTAATACCTGAGGATCTTGATGGCTGCTGAACGGGATAGCACCTTTCACTGTTCAATTGCTCTAAAGATTTGAAAAAAAGTTTTGAAACCATATAGAGGAGTTTTTGTGGGGCAGTTTTAAAGACTTAACCAACAGCCAATTAACATTTATACTAGAACTCTCTGTCCCTTCCTGTCCCTTTCTTGGTATCATTATCCAAACAACTGCCCTGTAATGCTGCCATATCCTTTGGCTTTGTAAGCCCTCTCCCACACCCTCCCTCCTAAAGCTAATTGAGGTTGGAGATGGTTTAGGAGAGGGAAACATACACCTAGAAATTAAAAGCATTTGGCAGCATTGCAGGGCAGTTATTTGGATACCCAGAGTCGAACGGGAAGGGACAGAGTGTATAAGCATGGAAAAGCAGCAAATAGAATCAAAGGTGGAGAAAATGGTAAAAAGCAAAATTTATTTTTACTTGAATGCACAGAGCATTCAAACAAAATAAATAAATTAACTTCACAAATAGACATTATTGGTATGATCTAATAGCCATTGCAAAGATATGGTCACAAGGAGATCAAAGCTGGGAAGTAAATATTCAGGGTATGTGATTTTTTCAAAAGGGTAGGTAGGAAGGAAAGAGTAGTGAGGAAACTTTGTTCATACAAGATGGAATAAGTATGATAGAAAGGAATGATTTTAGTTCAGAAGATGTAGAATCTACATCGGTGGTGGTAAGAAATAACAAGAGAAAGAAGGCACTGAGAATAGTAGTGAATAGGCACCCAAACAGTAGCTACAATATAGGACAGAAAAGAAATCAGGAAATAATGAGGCATGCAAGAAATGGAGTGGTAATCATGGGTAACTTTAACCTTCATGTAGCGGTAGCCAGGAAGAAGAATTCATAGGGTGCATTCGAGATAGATTGCTAGAATAATATGCTTTGGATTCAACCATGGATCAGGCTATTTTTAAATTGGTAACGTTAGTGCGGCAGATTTAACAAGTGATCTCAGAGTAAAAGCTTCCCAAGAAAACAGTGACCACAACATGGGAGAGTTTAGCATTCAGTTTGAGAGGGAGGAACTTGGGTTGGAAAAAAACAGCACTAAGTTTAAATAAGAGTAATTACTAAGATATAGGGACAGAATTGATGGAGTGGCCTGGGAAAGAGTTTAGCAGAAAAGGCAGATGAGGAACAATGGCTGACATTTCAGAAATTAATTCATGCCTCAGAACAGATATGTTCCAGCAAGGAAGAAGGATACTAGGAAGGGAATAAGCTAAACATGGTTAACCCAGGATGTTGAGGAAAGTATCAAATTGAAAGAAAAAAAACATGCAGTGTGGCAAAGATTAGTGGTCAGCCAGAGAATTGGGAAAGTTTTAAGAATGAATAAAAGATGTTTGAAAAGGGAGAAAATAAACTTGGAGGTTAAACTAGTAATTAATATCAAAGTGGACCAGAAGAGATTCTTCAAATGTATAAAAAAGGAAGAAAGAAGCCAAAGTGAACATGGGCCTGTAGAAAATGAGGGAAAAATAATGGGGAACCAGGAAATGGAAGAGGAGCTGAATACATACTTCGAATCAGTCTTTATGGTAGAAGACACTGATTGTAATCCAAGAAGGGCTGAGGGGGGCGGTGGTGAATAAATACAATAACTTTCACTAGAGAAAATATACTAGGGAAACTAATGGGGCTAACAGTCAATAGGTTTCCTGGACATGATGAGTTGCATCCTAGGCTATCAAAGGAAGCAACTGCAGAGATATTGAGAGCACTGGCAGTTATCTTTCAAGAATCCTTAGATTCTGGAACAATCCCAGAGGATTCGAAATCTGCCAATGTAACATACTTATTCAAAAAGGGAAGGAGACAAAAACAGGTAATCACAGGCTAGATATAACTTAACATTTGTTATTGGTAAAATATTACAGTTTATTATAAACAATGGAATAACAGAACATTTAGGAATACATAACATAACCAGAATTAGCATATCTTCACGAAACTATGCCTGACAAATTTATCAGAATTCTTTCTAAGAGGTAGTAAGTAGGATAGACAAAGGATAACCAACAGATCTAATATATTTGCATTTCCAAAAGGTGTTTGATAAGGTATGGCATGTTAAACTATGATATAAAATGGTGTTGGGACAGTATATTAGCATGGACAGAGGTTTGGCTAATTAATTGAAGACAGAAGTTAGTATAACGGGGGCACCCATGGATTGCCATAGGGATCTGTGCCGGAGCCTCAATCATTTACAATATATATTAATAACTTGGATGAAGGAAGTGAATGTACTATCATTAATTTTGTGGATGATATTTAAATAGGTGGGAAGACAAGTAGTAAGGATGACTCAAAGAGTCAACAGGGGGATATCGACAGGATATGTAAGTGGGCAAAATTTTAGCAGATGAAACATAGTATGGTAAAATGTGAGGTTATGCACTTGACCAGGAAGAATAGAGGAGCTGAAGATTATTAAAATAGAGAAAGATTGCAGAAAACTACAGAATAAAGGGATATTTTTCATGCATAAAGCAAAAAAGCAAGCATCTAATGTAGAAAGCAGATGGAATGTCAGTCTTCATTTCAAAAGGAGTCGTGTATAAAAGTATGTACGTCTTGTTGAAAGTGTACAAGGCAACAGTTAGACCATACCTAAAGTAATGTGCACAGTTTTGGTCCCCTATTTCTTTGTAAAGATACTCAGTCATTGGGTGTAGTCCAGAGAATGTTCACTAGGCTGAACCTGGGCAAGGAGGGATTTTCTTATGACTGCTCATTGGAGTGTAGAAGAATAAAAGGTCACCCTATTGCGATATAAATGGCTTGACAGGGTACCTATGGAAGGATTGTTTCCCCTTGTAGAAAAGCCAAGGCTAGAATAACAGGTTGTCAATACAGAACAGAGATGAGGAGGAATTTATTCTCTGAGGATATGGAATCTGTGGAACTCTGTACTGCAGATGAGTAGTAGTGGAGGCTGAGTCATTCAGTATATTAAAGGCTGAGATAGCCTTTTTTTTGTAATCAGTAAGGGAATTAAGAATTATGTGGAGTGGAAAAGTGGAGTTCAGGATTATCAGATCAGGTATGATCTCACTGAATGGCAGAGCAGACTCGATGGACTGAATGGCCTACGTCTGCTCTTACATTCTTATAGTCTAATTGTTAAATGCTAACGTAAGGCTTTCAAACAGGCATATCTTACTAACAGATCACCCATCTAGCACCTTTTTCACTTCAACAACAAAAAACTGCCAAATCATCTGCACATAAAAGCAAAGATCCCATGTCTTTTTAACAACTTTCTCAAATTGTCCTGTCACCTCCGATGACTGTGTACGCACATCCCCAAGTCTCTCTACTCCTATAAAACTCCCTTTAAATTCAAAACATTAGCTTGCCCTCTCTCCATGGATGGTTCCTGACCCACTGTGACCTCCAGCATTTGTTGTTTTCTGTAGAGATTCCAGCATCTGCAGTAGTTTGTTCCCACAAGAATTGTACCTTTTAGTTTACTCAATGACTAAAATTACACATTTTTGCAAACTTCAACTCATAATGATGAAAATCGTACAGTGCAGATGGAGGATCTTCATTTCACTGTATATTTGCTGACTCTTTGAAAGGAGTATCTATGTGCTCCATACTGAGTCACTGACTTTAAAAACATGGTTTGTCCTAAAGTGTACTGGTGTTTCTCACATTGTCCAGAAATATTTTGAAGTTCTAGTGTACAGAAATGTTCATGAAGTTCTAATGTGTAGAAGTATATCAATGGGTTATTAAAAGGTTGTTCAAAAATAGCTACACTGCAATTCTTTGTTTTTTTTCAAATGCTTACCACTCCTTTAGACAAAGTAATCTGTACTCTCTTACCTAAGCCCCACTGTGCCAGCATCTTAATCATTGCTGATAATCTTGAGTATGATTGTGAATTTATATTCAGGAACAATAAAATGCACATTTATAGCTTAAATTACAAATATGATGAAAGAAGATTTACACATGAATTGAATCCAGAGCACCATTATGTCAATGGTACAAAAAAAGTGCCTTAGCATCTCCAGGGCCTTAGTAAGTTCAGCATAAGTTACTGATAAACATTCACAATAGTCTACTTTGACAGCCGAAAAGGATAACTTTATTTTTTAGATCTAGCTCCCTTTAATAACGCTGGGGTATATAAACTTTCTTCTGATTGTCTTATTTAATATATTTCTATCACTAAATTAATTATGTTTTTATAAGCAATGTAATTTGAGGGATAATTACTAATGGTCCTATGCAGTCTGTCAACCAGTCCTAGCTATTTGGAACTTAAAATTAAGTTGCATTTTACTGTGATTGTATAGAACAGACTTTAAATTATTTCCAAACAGATTTACCCTTGGTACAATTTTTTAAACTGGAAAGTTTCTATAAATTACACTAATAATAATGAAGTAACAGTATTGTTTCTCTCCCTGTTTGAGCAGCCAAAGAGACTGTCAACTTGATCAAATAATTTAATTACATTGCGATATCAAGCAACACACAACTAGAAATAACGTCTGTAACCATCTACATGAAATGCAAGTATAAGATGAGGCAATATAATGATCCATAGAGACCTTAGGAAGAATTTCCACAAGTCAAAACAAAGACACCATCTAAACAGAGGTGTTGCATGTATCACAGTAAATCTGTTCAATTTATACTGGAAGAGGTTTCATTTTACATGACAAATTCAAAACAGAGCCAATACAACCTCTCTTTTTGATGGAATCACCAAAGACCTGGCACACATCTAAAGAAAAGCTAAGTCATGAGACATTTTAAAAAATGTCTCAACTATTTTCTTAGCGTAATAATAGATTTCAGAAAATAATCTTTAACAGAAGAATGCTGTGAAAAGAAGTCACCGTGAACTTAAAAATCCAGCAACTTGAATTGATCCTTTTCCAAGACACATTCCACTAGAATAAAATGTAAACCAATAAAAAGTAGACACCCACACTTGATTATTAGGCTAAGATGCTCTTCATGTAGCCCATGAGTTCACTTTCGTCTTTATAAATCATTTGCGGTGATCCTTCAGAATCCAACTCAGCTCCTGCTACAGTTTCTCACACTGTGCTGCGTATTGACTGACGATCTGGCTTTTAACTCGTTAGTATTAATCTGTCTACTTTTAAAACAGTAGTGTGAAAAGTGTTCAAGTCAGTTTGCAGAACTGGTAGCTGGAGGCTAGTGTGGAACTGCAGAGTGAACCTTCCTTGCTTAGTTAACTGTTTATTTTATGGAGAATGAAGAGACACTGCTAGAGGGTTTTGTAATTAAAGCAATGAGGCGAGTGTAGACTTCATGCTGTTAATTATAAAACTGAGTTCAGCCAGTATCTGTGTTATTACAGGGTTTCAGCACTAATAAAAGCTTATTTAGTCCCCATTTAATACTGTCAGCATTAATCCACACACGTCTGTGCTTGAAATTGTGACCTTCGATCAGAAGTCAACAAATAGACCTACCTTAGATAGGCAGTAAATACAGTCAGACTAAAATTAGACAAAATATTAAAAAACAAACTGCCAAACTAATACTCTTGGATCCCTCATGAGGTCAGTTTTCAGTTGTATTACTCAGAGAAGTACTTCCCACTGTAAATAAGCAAAAGAAATTAGTAGCAAGAATAGAAATCTAGGAGGCGCAATAACAGTCAGTAACAGCGAGGCCCAGGAGGGTGGAATGTTGCCATAGCTCCTTGGTAAGAGCCTGAAGCAGATAAAGGGAAATGAGAACATGCAGATAATCTTCCGAGCATCATTAAGTACTTGGAAGCACATATTCTGTAATTAACTTTAGGAATGATTTTAGTTACTTAATGACTGAAACTGTACGACACCAACTCAACATTACTCAAAACTGGCAGTGAACAAAGGTTTTTAAACACAATGACCAGCACAATTTAACTGCTGCACGAGCAAAAATAAAATTGTTACTATTATTCATAGCCATATCTTATTCAGTTCAGCGTGATGTAGATTGGAAACTTACATATTGATTATAACTGATGATAGCTGTTGCCCTACTGGGATAGCTAAAGGAGATGAAATATTCTTTTATTAAAAAAAAGACTTTAACAACATTTATTTATTTGCAATTGTTTTATATATGTACTTCATCTGAAAAGAAAATAAAGAAACAAGAGGCCAAATTTTCATTGTGGGTTTGGGAGCCAGACACCCTTATGTATTCCGAGTCTTGACCCACTCCTGATCTGCATTGTGAATTTTACACATAATTGGTTGAGCTGGTCAGGAGGAACACCTCCTCCAATTAGAGCCATGCAGAGCTCAAGGAGTCAGGAGTTGCCTGCGTGGCACTAACAGCAAAGATAGGCAGTGGCCACGTTGGGGGCTGCAGCTGCCTTGTCACTTAGAACAGGCCTTGTATGGCAAAGCAAGGACTGCCAATTTATGCCAGCACTAGCTACCTATAGATGTGAACTCAAAGGCAATGACAATAAAATTTATTTAGGCCCCTGTGGCAAACCTGACAGCTCTGGTTGGATTTGGTGAGGTTGTCTGGCCCTCTGGAAAGGTTTTGAAAATTGCAGTTGGGAACATCAGGCTCCTTAACAAGCTTTTTAAGCAGCCAGCTAACTGGCTGTGAGTCTTCCCTATTCAAACTTGCTTGCTGGGCCTTTCAAATTAAAAACGGCCCCAAAGGCATTGGGATCTCAAGATCACCTTTGTGACTACACCTTTTAAAGCCTGCCTGTACCAGGTCCAACACCACAGTGCTTTAGAAATCCCCACCTTCGTCGCAGATTATACAGATAAAGAGATCTAGTTCAAACAGAAGGAACCTCAACCATTCTGAATATGTCCATTTCAGCCGTTTGTACAATATCTTAAAGTAAGTTAGGTTTGAACTGTTAGCCTATTTGTGTTATAGTGCAGGTGGTGGCCATTTGGTCCATCGAGTCCTTGCTGGCTCCCTGTGAGAATGTCTCAGCTTGTTCTATTTTCTCACCTTTTTTTCCTTAGTCCCGCAACGTTTTACTCTTCAAGTGCTTATCCAATTTATTCTTGATAGCTAAGTTTGAATCTGCCTCTACCGCTGTTTCAGGCAAAGCATTCCAGAACATAACCACACACCACATAAAAACACCTTTCCTGATATCACCTTTACCATTCTCGCCAATCATTTTAACTCTGTCCCCTCTGGCTTTCAATCTTTCTGCCAACGTGAACAATATTTCTCTAACTACTCTGTCTCGATCCTCATGATTTTTAGTACTTCAATCAAGTATTCTCATAATCTTTTCTTCTCAAAGGAGTACAGTACCAGCTTCTCCAATCTATCTATATAACTGAAGTCTCTCATCTCCGGAACCATTCTCATAAATCTTTTTTGCACTCTTTTTATAGATTTCACAACGTTCTTCAAGAGTAGTGTTGAGCAGGGGCAGAATAAGCTGAGGTCGAAGCAGTGTATTTTAAAAGTTCATCATAACTTCCTTGATTTAGTAGTCTATGCCACTGTTTATAAGGATCCTATATTCTTTTTAACTACATTCTCAACTTGACGTATCACCTTCAACAACTGGGTGCATGTTTCTCACAACCATCTTTAACATGTCCCTTTAGTTTATGTTGCTTCTCCTCATTTCTTCTGAAAAAAATGTGTCACATTCACACGTATATATAGTTATGATTTAGAAATAATGCTCCATTGGTATTCTGACTGGGAGGTGATCCTTTTACCTTTCTTTTTAAAGAAAGACATTAAAACCAAGAAGATCTTCATGAAGCTATTATAGTTACATGGATTGTATCTTTTACTCTTTACTCATTACTATTTTGCACAATTTTGTGCTACTTTCGGAACTTTGATCTCAATACCATAATGATCATGATCACATTAATTTATTATGTCTTGCCATAATTTGTGACAGAAATGTCTCTCATGCCCCATAACTCTTGACAAGGGCTTGGCCTTTACAACATATAAACTTGGCTGAATTATTGGAAAACCTGCAGACCTCCCAGAATTCCACCCCATTCCACCCCTCCCCCGTTGCTACCTTCCCCACTGACCAATGAGACCCAGCTTTGATTGGTGACTATGTCAGAGAAGTGATGAAAAGGTGACTAAGGTCTCAGGCAGCTAGTCTGGAGCCAGTTTATGTCTAAATTCTCTGGGGGCTGTGGCTTTGCAATTTCTCAGGAATGTTTAATTCACTGCATCTCTGTATGTTTCCCTCACGGAGGACTTGGGCCTATCTAATCTCCCTAGAGGGCACTGTATAACGAAATTAGCATGAGATAAGTTTAGATTCTCATCCAAACATGAAAATACAGGAGAGAATTTCATTAAAGTTGGAGAAGTGGGTGATCCAAGTTAATCCCATCAGTGAACTGCAGTAGAGAATTTGTTTCTGTGTCAAAATCCTCCAAGCATGTTGCCGAGCTCAATAAATATCCGTAAATACAAAATATGTAAAAATGTATAACTTGACCCAAGTCATCTGCAAATAATAACTTTTGACTTAACAAAACACATTAGTAGCGGAGAGGAACAATTGAAGGCTTCTAGATTTTTTTTGTTTCTGTCCCTTCTGCTTTTTTGTTAGTGTTAACGTTATCATGTTTCTTTCCATTTCACATATACAGGGGACTGGGGAAGGAGTGGGGGAAGTTAGTCTTTGTCACAATGGTACTGGGTGAAGCCAAAATTTTCTCTGGCTTCTTCTAATGCTTTTTTTTTTATTCAGCCACTTTAAGGCATAGGAGTATCACACATTCTGGCCTACAAACCATATTGCAGGTAGGTATGGAAGAGGGCAGTGCACAGACTACCCACCCCAGTTATAGTCAACCCAGATAGCTAACACTGCCCATCAGAGAGAGCCAAGTCAGAAACCACATAAAGGTCAGTAGCACATGTTAAAGTGAGGCATTATGAAAATAAATAATAAACTATAGGTAAGACACACATTAAGAGTCAGAGAAATACTGCTCCCTATAGGATTTTGACTAGGAGGTGGCCTAATTTTTCAGTCATTTTAAACCTTCTTAATTTTATAGACATATACATTGTAACTTCTACCCTTTAAGGCTGGAAATTCTGGCTGCAGACATTGTGTGTTATTAAGGAATGGCTAAAGAAGGAAGAATGGGTAGTAAGGCACTCTGATGCTGCATTGGAGGACTCAGAGCAGGCAGTGAAGAGAAAAGAAGTCCTTCTTCGCTGACGGAAATTGGAAGCCTTCCATGTATTTAATCAGAAAGTAGTGAGAGGAGATAGCATGATACATCAATACTTGGAGCACTGTATCAATAAAATGGCTGCATTGCAGGATATAATGCAATAATTTGACAAGAGTTTTTAAGAAGAATGTACTCTCACTTTTGACTGCTGCGAGATAGCAGAAGACACTGTCTGCGATAGCATACTAGCTGTAGGTACAGGGAGTAAACTCTTTCAATTGATAAAAACATCATGCGGATGACAGAGCAAGAAAGATGATGCATAGGCAGCCTGAAAGAGCACACAGCTCAAGGTAGAGGGTGATAGTGACTTCTACAATCACAAGCACCACTGTCTCCATCTCGGTACATGTCAGATGAAGTGACAGATCACATCTGCTGTTCCTCAGCAAACTTGATACAAAAGTCATGCTTCCCAACGAAACTGTAGATTTGACCTCTGCTGCCATATCCTCCTCCTTTGCCTTGCACCATTTACACTATGGCAGCTTCTCCTGCCCTGCAATGTCTTCCTTGCCCTATGACACCATCCATGTTTGACAACTATTTGTGACACAAGGAGCAACAACACATCAGCAAAGTTGTCTTCGCCCTCAAATCAGTAAGCAGCATTATCAACCCAAAAACCAACCCATAAGCACTGCATGTTGTTTTTAAATAGCAGTCATGAAAGGGCCTTCCTGTCAGATTGTGGGTGATGTGCTGACCTCAATGAAAGGAGTGCTGTGCCAGTTGAAAATCAAAAGAAAGCTCTCCAAAATGCAAAAGACCATAATTTATATTGTTCTTTATGTAAAATGCTACTGACAGGCACTTCTGTTTCCACTGTAATTTCCTTTTCTGATATGACAGAGGTGTGTGCATACACTTCCTGCCTGAAATATTAGTGACATAGTTGGTCACTTAGTAGCCAAAAGAATTTGTGCCATATGAGCAGATTTCTACACCAGTAACCTTTCATTGGTTCAACTCTGTGTCACAGTGTGATGGCATCCTGTGAGGCAAGAAGCTCATAATAATGGGGAATTTGAAAAGCCAAGGGAGGAATTGTGGTGGAGTCCTTTAATAAGGCAGGAAGGCAGCAGAGATGACGCATCCATCTACCCATATCCATCCAATGGACGGCCTTCCCAGCCCGCTGTCAACTGAGGACCTTAAGTGGGCAAACTAATGCTCAATTGAGTGCCTCATCTCAAAGCCACTATACCAAACTCATTGGTGGATGGGGGGGGGGGGGGGGGGGGGGGGGGG
>NC_063333.1:135927779-135935134 GCF_021869965.1 Rhincodon typus
CCATGTCACAAACACGCCAAACAAAGACATGCGTGCTTGCTTTCCAGCTCCAAGGGAGGGGGTTCACTTTTAAAACCACAGTGTCTATTTGAAAGATCTGCCGTCAGGTGGCATTGAGAGACAAAACCTGCTTTTGCTGCTGACTTGCCTCCCCAACAAACTTCTGTGCGCTGTCACTCAGCCCTGACCTTGCTCCTGGGCCACAGGCGGGAGCCATTATCCCACAATCTCATTCGGAAAATCTCAGCCTTGGATTGGCCAGCAACTTTTGGCAGGTGAGACTTCAGCCAGCAGGGTCCCCATTCTGGGCTAAGTCTCACCAATGGCCTTTGAACTGCGTGACTGGTATGAAGCAGGTCTTCCTAGAAAGAGGCAGCGGGAGGTGGAGTCTCAATCAATGGCTCTCCAGCTAGTGCTCGAAAGCCCCTGCTACAGCACAAGTTTCCACAAAATATTATGAATCTTTAGTATGTGCCTGCTTTTATCAATAGAAATGTCCAAAGTTGTACTCTGCTCCTTTTGACGCTAAGTAAGAGCAAAAAAAGTTTAACTTGAATAAGCAAATGTTGCACGACATTGCATTCATATTGTTCACTGTATGATATGGTGTTATTTCCAGAAAGTGAATATTTTCACATCTTGCAATTGTCAGTTCTTTATACTGCTTGTACAAAACAATGCTTCATTTATACTAATCTCAAACAAATAATTTGCTAGACCTCCAATGGTATTTCACATAAAATCTGGTTTATTTAATGATCACACAGGTTTGAAGGCCACGTCTGTCATTGTTGGGCCAACCGGCAATATCTCAAGATCACTCTGTTGTATAAATTGTCCCGATCAACAATGGGATTATAAGTGACAGAAATACATAAAAGGCCAATATTTATTTGATTTTGCACAGAAACCATCCACTGATACTGGCTGTGCCTCTAAGAAATCCGCACATGCCTCAGATCAAGTGCACTGGATATTAAATAGAAGCAACCGAGCCAATGGGTGGAATTGTATCATTATATTTGTGCCAATAATGACATTACAATATGGGATTTAAAGAGATTATTGCATGTGTTGCTACAAAATGTAATTAAAACAGCTAATGGAATGCTGGCCTTTATCTCAAGGGGAACGGAATACAAAGTGGAGGAAGTTGTGTCTTCACTTATATCAGGCCTTAATCAAACCCCATCTGGAGTTCTGCATTCAGTTTTGGCACACACCTCAGGGAAGCTATATTGGCCTAGGATAGGACGCAGTGCAGATTCACCAGAAATGATATCAGGACGAAAGGGTTAAATTATGAGGATCGACTACATAAACATGGATTTTTTTCCCTTGAGTTTGGAATGTTGAGGACTAATCTCATTGACATGATAGAGTAGTTATAGAGAACCTATTTCTTCTGGTAAAACTATCCAGAACAGGGAATTCAGCTTTAAATTAGGGCTAGGCCATTCAAGGCTGTGGACGCTGGCTTAACGAAACTTTTCAAGACTGAGATTGACAGGTACAGGCAGGTAAATTCAACGGTATAATGGTCTACCAACATTCCTAGGTCACCCTTTACTTTGTAACTGCAGAATCTTACATAAATGGCCACCCTAGAACAATTAAGGCCAGGGCAATGGGCCAAGAGATGGGAAAGGGAATTTCCAGCCACTAGCCTTGGGTGATTTTCCAGCACCCATCCCAACCAAGCCACTTTCCTGAAGACTAGATCAGGGCTGAAAGGTGACTTACTCACAAAAGGTGGGCAATCAATTGAGGTAGATTAAAGGTCAATTAAGTCCAATTATCCAGTATGTCTGTGGGCCTCCCATAACATCAACAGCATGGCAGAGTCAGTTCCAAAATGCTTTTGAGGCCTTTTCACCCTGGCCACGTATACACCTGTTTTTTTTACCTTAAAAGATTTTAAAGTGCTGAGAGGGCTCCTCAAAATGGAGGCCATCCAAGGCACCGGAAAAGACAACGGCAGAAACAGTCCTGGCAATCCTGCAAAGTCCTCCTCACTAACATCTGGGGGTTGGTGCCAAAATTGGGAGAGCTGTCTCACAGACTAGTTAAGCAACAGCCTGACATTGTCTGTAAGGTATGATTCTGTGAGTATGACGATGTTCCAGACACCACCATCATCACCCCTGGATATGTCCTGTCCCACCAGCAGGACAGACCCAGCAGAGGTGGTGGCACAGTGTATACAGTCAGGGGCGTGTTGCCCTGGGAGTCCTCAACATTGACTCCGGACCCCATGAAGTCTCATGGCTTCAGGTTAAACGTGGGCAAAGAAACCTCCTGCTGATTACCACATACCGTCCTCCCTCAGCTGACGAATCAGTACTCCTCCATGTTGAACAACACTTGGAGGAAGCACTGAGGATGGCAAGGGCACAAAATGTACTCTGGGTGGGGGATTTCAATGTCTACCACCAAGAGTGGCTCAGCAGTAGTATTACAGATTGAGCTGGTTGGCTCCAGCTGCCAGGATATAGCTGCTAGACTGGGTCTGTGGCAGGGGGTTAGAAAACGAACAAGAGGGAAAAACATACTTGACCTCATCCTTACCGATCTGCCAGCTGGAGACAAAGTCCCACCTTCACATTGACAATTACTTCCATCGTGTTGTGTGGCACTATCACCGTGCTAAATAGGACAGACTTTGCACAGATCTAGCAACTCAAGACTGGGCATCCACAAGGCACTATGGGCAGCAGAATTGTACTCCAGCACAATCTGTAACCTCACGGCCTGGCGTTTCCCCCACTCAGCCATTACCATCAAGCCAGGGGATCAATCCAGGTTCAATGGAGAGTGCAGGAGGGCATGCCAGGAACAGCACCAGGCATACCTGAAAATGAGGTGTCAACCTAGTGAAGCAACTAAACACGACTACTTGCACGCCAAACAGTGAAAGCAGCAAGTGATAGAGCTAAGTGATCCCACAACCAATGGATCAGATCTAAGTTCTGCAGTCCTGCTACATCCAGTCGTGAATGGTGGTAGACAATTAAACAACTCACTGGAGGAGGAGGCTCCACAAATATCCCCACCCTCAATGATGGAAGAGCCCAGCACATCAGTGCAAAAGATAAGACTGAAGCAATCGCAGCAAACTTCAGCTAGAAGTGCCGAGTGGATGACCCATCTCGGCCTCCTCCAGTGGTCCCCAGCATTACAGACACCAGTCTTCAGCCAATTTGATTCACTCCATGTGAAATCAAGAAACGGTTGGAAACACTGGATACTCCAAAGGCTACAGGCCCTGACAGCATTCTGGCAATAATACTGAAGACTTGTGCACCAGAACGTGCTGCTCTCCTAGCCAAGCTGTTCTAATTGCAACACTGGTATCTACCCGACAATGTGGAAAGTTGCCCAAGTACATCCTGTACACAAAAAGCAGGACAAATCCAACTCAGCCAATTACCACCCCATCAGTCTACTCCCAATCATCAGTAAAGTGATGGAAGGTGTCATCAACAGCGCTATCAAGCAGCACCTGCTCAGCAATAACCTGCTCAGTGATGCCCAGTTTGGGTTCTGGCAGGACCACTCAGCTCCTGATCTCATTACAGCCTTGGTTCAAACATGGACAAAAAAGCTGAATTCCAGAGGTGAGGTGAGGTGAGGTGAGAGTGACAGCCCTTTGCATCAAGGCTGCATTTGATTGAATGTGGCATCAAGGAGCCCACAGAAATACTGGAATCAATGGGTATCAGTGGGCAAACTCTCTGCTGGTTGGAGTCATACCTGACACATAGGAAGATGGTTGTGGTTGTTGGAGGTCAATCATCTCAGTTCCAGAACATCTCTGCAGGAGTTCCTCAGGGTAGTGTCCTCGCCCCAATCATCTTCAGCTGCTTCATGAATGATCTTCCCTCCATCATAAGGTCAGAAGTGGGGATATTTGCCACCAATTACACAATGTTCAGCACCACTTGTGACTCCTCAGAAACTGAAGCAGTCCGTATTCAAATACAACAAGATCTGGACAATATCCAGGCTTGGGCTGACAATCAGGCTATGACCATCACTAACAAGAGACAATCTAACCACCAACCCTTGACATTCAATCTTGTTACCATCACTGAATCCCCCACTATCAGCATCCTGGGGGTTATCATTGACCAGAAACTCAACTGGACTCATCACATAAACACAGTGGCAACACGAGCAGGTCAGAAGCTAGGAATGCTGTGGCGAGTAACTCATCTCCTGACTCCTCAAAGCCTGTCCACCATCTACAAGGCACAAGTCAGGAGTGTGATGGAATAATCCCCACTTGCCTAGATGAGTGCAGCCCCAACAACACTCAAGAAGCTTGACAACATCCAGGACCAAGCAGCCTGCTTGATTGGCACTATATCCACAAGCATCCACTCCCTCCACTACAGACGCTCAGTAGCAGCAATGTGTACCATCTACAAGATGTACTGCAGAAATTCACCAAAGATCCTCAGACAGCACCTTCCAAACCCACGACCACTTCTATCTAGAAGGGCAAGAGCAGCAGACATATGGGAACACCACCACCTCCAATTTCCCCTCCAAGCCACTCACCATCCTGACTTGGAAATATATGGCTGTTCCTTCATTGTCGCTGGGTCAAAATCCTGGAATTCCCTCCCTAATGGCATTGTGGGTCAACCCACGGCAGATGGACTGCAGCAGTTCAAGACAGCAACTCACTACCACCTTCTTAAGGGCAACTAGGGATGGACAAGAAATACTGACCAGCCAGCGATGCTCACATCCCACAAATGAATAGAAAAAAAATCTGGTTGTCATACATGGGGGAAAAAGCCTCAAATCAAAACTTATTGCAAAGTAAGTGGCCATTGCCACACTTTGACAAGTCAACGCAATGTCATTTGCACCACCAGGAAAGAGACCTTGCTCCAGATGTCAATGACCTGACTGATGCTCAGACATACCAACAGAATTACTCCCTTGCTTACAGACCCCATGTTCAGGGTTATCACCTCCTTCCAGCTGAAACTTGGAGTCCATTTCATCTGACCAATGGAGGGCCATATGGCTATGGTTGGCATGGCTGTTGCTCATAGCGCTCTGGGAGGGTGCTGGCAGCATGTCCTCTGCTGTTGCCCTCTTTTGGAGTCTCGCCTATCAAATTCTCCTGACTATCAGTGTATCTGAAAATTTTAAGTTCTTAAATTTATGGCCAATGTTACTCTTTACAGTTCAATTTATCTACAATAGCCTTCTTTAACCTTTAATATGTTTTACACAGCTGGATTAATTCTGATTGTAGTTTTATGAAGTAAACAAAAACTTGCATTTACATCGTACACTATCCCAACATCCTGAAGTACTTTCAATATAGTTTGTCATTTTGTCAATTTTTTCTGGAAGCAGCTTTTACGCCTTCAAGTCAAATAGTTTCTAAAGATCTTTGTGAACTTCCAGCTTATTGGGCACTTCTCCTCCCAATTATACCTAAACACTCAAAACCACCACAGAAAACATACAACTGTTCCATATTTTTCTGCGCCAGCATTAAACTTTGAGCCAACTGTACTCTCAGCTAATTTAAAAATATTACTTTTTCAATCTATCTTTAATGAATAAAATGTGCCTCAACGACTACTTTAAAAACATTTTTAACATCTGAAGTTATAACATAAAACTGGCCACAACTCAAAGATCATCATGTAAAGAATGGTCTTAAGAGTTTTAGAAAGTCAATTGCATCCTTGACTTGTGAAAAAGAGGCCACTTCCTTAATAACACACAGTGTACTTCCACAGGAACCATCACTTCTATTACTGTCTTAGGGAGTAGTGTACACAACAAGTCACTCGAGCCAACTTTAGTTTTTATAGTTGGACCGATGGGCCAAATGCTTAAGTGTTTCATCAAATATATCAAAGCAATAAATTTCATAAAGCAGTATTGAGGTTCTAACCCATATGTTTAATATATTACATATGCATTAACAACTTGGAGGCTAATGAATTCAATGGCCGTTGCTGGCAGCAATGGAAAAGCTGTAAAAACACTAAAATTTTCTTTTGTTCCCTTCCATAACTGCAGACTCAGTTTGCACTTTAATAAAGATCAGAAATTATTTGTTAAGCCACCTCTACAGAATCAATATAACATTTTGCCTTTTAATCTTGGTAGTCTTTTCTTGGAATTTGTTCCCTAAGAAAGAAAGATTAACAGTAATTTACCTGAAACAGTAGTTATCATTACTTTCATCTCTACAACATCTCTTATGTTATTCATTAAGCTTCTGTCACTAAAACACCTTAAATGAACTTGGCCATATGTGATCAGTTCCATAGCAATCTGAAATTCATGTCTTCAGTTCAACCTTGATTAGATAAACTAATTAAATCTCAAATGTTACAATTGTGGGGGGTTAGATAGTTATTGCATTTTAGGACTATGTCTTTTGTTGTAAGAGTATTATGGCTTGGATTTAAATTTATCTTGTGAGTGTACCTACACAAAATGGACTGCAGTGGTTCAAGAAGGCAGCTAACCACCACTTTCTCAAATGCAGCTAGGGATGGAGAATGAATGTTGGCTTTCCCTCTGTCACATATGCTTACTTGCTCGCACTCTGTCTTCTCCTCACAACCATTCTTACTATTTCTGTCATGCATACTCACTTTCACTCACTCAATTGCTTACACCGTGTCAGACATTATCACTTAGTCACACTCTTACTCAGTTTTACACATGGACTCAATTACTGTCTCTCACTCCTCTCTGTTAACATACTCACTTTCTCAAAATTTCTCATGTATTTACTCTCATATTCATTTATATGCAATGAAAGTTTTAAAAGTAATAAATCTTAATATTTCATTCTTTCAACTAACAGCTAGAAGTTTGAGTTTCTTAGTAAAAGTTATCAGTTGTATGGAGGTGGTATCATTAATATTTTGAGACATTATAAGCATGCATCTCAGATTCATAGTGAAGCATATTTGGATAAAATCTTTAAATGAATTTTATTATTCCAATGCAAAAATTTACAAAAGGGCAAAGCTTAGCACTATTGTTGCTGCATTGCAAAAAAAAAAAATCTGCCTTTCTCTGCTTTTATCAACTGAATATTCACAATCTAATTAAAGTAGCTCCTTGGAACACCTTTTCTATACTGGTGTTTAGTCCCTGTTGAGACCATAAGATGTAAGAGCAAAAGCAGGCATTCAATCTATCGAGGAGATAGTAGGAACTGCAGATGCTGAAGAATCTGAGGTAACAAGGTGTAGAGCTGGATAAACACAGCAAGCCAAGCAGCATCAGAGGAGCAGGAAAGCTGACGTTTCGGGCCTAGATCCTTCTTCAGAAAATGAAGAAGGGTCTAGGCCCGAAAC
>NC_063333.1:135935534-135946157 GCF_021869965.1 Rhincodon typus
GAAGGGTCTAGGCCCGAAACGTCAGCTTTCCTGCTCCTCTGATGCTGCTTGGCCTGCTGTGTTCATCCAGCTCTACACCTTGTTATCTCTGTTATTCTGTCTATCAAGTCTACTCTGCCATTCAATGACATCATGGCTGATCTGATAATCCTCAACTCCACTTTCCTGTCTTTTCCCCATTATCCTTGATACCTGCACTGATTAAAAATCTCACTATCTTAGTCTTGAATGCAATTAACAACACAGCCTCTACAATCCCTTGTGTAAAGAATTCCACAAGTCCCTATTCCCAGAGTGAAAGCTTCAAAGCTCAATGACAACTTAAAAGAACAGTCCTTACCCTAGATGAAAACAATAAATAAAACAACAAATGGTAAAACAAATCTGAAAGAACCTTGGATGTTGGAAATCAGAAACAAAAACAGAAACTGTTGGAAAAGCTCAGCAGGTCTGGCAGCATCTCTAGAGAGAAATCAGAGTTAACGTTTCAGGTCCAGAGACCCTTCTTAAGACTCTTCTTTACCATTTACAAATGGTAAAGCTCTGACAAACGGAGCAATTTTTAAAAGATGTCTGTTTTTTAATTATATTTCATTGAAGCATTGCTTTTGTTACATTAAACAATATCATGATGAAGTGCTAAATGGGGGGATAGTAAGGGGAATTACAACAGTCAATTTGTGGATTTACACCCAACTACAAACCTGAGCACATTATTCAGGGAGTCAATTCAGTGCAAAACTGCAAAAGGACACACTGTATATGTAATACATTGTTCCTTTTTAAAGGAGGAAATCAGTGAAGTAACATGAAGAGGAAACAACATGGTAGAATTGTTAACAGCTATCTTCTAAGAATAGACACTATAAAGATAAAAAATTAATTCGCTAGCCAATTGTTGTGATATTGCGAACATTCTGCAACATTCAAAAATAGTCAACTAATGGAGAGATTTGATAAGATTGAATACAAGCAAATATAGTCTATAAAATAAGAGAAAAATCTATTCTTGCAGTGTTATTAGGCTGAGAACAGTAGGTGAAGAAATGGAAACTTTCAAAGGAATAAACCAGAGGAGCTCCTACACTGCAGTAACTTGGTAAGAAGCAGCCAGAATACATTTAGAAGGAGAAACTTTATAAATTTCCCTGATTTATTTGAAGATATTATCAATACAGTAGAACTCAATTCATAGAACTGTTGTGACACAACACTAGGCACTGAATAATGCCTTTTATTCAGATTTTCATAACGCCTTCGTCAAGGGCCCAGCTGAAAAACTTTCAAAGAAACTAAACATTCTGAAAATCCAGAAGCGAACATGGAACGGAACAAAATTTTCAAAAGAAAAGAAACAGCTCTCATAGGAAATGTTGTATTGAGTTGCAGGGAAGTTTAAGGGAATACCACAGGAGTCTATTTCACACTTTTAATCTTCTCAAAATACGTGGATGTGAGAGCCCACAGAAAGTTTGCAGATGAAAGCACACAGAGGGAGCAATTTGTGGAAATTTGTGGAATGGTTTAGATTTATCAGTTTAGTTACATATCCCATGATACTCCAGGTAAATAATGGTATGACTTATTACGAAAGCAAAATACCGGGGATATGGTATCCTGAAAAGCAAACAAGTTGATGAAAATTCTCAACAGGTCTGGTAGCATCCATGAAGAGAGAAACAGAGTTAATGTTTCAAGTTGAATGTGATTCATGCTTCATGCCTGGTTTTTAAATGTAAAACAGATATAAAGTACAGCAATTTATGAGTTGTAAATACACTGAAGCATGGATCCCACCACTAAATTTCTGGGGTCCATTTCTTAGGTCGTCCAGGCAGTCACCAAAAAATTTGGTCTTGAATATGTTAAATAGCAACCCGAGTCCAATGAAGGAGACCTGTGTAAAATTAGTTGCTGATGAGTGAGTCAGGCATTGGTGTTGCCCTGTTTTGGATTTTTTCTGCAAACATCACATAAAAGCAAGGTTTATTTTCATGTTCTTTTTCCTTTAAGAAAAAAGTCTCTGCAGACAGCAGTGAGGCAAGCAGTCTAAAATTAATTATTCTCGCAAAATAAACTGTGGTAAACACACAACAGACTCTAGTCATCTTGGAAATATAGATGAGCCCCTCTTTGCAGTAAGGAGGGTGGGAGTTCTATCTGCCTGATATCCAAAGTGGCAACTCTTTTAATTTCTGGGGCAGCATGATTTGCATTGTAGATTCCTGTAATTGGGAGCTTATCCATTTACAGGGTGAAGCAATATTTTGCTGCGGGATACAAAACGCTCATTGTCTTTTTCAAGTCATGTCACGTCTTTAATGTCCATCTGATCCAGCAAACAGCATGGATAACATTAATCCAGAGCCTTGTCGAAAAGACCAATTCTGAAAGTACATTTCCCCTTCAGCACTGTACTGGATCCGTCTGAATGTCGTTTATATTGGTTCACTTCACCAAAAAGCTGCTAAGAAATATTAGTAATTATTGTAAAGAAATGACCGAATTAAAAGGAAAAGCATTGACCAACCATAATAAATTATCTTACTCCATAAAAAACAGTAATTAAAAGCAGCATGACCGAGCAAAATGCGAACTCAATTTGATCCACTACATTGCTGAGCTGGTAATGTACTGAACGTTAACAGTTTACAAATGGATAAAAATAGGATAAACAATTCACACATCTGAAAACCGCATTTTATTCATAGGTAATGGCACAAACAAAATCCTGGACGTTCTAGTCAACTATTCCTTCTGAATGTAATTAAAATGTTAACTTTAAATCTATCGGATGGTCAACTGCAACCCTATTTCTTATCCATCAGAAATAATATCTACAAATTATAAACAAATCCCTCTGATCAGCAAGCCTCTTCTAATGTTTCAGGGGAGACTCAGTGGACCTGAACAGCAGAGTTACTTATTTTCCCAGGATGCCTGTTTGGGCTGCATTGCCAATTTATTTTCAGAACCTGCAGGAATCATTGTAGTTGTGTCTTACGTACTTAATATATTTTACAAAGATATTTCCTTTTAATTATTAACATTAATTTCCAACTTACTTACATGTGCAGTACAATAGTTGTGCATGCTGTGTATGCCATATAAACACGAGAAAAGACTAAAAGCATCTTTATTAACCTCTTTTCCATCAAAATGGCAATAAAAATTCAAAATATATCTATAATTACATCTGGGTACACAAATCTATATAGGTTAAGTCAGTGAAAAATATTGCAACATATGAACAGTCTGTGAAAGTGTTTGTGAATCTTACCGTGCGATAAAATTTGGACAGAATAAAATGGAGGTTCAAAACTTGGTATACTATGCTGTGATGTATATGCAGCTGGCACACAAACATGATCTAAGATTCTACCCCTGTACTTTTAACTGATTGCAGACAGGGTGGTGACATGGATACTAAACCTGGTTTTTGTCCACCTGAGCCAGGAAATATGTGGAAGTTGGATGTGGAAAATATCAGGTTCATCTGCGGTTCTCTTTGTATTTGAGAGGCATTTTGATATTCACCATCTAAGTTCAACGGTGACCAGCAGCAACACAGCCATTGTATTTGGAATCATATCCAAACACGTATGAATATCTTCAGTTGTGATGGTGGGGAAAGAGAGGGCAAACAGAAAACTGAGAAGAAAAAAACTGAGATCAGGCTTCTCTCAAGATTATCAATACCATCCAGTTTTGACTCACATCTGGGATGTGACCACAAGAGTTCATCTCTTTCAATAAGAAATTTCCACAAAGATTAAAAATATGTTCAACCTGCACTCATTGAGACAATCTAGAATCCTACTCTAAAGCCAATTTTTTTTTTTACCATGGACTGTGTATAGGAGAGGTTTAACATTGGGATCTCATCTCACAGAAAAGTTACGACACAGGAGGGGCTATGGCCCAACATGTCTGAGTTAATTGACAAAAAGCACATCCCATCATCCTGCACTAGGTCTATAGCCCTCAGGTCATGGCTCTTCAAGTAGACATTAGAAGTTTTTTTTTAAATGTGGTGAGAGCTTCTGCCTCTACTAAACTTTCAGATACTGATTTCTGGCTCTATACCATTCTCAGGTTTTTAAAAAAAGGTTTTCTACTATCCCTTCTAATTCTTCAATCAATTACTTTTATTTGTGACACATCGTTTTGACTCCTCTTCAAAGGTAAATTCTTGTCCCTATTTATTTATGTCTCTCATAATTTTATACCCCTTAATTAAGTCACCATACACCTGCCCTGCCCAACTCTCAAACTCCCCCTTTTCTAAGGAAAACAATCCCAGCACATCCAGGTAAAATTTTCCAGTACTGGCAACATCATCATAAATCTCTTTTGCACCCTCTACAGTACAAATGCATGTTTCCTGTAATGTGGCGAACAGAACTGTACACAGTTTATTTATTTAATTCATGCTTACCAAATGGTTAATTGTACCTAATGAGAAAAGTCACTGCCTTCTTTGTTTGTTATGTCCCTTGGCATTTTCTGTTAATTTAATTTACATTTTATACACCAATCTTTTAATTAAAATTTTGGACTGTGAATTAGCAAAGTCTATCCATGTTTTGGGAACATAATATAGGAATTTGAACTTCAAAATTATATGAATACTCCAGCTTTAATGATTGTGCATTTACTGTATAATATCAAGAGTGCTGAGTGAAATGTTGTATACATAATGAAGAACAGCTAGGGTCAATGGCTGGGTATATCCAGCAGCCTGTACTGTACTTCTCAACACCACAGCAACTGCCCCCATGGGTCTTGTTGTGTTGGGGCAGTTATTTATATGACAGGTAAGGGATAGTGTCATGGGATATGCTTACTCTAGACCTTAGTAACCTGGAGGTCAAAAGATCAACTGAAAAAGTGACAATACGGTTAACTGACTGTTTCATATAATTAACTACTTATTGAGGTTAATCACTCCATTATCTGCCCATTTCTACTGGTAGTGTTAAAAGATCCAACACAAAACATAAACAACTGAAGGCCTGCCCTACAAAGGTGGATTCTGAAGAACTATGTTTAGTATTCTTGCTGATAAGAAAGAGAGGTGGAAGCCAAACTGGATTCTTAGCACAGATAGGGAAAATGCACTCGAGCATACTTGTTGTGTCAGTGTTTCTTCATTGATCTGTAGCCTAACTTATAGTAAAAGCCAGTGTTATAATCAGAATGGATTTTCCCCACTGGTACTATAATTCTTTTCCTCCACATTTTTAACAGCTTGTCTGAAAAAATGTGAAAATTTCTCATGTTTGCAATCAACTTCAATTGTTTTGGTGTTAAGTCAACCAATTAAAATAAACAGATGGCAATGTTTTGGTACTATTTATTTTTTAAATAAACAACAACAAATTCTATTTGTATACCAAACTTAATATAGTAAACAAAAACAGAAGTTGCTGGAAGCTCAGCAGGTCTGGCAGCATCTGTGAAGAAAAAATTGGAGTTAATGTTTTGGGTCTGATGACCCTTCCACAGTACGCAGATGCTGCCAGACTTGCAGAGCTTCCAGCAACTTCTGTTTTTGTTCCTGATTTACAGCATCTGCAGTTCTTTTAGTTTTTATTTAATATAGTAAAATTTATGGTATTTCATAGGCATTTCATAGAGATGTAATCAAACACAAAATGGGCATCAAACTGATGATGATATTGGCAGTTTGTGTTCAAAAACTTAGTCAAAGTGATATGTTTTCAGGAAAGTCTTATGCAGAATAGGATAGAAGTGGGTTAGAGGGATTTCGAGAAAGAACGTTTGAGCACGGGGACTAAATAATCGAGGGCACAGCCATCTGTGGTGGGGTCTTGGGAAACAGGTACATGCAAAGTCAAATTTGGGTATAGGACCATTTGGAAATAACATTTATTACAGAGATACAGACAGATGAAGGTAGGAAGATTTAAATGCAAGGAAGTGAATTTGAAATCTGGGCCATTTTAACATTCAAAATCAAGTTAGGTCAGTGAGGAAGTAGGGTGATTGGAGAGTGGGACAGAATGGGTCAGAATTTTTTTTTTTAAGAAACCAGAAATGTTTGTGACATGTATGTTGAGGGTCTGGCCAGAAATGTTTGTACAATTGAACAAGGAAAGGAAGGTTATATTACACAGCTGCATGTGACTAAAGATGTAGAGAGAGTCAAGGGTAAATCCTTGGGAGATTCTGGAGGTAATGGTGCAGGGAAAGAAGAAAAGCCATTTTTGTAGATGTTATAGCTATGATTAAGTAGCCAAGTGTGGATTCACACCAGTGCAGTGTCATTGCATTGAACACCATATGGTAGACACGGTAGAATGATGGCCTGGTCAACTCTGTCAAAGACTGCAGAGAGTTTACATAGATTGATGAGGGCTAATACATCACAGTTACAGTTACAAAGAAAGTAATGAGTGACATTGTTTGGATCCCTTTCTGCAATAAGGCAGGTGCTGTCTCACAGCACTAGGGACCCGGGTTTGATTCCAACCTTGGGCAACTGTCTGTGTGGAGTTAGCACGTTCTCCTTGTGTCTGCATGCCTTTCCTCTGGGTGCTCTGGTTTCCTCCAAAGATGTACAGGTTAGGTTGACTGGCCATGCAGAAATTGTCCATAGTGGCCAGGGATGTGCAGGCTAGGTGGATTAGATATGGTAAATGCAGGGTTACGGTGATAGGGTGTTGGGCTGGGTCCAGGTGGGGTGCTCCTTGGAGGGTCTGTGTGGACTCGATGGCCCAAATGGTTTCCATCCACACTGCAGGGATTCTATGATTCTGTGAAATCTGATTGCAGAAACTGAAGCTTGGAGCTGTGGGCAAGATACAGTTGGATTTAGAAGAAAACAAAGAGACCAAGATTTTCGTGAGGAAGGTTTGTGATATGGTTGAGATTTGGAAGAACAGAAGACTGATGATATGTTCTTTGAGAAAGGTTTGGTGACTACAGCTTCAAAATCGGCATCTGAGCAGAGTGAACTAATTACAACGTCAGCTAGCATCAAAGCCAGGAAGCGATTTGGGTTATCAGCAATTTAATGGGAATAGAATCAAGGGAGCAGCTGGTGGGTCTCATGTACAGGATAAACAAGGGTGGGGTGTGCACGATAGAGATGGGAGAGAGAGGAAAATGAAGGTGACAGATTTCAAACTTAACAGTTGACAGCGTGTGGATAGGTGAATAAGGTAGAAGGGAGATAAATGGAAAAGCTGCAAAATCAACTGATTGGTAGGCCATAATGCACAGCAGAGGTGAGACTGTAGTTCACGTTGAAGCCTAATCTCCAAAGTTCAATGTATCTGCAGCAATGCTATTTCAACATTTTTTTTTAAGTGACGGACATGAAATGTCATCCAGTAACAAATCTACACAGGAAATTAAAGGAATCATATTTCTTCGTTTGGCAGGTGAATTGCTGAAAGTGAAATTAAACAAATAATTTACAATATGATTGTACTTATTAGAAAAATGTGCTTATTTTTTTTTATTTTGAGCAGAATAGTAATTCGGCTACCCAGACAAGGTCACTTAATTCAATGTGGGTGGGCTTGGGAAACTGTGACTGTGTCATACAGTTTATCTATCATCATAGTTGACCTGGAGGCAAGATGGATTCACATAGGCAGTATTGGCTGGAATAAGACAATCTTTTAAAACCCTGATCTACGAGAAGATCCCAAGGGTATGCAAGGTCATCAGATTCCTATTTTGAACCAGGTTTATCCGTACTACCGTATAAAAAGTACAATGACTCAACATTTTGAATTTATACATTTTGTTTTATTAATAAATTATTTCTAAGGCTGCATACTAATGACAGTTTTCTCTTTAATAATAGCACTGTTTTCCTTTGAGTGGTTGAAACATTTTTTGGACGTTAGGACATAAAATCCTTCATGACAATGTCAATATTTTCAGAAGTCACTCAAACAAAAAGTTTAAAAAGTACTGGATGAAGCATTTCACTCTAATATTTTAACTTACTTATAAGGAATTTTAAAAAGTCTTAATAAATAAATGGAAATAAAATTACATTAAAAATAAACAAGCTACATTGCTCAGTTAACCAATTATTGTACAACAATATATGGTACTATGGTAGTATATGGATCTCATCCAAAATGGCAAAATAATGTGATTTATTTTTCCAATTCTTTGCTATTTGTAACACTTACATTTTCATTTAATTTCAAAACTCTTTTATAAGTATTACATTATAGGCTTACAGCCACTCTTTTGCCCTTGTTTCTGACCTTCTCACCCACCTCTTCCTGTAATCTCCAACGCAGGGGAACATCCACCCCTGGGTCCTACCTTTGTTCAGGGTCCTTCATGATCCTGGAACTCCAAGGGAGGGCAGGGTGTGCTTCCTACAACATTCATAGACTCTGTGGCACTACTGTGCATAACGGGTAGCTCTGAGTTACTGTGGGTCTTAACACAGGCTAAAATGCCTGATTGAAGTGTGATTCTGCAGACTTTCTTGATTAGATGCAGCATGGAATGCTCGCTAGCTGTTCAGCTGGCGTGTGAGATCCCTTCTACATCAACAATCTTTCACTCTAAATTTCAGGTAAGAGCGAGTTTTACCTCTCATGCCCCATTTTTTCGCAAGCCATAACTATTCAAGTGCCAGCCTTGACTAGAGGTCACGCTGCATCTGAAAATCACGGGTTTGAGCAACACCTTACTAAGCGCTCAATTTAGTCTGACATTCTTGTGCAAAGGACTACTGAAGTTATACATACTTGTTCAAATGAAGGCAAAAGATTGTGTTGGAACTATTCAATGGGAAACCAAGAGCTCGCCATGTGTTGCATCTGATATCCAAATTTCAACTTAAACTACTAAAATCTAGTGGTTTGAAAATACTGTGTAATCAGGTAAATCTATCACAATGATTCTATCAGATACTTAATCCTTGATAAACAGTAATCAATTCCTACAGTTGCTGCCATGCCTTACGGACCCCAGTGATTCAGTAGTTACAAAAACACCCAAGTATGGTATATAGATCAGGAAGGTGCCAGGTTTGAACACATCTTGTATGCTAAAAAGCTTATTAAAGCTAAGGTCAACTGGAATTTTCACTTATGGAGTCATCGAGTCATACAGCACAGAAACAGACCCTTCCGTCCAACCAGTCCATGCTGAGCATAATCCCAAACTAATCTAGTCCCACTTGCCTGTTCCTGGCCCATATCCTTCCAAACCTTTCCTATTCATGTACTTATCTAAATGTCTTTTAAATGTTGTAATTGTATCCACATCTACCACTTCCTTAGGAAATTCATTCCACATGCAAACCTCCCTCAGTGTAAAAAATTTTCCCCTCGTTTCTTTTTTAAACCCCTCTCTTCTCACCTTAAAAAACGTGCCCCCTAGTCTTGAAAACCCCCATTCTAGGGGGAAGACAACCACCATTGACTCCATCTATACCCCTCACTATTTTGTAAACTTCCAGAAGGTCGCCTCTCAACTTCCTACAACTCCAGTGAAAAAAGTCCCAACCTATGTAGCGTTTTTTTATAACTCAAACCATCCACACCCGGCAACATCCTGGTATATCTCTTTTGAATCCTCTCCAGCTTAATAATATCCTTCCAATAATTACAGTGTATGTGTGTCTTATAAGCTCTGCTCACACTGGACACAAGTATCTATACAATTAACACTATATCTGTACATATATATTTGAACATATAGAATAATTAAAAAATTTGATTGTTAAGCCTCCCAAAGTTGAACAGTCCAAAGTCACTCCTATCTTGTTTCACACATTAAGAATTAATGGCCATTTGGATGTTGTACCAGACGACTGCCAGTACCCACGTTTGAGCACTACAGTAAGTCACTGTTTTCAGAAGAGGTGATTAATGGAACATATTGTGGGAAATTAAGGAAGTTCTGTACTACACTTACGCGTTTCCAAAGTAAAGAAAATGATTCAGAGGCAAATTACCTGTACTCATCCATTTTGCGTTTAGTCAGTAAGAGTGAAAAAATTAACTCTAAAGAAGGTATTCTGAAAATTTTTTTTTTTCCCCTGACTAGCAAAATTTCTTCTTCACAGGAATCAATTATTCAGCATATGTGAACTCACAAAACTGCAACATATGTGTTTTCATGATGTTTTGCTTTGAATGTCTACAGAATTCTCACAGGGAATTGCATTTAATCTCAGCAACTATCTGTGTGGTTTAGCTTGAGAGGACATTCAATTCCCACAATGCATGTAAAAATTTAACCTCTTAGTTGATATATATCTAGAATTAAATCTGAAAGTCTGATAAATTTCAAATGCTATTAAATTGTTACTTTGGGTGAAAAACTAAAATATTATCTCTTATTTCACACAAAAATAGAATATTGCAAAACCATTGCTAGCCAGTAAACAACAAGCTTACGCAATAAGTCCAAGAAAGTAGCTAGTGGATGCCAGAGGATTATCACCATTCCCTTCATTGATCTAAAAAGAACTTTAGTACAAAAGTACAAAGTAGAAAGAACATACTTTTACCTCATCCACTGACCACTTTAGAGACTGACTATACATTTAATATGGACATCTGGTCTTTTGTATTCCTAAAATCATTTGTAGATTTTTAACTAGCAGTAATC
>NC_063333.1:135946657-135951717 GCF_021869965.1 Rhincodon typus
TTTCTATGGTCTTCAAAGTTCACTCTTACATGTTCCCAACTGTTAGAGTGGTTTGATGTAGTATACCGTTGATGATCATTAGCTGCATTTAATTGGCTTAAAATATGTTGAGCGTTGTGGAGAGCACTTTCATGTGGTGTGAAGTACCTAGTTCATTATAGCAGAGCCATTGCTGGCATTAAAATTTGCTGTGAGAGAGTAGGTTTCATTTGTTTTGCTGGAATGCATGTTTTTTCACATAATTACCAAGATTTAGAGCAAGTGAAAAGAAGTTGAAGGGCAGTGGTTCTGCATTTAATTTAATTTTGAAGTTGAGTCAAACTTGAATAACTTCTAAGAGTTGTTACATTGAGGAAAAAAGTGGGGCATACTATATTTACTAATTATGAATTCCCTTATTCCTACACCCCAAAGTGGATGTATTTTCTTATTGTTCAATGTAGTCAGGTTTCTCTTCTGGTAAGGAGTGATTCAGAGTGTCACAGTGGAGGGCATGGAGTGCAGCAGGTTAATTTTTTTTTGTTGGAATCTGGACATGAATGCTTATATGTGATTTTAAACTATTTAGCAGAAAAATTTTAGATGCCCCCAAACAAATGCAGAAAGCGAACAGATGAATCAGTTCCTCAAGTGATAAGCAATATACTGCAAAAAGCTTACAAATAAATTGCCTTGAGAAATCTAGAAAAGCCTCTGCATGGGGAACATACTACATAACTGAATATAGCAACATTCCTACAATAAGTGAGGAGCTAATTGCTAATGATAAAAATCTGAAAAATAAACTTCCAATGTTTAACCCTTAAAGAACAACGGATTGTATCTTTTCAGTGGAAACTAATGCCTCCAGTTATACAGAATTTAACCTCTGCAAACTTGCTGTCTCTTTTTATAAAAGCATGAAGTTCAATCGATGAGAAATAGTCATTGACCATCAATTATTTGTGATATGTGGGTGCCAAAGTTGGACTGGGGTGGACAAGGTCAGAAGTCACACGACACCAGGTTATAGTCCAACAGGTTTATTTGAAAACACAAGCTTTTGGAGCCTGAGAGAGGTAGTATCAGACACAGAATTTATAAGTAAAAGATTAAAGAGTCACAGGGTGTTTAGGTTAAGTGATTACAGGGAGAGGTGTGCCACATTGACACAATTTATAGACGGTCAGTCAATGTGGTGTTTTATAAATTCCTATAGGAATGAAACCAGTCTGATTCCAAACCAAAACACAAACAGATTCTAAACAAGGCCTCTAACCTAACATGCATTGTCTGACCTAAAATGTCACCTCTTCTTTACACTGATAAAACCTTTAGTTCTCTCAGGACAGTGACTTCAAAGGAATTCGGGATTTGTATATACATATTAATCAATTAAAATGTTATAACTAATTAAAAATTCAGCAGCATCTTAAGTTTGTTTAGTACATCCTCATCAGTGGTGTGACCCTTTGATCTTTTACTTATAAATTCTGAGTCGGAAACTATCTCTCTCACTAACATCTGGAGGAGGAGTAAGGCTCCGAAAGCTTGTGTTTTCAAATAACCTGTTGGACTATAACCTGGTGTCCTGTGATTTCTGACCTCATCAATTATTTGATGAAATTGATGGCCATGATCTTAATCATAATCTGTATACTCCAACTAAAAATATATCTTACTGTAACTGAACTTTATTTCATTTCCTGTTTTAGTTTACTAAACTGCAAAATTAACTTGGTCCTGAAAGAGAAAAGAAATTAAAGCAAAACTTGTTTGTTTTTAAAGGGGGCCCACTGAGTGTAGCTGGCTGGAATTTTAGTGGGCTGAAGGTGTTCTCACTCATTGGTTAGAAAACTCGAGGGGATTCCGCCATCAGGACTGTGGAGAGGACCAAAGGAATCAAATAAATGGGTGTTGTTGGGCCTTCCCAATGAGTAAAGTCCCTAGTAACTGAAGTCCTGCTCGCTGAAAGCTGGAGACGAATCAAAGGCTGGAAACTCATGCCACCGGCATCAGTGGTAACCTATGCACATAGCTGAGGTCCAGGACCACAAAAGAACCTAGGCCACAGGTGAGTGAACATGTAATGGGGACTTGAGGGGATGGGATAATAGGCAGTAGAGTCTGAGGGGACCAGAGGCAGGGGGCAGCATCCAGCACTAACTACCTCACCCCCGATTCCTCAACCAGCACCTCCCCAAGCCTGATGCCATGGCCCTCAATTGGACACAGTTTCTGGTATCAGGGGACTGACCCTGGAGGCTGCTACCAAACCCAACCAGTTTTGCTATGCAACCTTTTGAGGCTGCAGGAAAATTGTATGGTCTCCAACTGAGTGTAGTGGAACAGAGAGACCTTGGAGTTCAGGTGCACAGTTCTCTGAAAGTGGAGTCACAGGTAGACAGGGCAGTGAAGAAGGCTTTTGGCACACTGGCCTTCATCAGTCAGGGCACTGAGTGTAGAAGTTGGGACATTATGTTGCAGTTGTACAGGACTTTGGTGAGGCCACATATGGAGTATTGTGTTGAGTTTTGGTCACCTTGCTACAGGAAGGATGTTATTAAAGTGGAAAGAGTGCAGAAGAAATTTACAAGGATGTTGCCAGGACTCAAGGCACTGAGTTATAGGGAGAGATTGGACAAGCTAGGGCTGTTTTCTTTAGAGCATAGGAGACTGAGGGGGTATCTTATAGAAGTGTATAAGATCATGACAGGCATGGATAGGATGAATGCACTCAGTCTTTTTTCCAGGGTTGGGGAATCGAGGATTAGAAGGCATCAGTTTAAGGTAAGAGGGGAAAGAATACATGGGAACCTGAAGGGCAACTTTTTTTTTTTTTTTTTTTTTACACAGAGGGTGGTATGCATATAGAATGAACTGCCAGCGGAAATGGTTGAGGTGGGTACATTAACAGCACTTCTGAAAGGCAGAGGGATCTGGATGTACAGGTACACAGGTCACTGAAAGTGGCAACGCAGATGGAAAAGGTAGTCAACAAGGCATACGGCATGCTTGCCTTCATTGGCCGGGCCATTGAGTTTAAAAATTGGCAGGTAATGATGAAGCTTTATAGAACCTTAGTTAGGCCGCATTTGGAATATTGTGTTCAATTCTGGTCCCCACACTACCAGAAGGATGTGGTGGCTTTGGAGAGGGTACAGAAAAGGTTTACCAGGATGTTGCCTGGTATGGTGGGCATTAGCTATGAGGAGAAGTTGGAGAAACTTGGGTTGTTCTCACTGGAACGACAGAGGTTGAGGGGCGACCTGATAGAGGTCTACAAGATTATGAAGGGCATGTACAGAGTGGGCAGTCAGAAGCTTTCTCCCAGGGTAGAAGAGTCAGTCACCAGGGGCCATGGGTTTGAGGTGCGAGGGGCAAGGTTTAAAGGTGATGTACGAGGCAGGGTTTTTTTTACAAAGAGGGTGGTGGGTGCCTGGAACTTGCTGCCGGCGGAGGTAGTGGAAGCAGATACTATCGTAACTTTTAAAGGGCGTCTTGACAAATATATAAATAGGATGGGAATAGAGGGATATGGTCCCCAGAAGGGTAGGGGGTTTTAGTTGTGATGGGCAGCATGTCGGTGGAGAGCCGAAGGCCTGTTTCTCTACTGTAATTTTCTTTGTTATTTGTTCTTTATAAGGCATTTGGACGAATACACAAATAGGAAAGGTTGAGAAGGATATTGGCCAAGTGCAGGGAAATGGGGTTAGCATAGATGGACATTTTGGTCTGCATGGACCAGTTTGGGCCCAAGAGCCTCTCTCCGTGCTGTAGGACTCTATGACTCTGTAGCTCCTGACCCACCACTACTCTGCAGTGGTCTCAGGGATGTGGGCATTAATTGGCTCATTAACAAGCCTAAACGGCATCCTGAGCCTAGCAGCTGGAAATTTCCCATCAGTCCCTTCTACTATCTGACTGAATAGGGAGAAGTATTCCCACCAATGAGTGACTGACACATGGTCTCTCCCACAATTAATGGGCCCAGCTGCCACAGCACCACCACCCCCACTATGACAGGCTTCATAAAATCAAACTGTATGTTGCAATTAATTGGACAATGTCTATATCAGCAACTAGCTGTTATATAGAACATGGACATGTTCAATTCCTTAGGAACACAGGGAAAGAAAATACTATAAGTGCTGGAAATCTGAAACAAAACTATGGTTGAAAATACAAAGCGTGCAGATCACCATTCTATAACAGGCTACAGCAGGATGTGGGTAGTGTGGCCGAGCGGTCTAAGGCACTGGATTAAGGCTCTAGTCTCTATGGAGTTGTGGGTTTGAGTCCCACCGCTGCCATTTGTGAAGGCGGCACGGTGGCTCAGTGGTTAGCACTGCTGCCTCAAAGCATCAGTGACCCGGGTTCGATTCTACCCTTGGGCAACTGTCTGTGTGGAGTTTACACATTCTTCCCGTGTCTGGGTTTCCAATGGTTTCCTCCGGGTGCTCCAGTTTCCTCCCACAGTCCAAAGGTGTGCAGGCTAGGTGGATTGGCCATGCTAAATTGCCCTTAGTCTGTTCAGGGATGTGTAGCTTATTACATAGGTAACCCTGCATCAGAATATAACACAGGTTAATACGCCCATTGTGTGTTATACACCAATACATTTCACTTAGAGTTAGCTAGTTACTCACTTTGAGAGGACCAAGGGTACCAGGGGAATGGCATAGATTTTCTCAGTCTCCAAAGTGAACTCAAAAGTGAAAAAGAACAAAGTAGTTTCTACCCCTAATGAATATCCAGTGACCATCTGTAAATGAGAATGGATCCGGACTAAGCCATGTTGGATTCCCGACTCATGTCCTACAAAGGCAGTGGTAAATGGCACTGCAATATTTTGCCCATAAGCATGGATTAATCCAATGGAAGTCCATGGGCTAACCCTCAGGAATGAGGACTGGAGAAAAGAACAGACAGCCATGAGTGCACAAATAGGTGTTATTCTCTATTACAGGGGGTTCTGCTGTAACGTGTGTTCCGGCAACACAAATGGGCTGTAACGCAACTGATGAATAGGGGTAGTAGGAACTGCAGATGCTGGAGAATCCGAGACAACAAGGTGCAGG
>NC_063333.1:135951727-135960729 GCF_021869965.1 Rhincodon typus
GGTGGAGAGGAAACAAACAGGTCGAAGAGGCGGGGATGGAGCCAGAGAGAGTTGCAGTGGGACAGAGATCCCCTGAGGTTTGTCCGGAGGGAGGAGGGGCATCCTTAGAAGAGGCTGAATGCTATTTCTAAAATGCAAACTTGTGTTGGCTAAAATGCGATTCCATCCTCTCTCCTTCAATCCATGGACCAGGGTGCAATAGCAGCTTTTAAAGCTTATTTTTTAAGGTGCACATTTAAGAGGTTGATTGCAGCCATTGATGGGGATAAGGACAGAGTTCTTCAATTTTCGAAGAACTTTAACATCAACAATGCAGTTGCCATTATCGTGGAGGCCTGGAGTGATGTCAGTAAGGACTGCTTGCATTCAATTTGGCGGAAGCTTCTCCAGATTTTTTTTCAAGATTTTAAAAAACCTTTGATCCATTAGAGGAGCTCCCAAGAATCAAAGAACATTGTGTTGATCTTGCAAAGCAAGTTGGATTTGAAGAAGTGGAGAGAGAGGATGTTGAAGAGCTTCTCGAGTCCCACTGTGAAGACCTCTGTACAGCTGATCTACAACAATTTGTCGCTGAGGGGGAAGTGGAAGCTGGAGATGAAGAAGACAAAGTCCAGGATGCAGCACCAGGAGAGTTTTCCACTTCTGTTTTGTCTTCTATCCTGAAGAAAGTTGAGAAGCAGTTGCAGCTCTTAGAGGACAACAATTACAATGCAGAACACAGCAGGGTAGTATTTCACGGAATAAGATATTATTTGGCACCCTATGAACAGCTTCTTCATGAAAGAAGAGAAAGGGCAAAGCAGCAAGAACTGGATATCTTTTTTAAGCCAACTCCCAAGAAACAGTCAGAAGACAGCAAATCATAGCCATCCACTTCTGGATTAAATACTTTTCGCCCTAACCCTGCAAACACAACTGCACCTGAAGATGATGATGATGATGACAACACTCAGCCCCTGCATTAACAACAGAGCAACCTCAAAACCTCCTCCCCCATCAAGTCATCTTGACAATCTTTTCAAGGTAACATGTTAAATTTACTTTTATTTCATTATTAGATATGAATTAAACATTTATTTAAACTGTGCTATCCTTTGTGTTAGGCTTTTGAGTGATTTTTGAGCAATTTTGAGTTATATTTATTGGTGGTCTCCTCCACCCCCACTTTTCCCATAGGTCCCATTATTTCTGTGGAGCGATTTTGCAGGAATGCAATTATCGTGTTATAGCAGAACTAACTGCATTTCAAAAGTGAGAAGAGACAATTTGGTTAACTTCTGCTCTTGTTCAGCAAACCACTCTGTTTTCTTGTGATAGCTACTTATCACCTTGTCTGAAAAATGGGGTGCTGCATTTGAATCAAAGTAAGTGGAATTATACAATGTTATTCTTCTCCAACTAAGTTTGAAAACAAAATTAAAATAAATCTAGAGCCTTTGGAATAATCAATAAGACTTTGAAGCCCATCCACATTAAACGTCCTAAAATAAAATTTAATTACAGACTAAAAGGATAATTTTATTACCAACCATGAAGGTGAGACATAAAATTCAGTTACAGACTGTGGGAACTCAATTTCAAACAAGCAAGTTAACTGTTTGAGCTCAAAGCATTGCGTGACAATCTGTTTAAGTTGTAAGGGTAACTGTAGCTTGGTGGGAGTTATTCACTTAGGCAGTTATTTCATAGTAGTTTATTCAAACAGAGAACATTTGGCGTTGTTTAATGGGAAGAAATGGGCCCTGAAATTCCAGAGTACCAATCATGTCTGCTAAGAGAGAAATTGCACTAGTCATTCCTCTGCAACAAAATGCCCTGCCAGATTTTGAGAGCTGGGGCATGAATGGAGGTAGAGAAAAGGTTTGCATGTGAAACTTTGTAGTGAAGTCTTTAGAATGACAAATTTGACTGAAGATTTGTGGCAGCAAATTAAGAAAGCTAAGAACACTAATGGCTAAGAAAACAATAAACAAACTGAGATGGCTGTTCGCTGATAGCTATGAGTGCTATAGTGATTATCAGTGATAGCTATAGTTATAGGTAGCTGAGTATAACATAGCGTCACTTTTAAAAAAAGTTTGACAGAGGTATCAAAGGATGCTGGTAGGAAGAAGCAGAGAAGACAGCAGCAATGTAATGGAAGGGATTAGTTATTGTACTATCAAGTGGCACTTACAAAGGAATAAATTGCTCACCGGTGCTCAGTTTTGGTTCTGCTAGGGCCACTTGGCTCCTGACTTCATTACAGCTTTAGTCCAAACATGGGAAAAGAGTTACATTTCAGAGGTGAAGTAAGTGACTGCTCTTGAAATCAAGGCACCATCTGAACATGCACAGCATCAAGGAACACCAACAAAACTACTGTCAATGGCAATCCCGGAGGAAACTCTCCACTGGTGGGAGTCATAGCTAGCACAAAGGAAGCTGGCTGCGATTGTTGGAGGTCAGTTATCTCACACTCAGGGTATTATCGCAAGAGTTCCTCATAGCACTGTCCTTGGCCCAAACATCTTCAATTGTTTCATTAACTTTCCTTTACCATAACATTAGAGGTTTGGGTTTTTGCTAATGATTGCAAAGTGTTCAGCACACTTGCAACTGAAGACACTGAAGCAGTCTCTGTCCATACATGGCTGGACCTGGACAACATACTGGCTTGTACTATTAGGTGGCATGTAATACTTGCAAACTCATGCCAACAAGACAGTGTAATCATTGTCCTTTGATGTCAATAGCATGACCATTCCTAAACCCCATAATACTAACATCCAGGGGTTATCACTGGAACTGGACCATCTGTACAGTTACTGTGGCTGCAAGAGCAGGTCAGCTGCTAGGAATTCTCCAAGGGTAATTTGCCTCCTGCCTATACAATGCCTATTGTTGGCACATAGGAATAGAAATAGGTCATTCAGCCACTAAACTTGCCCTGCCATTCAAAATGATCATGGCTGATCAAGCACCTCAATGCCTTTTACCCACCCTATCCCCATTACTCTGTATTCTGTTTGTAATCCCAGGAACAAATCTGGTGTTCCTTCATTGCAAACTCTCTGTGGCAATATCTTTCCTGAGATGAGAACACCAAACCTGCAGTACTCCAGGTGTGGTCTAACCAACCTTCTATACAACTGAAGTAAGACTTCACTATTAAAAGAGGATTTGAGTACAGAAATAAAGGCTAACATTTCCATTAGCCTTTCTAATAGTTGCTGCGCCTCCATGTTAGCCTGTAGTGACTTATCAATAAGGACACCTAGGCCCCACTGTAACATCACTTGATTAAGTAGAAAACACCAGCTCAAAACTGCAATTCCACCATGCATACTTTAAAGGAAAGGCCAGAGGGCGTGTCCGCACATAGTGAGTCACTAGCACGGAAATGTCTCAGAACGAGGCAAATGGACAAGGCTTTCCAGTTTTCAAAAGGGATTAAAAGTAAATTCTAGACTTGTTAGTGAACTGAGGGCCAAACACATAAGGCTGAATTGAAGTATGTTAACTGGAAAGAAAATGGGCTACTGCTTCAATATCACCTGTTTTATCATCACCAACTTAACCATAGTTCATTGAATTACACTGAATTTACCACAAAGGAACAGGTCATACAGGCTAAGTGCATGGAATATGACATCATTGGCAAATCAGCATGAGTTTCCCATTTCTAATTCTTTTTGAGGAGATGATGGTGAGCCATCTTCTCAAAGTAAGGCAGTCCTCATGGTGTAAGTGCACCCAGAGTACAATTTGGAAGAGTTCCAGGATTTTGATTTACTGACAGTAATTTATTTCCGAGACAGGATGGTGGTGACTTGGATGGGAACTTGAAGAAGGTGGCGGTCCCATCCACCTGCTGCTCCTATTTTGGTTGGTAGAGTCCCTGGTTTGGAAGGTACTGTTAGAGGAGTCTTGGTGAGTTGCTGCAGTACATATTGTAGATAGTACACTCTGAATTCCAGTAGTGGAGGGAGTGAATGTTTAAGGTAGTGGATAAGGTGCCAATCAAGTGACCTGCATTGTCCAAGATGGTGTGAAAGTTCTTGAGAATTATTGGGGCTGTATTCATCCCAGCAAATGAGGATGCTCCTAACTTGTGCCTTAGAGATGATAGACACATTTTTAGGAAGTCAGATGAGTTACTTGCTGAGGAATTCTCAGTCTTTAACATATGCTTTATGCCAGTATTTAAGCTACACATCAGTCTCTTCCCATTTTAATTGGTCTCAGCCTATTACCAATTCTTTCACCTTCGTGTACTTATTTAGCTTCCCCTTAAATGTTTCTCTGTTTCCACCTTAATTACTACATGCACTAGTGAATTCCCCAGTCCTACCCTTCCTCCTGAACTCTCTATTGGATTTACTAATGATTATCTTATTTTAGAATTTATATTCTTGGATTCTACACATACATTTAAAGAACAAATTCTATACTATCAAATTCATTCATAATTTTAAAGACTTTAGACCCAAAACCATAAGATTTGGACCAGAATTAGGCCATTCAGGCCATTGAGCATTTTTGAAGCCTTTCCTCATTTAGAAAATAGTCTCATTAGGTTATCTTTTAGCCTTCTGTTACAAGAGAAAAGAGCTCCAAACTGTTCAATCTTTGATAGCTGTGCTCTGTCAGTTCTAATAATATCTTTGTAAATTCTTTTTGCACTTTCTTCAATATTTCAATAACCTTTCCAATGGAGGCCAGAAATATGCTTAGTATTCTCAAAGCTGTCTCATTAAGCTTCTATGTAAATTTAATATAATCTCCCAACTTTTAAATTCTGTTCCTCTAGCGATGTGTACCAGTGTTTTGTTTTCATTTTTCGCTTTGCTAACCTGAATTGCTACGTTTAACAAAGTCTACCTGTATCCCTTGAATCTTTTTATGCATCAACCACCATTTAGATTCTTACTTTTCAAGTTCCCTAGTTCCTTTACACAAATCACATTTACATTTGATCATTCCTGTTTTGATGATAGTAGATGAGATGAGAAATCTGTCAGTTTATTTGAAATACATATTAAAATATATATTAAAAAGCACTAGCAAAGATCTGGCATACAGTACATAAGACATTAAACTGCCTCCTTGAATCAGGAGTAAACTCATAAACTACTGCATTCATGCATAACCTCAACAGAAGTGGCCTCTCAAGCAGAAAATCTGTGGTTTCTGCTGAAGGGCATGTTTGAGTACTTTATCTATGTTCATTTATTACCACCAGAATATACATTGTTCATATCGTCTGTACATTCTCCTGTTGAAGTCACACAAAGAAACAAAAAGCATTTGTTACAGTGCTCAGATTTTGACCAAAGCAAGGGAGGGAAGATGACCCTCAAATTGACAAATGTACTTAGACAGCTCCCACTATGGGAAGGGTGTAAAAAAGAAAAACAGGCAAAGGGCTTCAACTACAAGGATTCAAGCTTGGACCTAAAATTATTTGTAATGTAAGCTTCTGTACTTGCCTTTACCGTCAGATGAGGAGGCAACACAAGTTAACCATTCCTTTATACTGTAAGTGCAAAGCAGAATAGATGTATTCCTCCGTAGACTTGGGAAGGAGGTTTAGGAATGCCTATCACTCCATAGTCTTGTTTGTCACACACCATGGAATATGTTTTGGAGGATTTCCTTTTCATGGCAGATTTACAATCACAATTTTGATGACTGATTATGACGAGTAGATATTGGTCCAAAATAAAAAAAAAGCCCAATTACACACATTGGCGTGGAAACCATTGTTTACAGATGTTATAAGGTTCAAGCTACTCTTTGAATTTGGACATACAATCTGTGCCAATACTTCTGTACATTATGAAGGAGTAGAGGGGAACCATCTATCAGATGAGATGTTGATTAAGGTAATCAGCTTAATTCCATTGCACTATTTAAATAGCAAATTCTACTGGTTGTCTTGTTCAACATTCCCTTCTCACCCAAGATCAAATGTAGATAATCAGACCATCTGGTATTTTGCTATGTGAGAAATTGATATACATGGACTGACAGCCATTTTTACCAGTCCATTTTCACTGTTAGCACTTCAAAATTAATGGATTGTTTGTAAAGTACTTTTAGACATCCTGACAATACAATAAAGCACTATTTTCTTTTCAATCCTACACATAGTTGATGTCTGGGTTCAATTCCTGCAGTGACTGAGGTTACCGTGAAGAACTCTCCTTCTCAACCTCACCTCTTGCCTGAGGCGTGGTGACCCTCAGGTTAAACCCCCATCAGTCGTTTCTCTCTAATGAGAAAGCAACTCTATGGTCTGGTGGAACTAGGCAAATTTACCTCTTCCTTGCTGAATTTTATTAAGTCATGCATATATGGTGGAAGTTGATAAATGATGGAAGGAAGAGCTGCAAGGTACATATAGAACATAATATCAATTACATTTTTAAACTAAAATTGTACTCATAGTTCTAGATGATTAGTTAGGGCAAACTGCCAGGAAAATCATCCTAAGATGACAGGTCATAATGCTTAGTTATAGAGTGATAAGGGGGGCAGCCCAGGAGCTAGTTCTTCAGCTCCCTTCTTGGCCAGGGCATGACCGTGGCATGACAAAATATTAAAGTTGGATTTTTTAAAAAGAAAAAATTTTAAACGGAAAAACTAAAAATGAACACAAATTTGAATAAAATAGATAAGATAAACAATCAATATACACTTAGTTTAAATTAATTATCAATTCACAAATGCCTGTAGCTATCTGATTACTCAGTAGTATATTTCCCATCAAATATTTAATTTCAATTACCTGCAGAATAAAATTACACATTTCAATTGCAACTATTTTTAAAGTTAAATCTTATTGTTCCTTCAGTTCCCCCAAAACATAGGCCATTCACAGTTACGGTGGTTTTTCAGGTAACCCACTTCCTGGCTACTGCGCGTATACTTGTGGATAATATTTTAATGAAGATCTGTAGCTTGGGTTGTGGTTAGAGTTGTTGGTTGGTTTGCCAAGCTGATTGATTTTCATGCAAATGTTTCATCTCCCTTCTAGGTGACATCGTCAGTGCTGTGTAGCCTCCATAGAAGTGCTGTTGTTCTGTCCTGCTCTGAACTTACATGGTCTGGTCTGTCATAGTGGACAGTCTTGTTTCTGGTTTTGTAATGTGGTGGTATGTAGATGAGGTCTATTTCAACATGTTTGTTTATTGCATTGGTGGTTGAAAACCAGGTGTCCAGGAATTCTCGTGCTTGATTTTGTCTTTCTTGTTCTTGTACTGTAACTTTGTCGCAGTTAAATTGATGTCCTTCTATGTCAGAGTGCATTGAAACGAGGGAAAGATGGTCGTGGTGTTTTGCTGCGAGTTGGTGTTCATGTATCCTGGTGGCGAGTTTGCAGTCCGCCTGTCCAATGTAGTGTTTCTCGCAGTTGCTGCATGGTATTTTAGAATATCACATTTGTCCTGCTCATTGAGGGTATGGGGTCTTTCATCTTTGAGAGTAACTGGTAAAGTGTGATTGTTGGTTTGTGTGCTATCCTTATTCCAAGAGGTCGTAGGAGTCTTGTAGTCAGTTCTGATGTGTTTCTAATACAGGGTAGGGTGGCCAGTGTGTTGGGGCATACAATGTTTTCTCGGTGTTGCTTGTTTGCCAGGTATCGGAGGACGAAGCCGTTAGGATAACCATTGTTTGCAAAGACTGTAAAGGTGTTCCCCTTCATTTTTGTGCAGCACCAGGGTGTTACTGTTGTAGCTCCGTATACAGAAAGCATATACAGAAAGTCTGCACACAAAGACCAAATCCTGAATTACAACAGTAACCACCCTAGCGTCCATAAACAAAGCTGTGTCAAGACTTTATCTAAACAAGCGATAACTCACTGCAACACCCCAGAGCTGTGCAAAAACGAAGTGGAGACCTATACAGAGTCTTTGCAAATAATGGTTATCCTAGAAGGTCATCAATTTAACTGGGACAAAGTTACAATACTAGGACAAGCAAGACAAAGACAAACACGAGAATTCTGGGACGCCTGGTTTTCAACCACTGATGCAATAAACAAACATGTTGAAATAGACCCCATGTACATACCACTATGGTACAAAAGTGGAAACAAGACTGCCCACCATGACAGACTGGACCGTATAAATTCAGAGTGGGACAGAACAACAGCGCTTCAACAAAGGCTACCCAGCACTGACGATGTTACCTAAAAGGGAGACGAAATGTTTGCATGAAAACCAGTCATCTCAGCAAACCAACCAACAACTCCACATTTGTGAATATTATACAACACATGTCTGCTGGGACAGGCCAGTCGCCCAGAAGGCACTATCATTGGTAATGACCTCTTGTTGACAATGGAATTCCCATAAAGGAGGATGCCTCTGCAACCCACAGCGAAGTCCACCGTGCAACAACTGGTCTTCCCAAGCAAAATGCCTCCAAAAGTGGAAAGTGATCTTTAATTGGCCACTTAAGTAGTTCAAATGGCCTCCCAATGGACAGTGATGATCTAACTTCCTTGACAGGGCAAAATGGCATCCACGTGTGAAGATGTCAGGCACACTCTCTTCATGCCTTCCCACACCATTGTGCCAGGCTTCCCATCCTTCCCCAAAGGTCCCGGAAAATTCCAGACTACAGTTCAAAAGTGGTTCATTGACTTTTAAATTCCTAGATTACATGAAAGGCACTATGCAAGTGCAAGGGTATTATGTTTAGAAAAAGCAGTTCTGCTGCATGCCATACTTAGACCATGAAAGCAATGGGTGTGACCAATATCACAGCATAAAGTATTTGCTCATTTTAACGTGGGCTAGTCACATATCCTGCTTTATACTGAAATGTATATTATATCGAATACAAGAAATTTTTCACAATGGCACGACCTCAACTTTTCAGCATTCATTCTTATTCAATTGATAATAATTAGATATCAATTGTTTGATTGATTGCCATATTTTCTTAATTAACCTGGGTGCCAAAGTGTGTGTGTGTGTGTGTGTGTGTGTGTGTGTGTGTGTGTGTGTGTG
>NC_063333.1:135960739-136017595 GCF_021869965.1 Rhincodon typus
GTGTGTGTGTGTGTGTGTGTGTGTGTGTGTGTGTGTGTGTGTGTGTGTGGGCGGGGGGGGGCGTGCATAATTAGTCCCTGTTCAAATTACACTCAAAAATATGCACAGATCTGCATGACATCTACAAAAATATACACTTTCCATATACATATACTGCAGAAAATGAGGAAATAATTGTGGTAAAATGTGGTAATACTTTTGGTAAAAACAAACTGTGTCTGTACTTCTTTACAAATCAGTACAGAAAATGTGTGCAACATTACAATACCACAAAACCAGAATGGTCTTTGTCTCAACTACTTTGCTACTGGCATTTGTGGTTTGTCAAATACACATAGATCCGAATGGTTTCATTTTTAAAACTAAGTACTCCAAAGTATTTTCTCCAAGTGTCACGATAAACACCTCTATTCTCACACATAACATCTACAAAACTGCTCATTGGAAATTTCTAAATATGAGGACTAGCTATAGCTGAATGAGAGAAATATCCAAAACAAAATCAAATGATCAATTTACAATCTTGGTAAATTTGGGTTTGGAGAAAAGAACTGCTGAAAAACTCCAAAATATGCAATTGGAACAACTGAAACCAGAAGGATTTTATTAGTATTTATCACAAAGATTTGGCTCTGATTCACCTCTCCTTATGGTATTTAGCTTTTCCAAATTTAAGTATCTCAATGTGAAAGCACATAGGCGGGGAGCGGGCAGGGAGGAGCGAGTGTGGGGAAAAGAATGAGAGAGGATATCACCACAGATGCAACTGAGCATTTTTTAAATGACAAAAACATGTCTGGTGAACATGGAGCTAAAACATTTGCAACAGCTTTACATTTAGATGCTGGGAAAGGCTAAGCTTGTCCCTTAAAATGCCCTGTGCCAGATTAACATACTCATGGGTCACTCATATAATTTCATGTCCCAAAAACAGAAAAACAACTGTACTAGTTTGTTTGTCTGTAAGGCAGATTCCAGGAGTCATTTTTAAGCAGGCCAATACGTTATGGTGAGAGTTCAACAGAACATACGTCAGTAGGGGTTCAATGGAATGAACTTACTGTTACCTTTTATAACATAAGTCTTCTTTTCCTGATACTGTCTGAATCTGAAACATCTAAATTAATCCATAGAAGAGCCAGTCTTCCTTTTATTTCCTGTCTGTAGAGCAGCAGTCGCCTGTTTCAATTATGAGTTTCGCCAGCTCCTACATTTTTGCTGCTCCATCTGGCTCAGTGTACACTTCCTTGGAAGGTAAAATACACCAACTGTTCTGATCAGAGACTGATAGAACCCTGGAAAGCTGCAACAATTAATGGCTTAGCTAAACTGATAAGAAAAAATAGGGAGAGCTACATTTTTCCCAATTGTGAAGATTTATAGCCATTCACTTTTAATGGAATATTAATATCAATTACCATTTGCCATAACAAATACTGCAAGACTGCCGCATGCAAAGTAACACCTATGTTTCTCATATGGAATGTAAGTTTGCATGATCTACATATTAATCAACGCAAATGACGAAAATGCTCAGGGGACAAATTTCTCTTTATACTGAATAGTTTCTCTTGATTATAAGTTATTCTGGGTCAAATCAAATTGCAGATTTTTTTCCAATGGCATTTCTTGTTTTGGGCGGTGTGTTTATAGGCGTGGAGGCAATGGGAAGCAAGCAGCACAATGTTGCGTTGATAATCACAAATGTTTAAAGTGTTTTTAAACTTCCTGTTGGCTGAACTTAAACATTTCAAGCTTTCTGATATTGGTAACAATAGTTGCTGACAAGTCACTTATCACCAGAAATGCAAACTAATATTTGAAACAATTCCCATACCAAGTAACATTATGTCACCAAAATACAGCCCCAGCACTTCTGGGCACAAAACAAATCAAACATTGTAAGCAAAGAACTAGCATTGTCCGAAGTTTTTATTTCTATATACATTCCTACGTAATCATGAGATTTAATTTTTTTTGCACAAGTGGTTAATCAAAATTGCCTTTCTACAAAGGGGGAGTGGGTCTGATGATTGGCTTCGATTTCCCTTTGTTACTTCCTGCTTGCACTGAAAAAAATGTACTCAGCTCAGCTACTGTACAATATTCTGACTCATTGTGTCCGACAACGAAGCCTCGTGTCCTGGAGAGCCAGGATGCAAACTACAGTTAAACTTTTAGGATTCAACATTCGGTTACAAAGGTACAGTGGGCCCTTTAAGCAACACAATGTGCAGCAAAATGACATTACCTTTTAAGCTAGCGTTTAACGTTTCTTCAGAATCATGTCTTGTTAGCAGCTCTTTTACCCTCCAAGACCCAGCACCTTCCCAGCCAAAAAGAATGGGCTAGAGATCAGTTCCCATGCCTCAATCAATGATTCTCTACAGCCAGCCACAAGGGACATGCAAGAATGCCACAGAGTAACTGATTTTTTCCTTCCTCCCACTGGGAGTCTGGCCTTCACTGAACTGGTAACAGTGTGAGAAATCACAGATGAAAATTCATATCTTGCCACTCCATGAAGCGTGAGAAAATGCTTCAGTGTTTTATAGTGTATACAACTTTTAAACACATTAACAAGAAAGTACTGATGCACTTAGAAACAACAGCCCTCACACTTTCCACAAGTGTTTGAGCAATCTCCACCCCAATTTTGATTGCTGGATGTGGGACAAGACATGAGCAGTCATTATGTCATAATATTTCATCAGACTACGTTTAGGATGGTTTTTGATTGTAAGGTTTTAACTTTTGCTAGTTTTCTGGGTTGCAATGTAGCAATGGATCTTCCCATTTCTGCTGAGGGGATCTGGGAAACAGTAAAGGGAATCACTGGCTTCAAGGTCTGCAGAGGATAAGGGAGAAAATTGGCACTAAGGAAAGCAAACCATTTTTGAAAAAAGTTTGAAAATGTGGAAGAACAAAATGGATCTTGATCTCTGTGACAATGTGGAAATTTCCATATCATTTTGTAATTTTTCAATTAAGAGCACAACATTAAGCAGCTAGATATGCTTCCCGAGTGGATTCAGACTTGGCAGATACAGCAGAAGCTAAGGGAAATATAAGTTACACATGACTCTTCTTTAATTTTACACAAGTAGCTAGGGTAAATTGTGCACTAGAATCTTCTTCAAACTGTCATTCGCACCATGACAACGGAAAAACTTGGTGGAAGTGGTGTTCCATTACTCTTCCAATGCAAAATGCATGAGCATGCCTAATGCACTGCTGTACCTGTGCAATAGATTTTTGTAGAAGTGGGCTGACTTTAACGTTTCCCCACTAATGGGTTTGAAGGCAGGGGTAACATTAAGTCCAGCAGATGGCCAGTCCACTGCCAACCCACCTGCTCCTGTTCCCATTGCAATTATACAAGTGGTAAGGGTTGCATTGTTGCAGCGGCTGACATGATACCCTTAAGTAGGTAATGACCAAAAAAAGGCCACATCACTGCTGCCACTGTTGAATTGGTTTCCTTGTGCAAGCTGATGGTCAGAGGACTGTCACTCCTTATCTGTCTCCCTGGATGTATCAAAGGTCCTCCCAGTGTGTAAATCCCCATACCCTCTAAATCCCCGGTGCCAATAATCCTGACCAATTCTTCTTGTCAACCGCCAAACACTTACAAAGTTCTGATCCATCACAGCTCGCCCCCTCTTTGGCTCTGTGCAGTATCTGCAGTGGGTGCCGCTCTCACTGGCATTAACCATACCTTGAAAGTTGCAGACCACTGATTGGCCAGTAGCTCTATGAAGCAAAGTTTACTGTCCCCAAGGGGTGGAAATCCTACCATCAGGCTATTAACGTCCAACAGGCTGTTAAGTGACTGCAGGCAGATGCTCCTCCCACAAGGTTGGCACGCGTCAACATTTTAGCTGGACAGAGGGTAGAATGGGTTGGGGAGCGGTTGTACAAGAAGATACCATGACTCCTTTCAATTTTTCCCACTGCGTATTTGTCAAGAGAATAAATGGTTATAGTTGAAAAGTTGGAAATGCAATACTAGTTAATATCTACATCCATTAACTCACTGGACAGGACAGAATGGCTGGAAAATTGGTCTTGGAAAGCAGTGAGTCAGTTTGTCTGCACGTTTCTACCCTCAGGCCATTTCAAAAGTGGATCATTCGACCGTTCTATCAAAGTAACTTCCTCAAATATGTCACAGCAGTGGCAGGTGGGAAAAAACCGGACCTTCTAGCCCAGAGATCACTACAACTGCACCACAAGCAGGTCACTACAACAGCATCCAGTGATCCAGTGGATCACTGAACTTGGACTGCGTGATTGTGGCTGGTAGCCAATTAATGTTCTGAACGGTCCTATTAAGGGCACTGAGATGATACTGACTTGAATCCTGACCAATGCATGGAGGCAGCCACCAGGGATCAGCACTCAAAATAACTGTTCAAACTCCTATCCCTCTACCCCCATTCCCCTTTGCAGTGTCTATTAGATAACCACATACCACCATGTGGAGGGGCTCCCCATCCAGAGTAGTGACCAGCCATCTGTGATCTATATAAACCTAATTTGTATTCAAAGGTCCACCAGTTATTTCTCTCTTAATTACATTGGCAGCTCCTATCTCCGATGGTGTGGCTGCAAATTTGGAAGTGCTGGAGGGTTCCTGCTGGCTTTCCAGCCTTGGGTATCTACCCACTGTCCTTGTTTGGATCAAGTACAGGCACATTGGCCAGTGCTTGCCAGTGCCCACCCAAGGACCCAACTCTAAGTCAAAAGTCCTGCCCCTTGTAGATTACTTTCAAGGGACTATACATTTTGCAAATTTTTTTAGAGCCAAGTTGTATAAAGCACTCATGCAACTACTTCTATCCACTATGTACAACAGATCTACGCAAAGCAACAAAATACAAAAGCTGCTAATACAAGGTTGAATGCAATACTTAGTGGAATTATTTTACACAAGAATCTCATTCCTATTGGTGTTTAAAAAAAAACATAGAATATAGAGCATTTAAACAGGAAAAGAATTCCTGTGGAAAACCTGCTCTCTGTACTGTCCTCTCAGATATTAAAGGGCCTTCATACATTGCCAACGATAACTGGATCTTTAAGTAGTTTTCAGAATGGTGCGGTCATGATGCAAACAAACGCAGTTGATCTTTCTCACAATGCTCAATATCCAGGTCAAAATCAATACAGTTTCATACCATCAACATTTATACAGTAACCATTGTAACAAAATTGATTTCTAAAAGCATTTGCAGGTTAAATTGATTAATTGTAAGCTTGCGTCCAACCCCCAGTCACCAAAAACAGGCACAGAAATCACAATATGTTAATCATGTCTATTGTTTACAATGCTGTCAGATAACCTCCCTCATTTCCATGATTTTTGTGTGCAGACACTATGTGTGGGCTACATACATTATCGGGGGACCAATATCATGCTTACAATACTCAAAGCTAGCCTGTACTTCTGAAAAGGGAGGCACATTGTGTCTGCTGTCGGTGCTAAGAGCATATGAACTATTGTGCAGTGGAAGAATCAACGGAAGCTGACTGTGTGACAGACTCTGCACCAAGGTTTTTAGATACTGCCCTGTTGCTCTTGGTAGAAGAGGTGGAAAGGAAGACAGATTTATTTTACACTCGGTAAACAGCCACAGGTGTCTCAGACTCAAAATCAGAAGGCAGCAACATAAGTAAGCAGTGAAAGTAAAAGCCAAGAGAATAGCATCAAAGACCTGGTTGCAGGCCACAAGAAGTTAAATGATCTGAGTTGTCAACATTCAGAAGTATATTTTCAAATGCCATCTCCTATCAACAGCTGCTAGTCTCATCCACTGCTCAATTCACATGCCACTCCAACCAACAATCTCAATCCGGAAATATATCTATTAGTTACGTATCTTACCTCATGCTCACAACCTCAACATGGTCACAAGCCTTACATCAACATCTCACAGCTTGCAAACACCAGCAGATATTCAATCATAGCAGCCAGATCATCCACTCCACTCTTTCTTGCAGAAGGTAATGTGCACATCAGGAGGCTGGGAGGAGAAGACATTTGCCTGTATCTCCCAAACCCCATGGCTTGTGTATGAGATGATTTTCATCGTTATGGTAAAGGCCCCAGGTGGAGCTGAAGCGACTGAAGAAGCGTTATCAGAATATGAAACTCATATTCTGTCCGCAAAAACAACCCTAAGCTTCTGGTTGCTTGCCATTTCAACACACCATCATGTTCCCTGGCTAACATCTCTGTGTCAGACTTGCTGCAGTGGCCAGCAAAACTCAGTACAGGCTAGAAGATCAGCACTTCATTTTCTACTTGAGAACCTGCAACTTTCTGGACTCAATATCAAGTTCAATAATTTTCAGGCCTGAGCATCTTCTCCCACATCCTTACCCCAACTCCCACACACCAGGCCTTGTCATCACATGGGCTGCCACCACAAACAACCCATTGTCAGCTACTAATAGTCCCCAGTAGCAGCTATTCATTCTCCCATGTTGGCCTTTATCCACTTCTTTGTCTGCCCAACTGTTTTTCTCTCTCTCTGGGCTCCATCCCCACCTATCATTTACTCCTTCCCCTTCCCTACCCCCACACCTTCTCCTACCCCTTTTCTAGCATATATATCGAAATTTTCTCAGCTACAATCAGTTCTGAAGAAGGGTCACTGGATCCAAAATGTTAACTCTGCTTTCTCTCCACAGATGCTGCCTGAGCTGCTGAATTTGTTCAGTATTTCTGATTTTCAGCATCAGCAATTCTTTGGTTTTTAATCTTCATTCTTGTGTTCCACTTCTCCCTGATGCTTTCCTGACTTTCTCCTCTCCTCTCACCACAATTCTATCCTTGTCTCTTTTTAGTTTCAGGTACTCAATATTGGAAACTGTCCAGGCAGTGGAGAAATGGGAAGAGTAATACAAAGATGTCACCCAATTTCACAGTCACAGCCACAAGTTTGGATACCGACAAAATGTATAATTTAGAGCATAGAATACAGTTGGGGTCTACTCTCGCTGAGATACCAACATAAGTGGGCTGGAGCCAGGAGAGGGGGAAGGGAAAGCGTAGGTGCCAGATTTAGAGTAAGCACAGAAATCTCTTCACCTCTACATGGCAGCTAGATTTGCTCATTTTCCCAGCCATACTCAATGCCAAAAAGAAACCCAACTCAGCTGTAGCCAAATCTCGGAACAATCATTTTGCGCACAAGCTTAAATCAACAAAGAAAGCACTTGAGCATCAGCCAGTTATTGAAACTCCAAGCAAGTTAGGAAAAGCACCCAAGATGCACAAAATTGCAGCAACAGCCAAAAGAAATAATCCAGCACTACCTCGCAAGTTAGTTTAAATTGTGCTGGTGTGTGTACTTCTCTATGTTTAATGTTGTGCTTAGGTGGCCAAGTGCGAGGGGGTCCAGGCTGGAGCATGGAGCCTCAAAATGGCAGCATTGTCATCAAATCAGTTTTACTAGCTGACTAATATCATAATCTGCAGGCTGCCTGTAATCATTAGGAATGTACATGCAAACCCATTACAAACATGGTGTCAAGCACAACTCTCATCTCAAGTTTACAAGCTTGTTGATGGAACCATCTATGTAACTTGAGAGCACTCCAATTTGCCCCAAAATCAGTCATTGCATTGTCCAGTTTAACCTTCATTTTCTTTATTGACACTAATTTGAAAACTGTTATTGTGCACGTGACTGGGAACAATTCTGTTGAGCAATTCACATAGTTTGAAACAATACATTCAGTCTTGTGACATCTTATATGCCATTTACAACACAGAAATTTTGAAAAAAAAAGTATTTTCTTTCAAAAATACAATGGCTCATTGAACCTATTACTCTTTTCAAAATTTTTCTCTTCTATCAATCCTAAATGGCAGGGTTAGAAAATTACCCTGAAATAGTATTTTTTCCCTGTGACATGACGATATAATTTCATTGGTGTGGAAATGTCTGTAAATGTGTTTAAAATGATTAATTTAGTGACATCAAATTGTGCAACAGAGGAGTAGGTTATATCTTCTCCACTGACAAATTGAGAAAAGTTTAATTCTATCATAAAACCTAAATAGTTTTGATTTGTTCACGTAAGCATCAGGATGGACACTTTTGGCCTGAAGCTAAGACAGAATGAGTGTTGGACGGGCAGGCACCGATGTCAGTGACAAACTCTCAGGATCTTGGCAGTGTGAAGTCTGACTGTCAACTGCATAGCTGTAGTTAGCCTCCAAAAAGCAAAAGAAAATGGTTGCTAGCTGGTGGGCTGGCAATGTTGTATGGTTGAGAGCTACTGTCAGATCCTGAAAGAAGTAACACTGAACAAAATTATGGGAAAGAGGTTGAGGAAGGGAACAAAAGAGGACATAGCCCAGGTCAGGAATGATCTATACTTCCTTGGGTTTGGGGGCGAGGGTGCAGGAGGCTCAAGGCTCTACAAGGAAAGACAAAAAAGCAAATCAACTTTTCTCTTTTGGCCTCTTCTGGTTTAACTCCTCTTCTGTCTAAAATGGTCTTAGAGAAACCACAATGGCAGTTGCGCCCTGACCATATTACAAGCATGAGACTTGTACATTAGGAATAAAGAAACCCTCAAGTTTCTGGCAAATTTCCTTCCTATCTGCTACAGGCACAGCATAAAACCTGAACCAGCTGGCAGTGTGTGTCCACAGTGGACAAATCCCAATGGTGATTTCAGCTATCCATCACCCTGATTTTTCCTGGTCGTGCAGGGTTGCACGTGTCCATTTTATTTCAAAATAATACATTGCTGCAGATAAGTACAAATGTGAAAAAGAGCTTTGTATCCTCCAGGCAGACACAATCTACCTGCAAAATTTATAATAATTTAGCTTGACCTTCTAGTTCCCAGTGTTACTTGTACAGTAAATCTATCCACCCAATAAAGTATTGTGTTTAGTTTATCTCAATTTATCTCACTTCAGTGTGTTATATCTGAAAGCATCATACATGCAGTGTACAGAAGGCTCAAAAACCGCACCTGGAAACTAGTGAATCAAATAAATAATTAGAAATCAGGAACTAAGACAATCAATAGGTATCAATAATTCCAAAACAGGATCTTAAGGAGAAAAATGGTAACCAATAAAATCACTCAAGTTATGTTTTCACAAACATTCGAGATTCCATCTTGTCCACAACCCTCAGAAACAACCAAAACAAGGGCCCTCACTTTTCATTGTGTCAATGTTCAGATGTTAATTTCTCTCTGATATGTTAATAGAGGTGTTAATCCATTTAAAATAAACGGGATAATGCCTTTACTAAAATAATGGACAAAGTCATTTGAGATGAAAGTGATAAATGTTCAGTCATTAATATGCTGCAGCACAACTCAGGGCTCGAGTTTCTTTCATAATAAACAATGAGAAATACATAATGTACAATAAAATCACTATGACTTACCTGTGCAGTTGCCTCTCATGTATTTAAAATCTCTCCAACCATGTTGTCATCTGAAAGCCTACCCAATTTCAAGAAAGTTAGGACTTAAACCTTTCAGATCTATTGCAAGCAGCCTCTTTGGTAATGGTTTCATGGAATCATGTGACTGGATATGTGGACGTGCTCAAGGCTGCTGGGTATTTGCTGCATTTGCACTGTTGACTCCATAACAAGCTGTGTGCCTCAGGCACTGCAAGCCAGGAACTGCCCTTCACACAATGGTCCTACACCTTTATCTCAAAGGAAAGGTAGGTTACCACCTCAGTTTGCTGGCAGTGGCCTGGAGGAGATGGTGGACCATATAAAGGTGAGCAGCTGATGATAAAATAAGCCATGCCAGCAGTCTCAGCCAGCCTGGATTGAGTTACCAGTCTGTATCAGTGCAGTGTCACTGACAAAAGGCGAGGCATATTAGTACAGGAAGAAGGTTAATGATCTTCAACACTCCGAGACGATAAATTTCAACATATTCTTTCAACTACCTTACACTCACAGGCTAGCACTCACTCTTACCCTGCCAATATGCACTCATCTCACCAAGGCTCATGGACTCTACTCTCAGGATTGCACGCATCATGTCTACTCAATGGCTTTCCATCACTCCATTCTTCCAAATTACTAACTTTCCTGCCATCTGCTTCCCACACACCCACTGAGGACAGCTCACTACCTCTGTTGCTCCTGCATCACCACTACTTGTTCTTCCAACAACTATTATCATATTCGGTCCTTCTCTTTATCATACTTTCATTTCATTGCAGGAAATATTGACTCACCCTCCAGACTCGTGTCTCCACAGCACCCCAACCTGATGCAACTGTAATCTCCAGATGAGTTTCACATGACCTGCAGGACTGACTATGGCCAGTCTAGAGCCTCTTGACTGAGTAAAGGTATCCCTGACTGATCAAAGTACTGCTCCCCTTCGACTTTCTGACATGCCATTTGGTTGAAACACATGCAGGGTGCCATAGGTGACGCTGACATAGCATGGTGTAGCAACATGTCCATCCTTTTGCTCATTCAGTGCCCCAAGACAAGCTGCCTAAGACTCCCAATGCACTAAAAACAGTGCAACTCAGAGGATGGAGCCTCCAAGTAAGCACAAATTGCGTGAGTGCTAAGGAATGAAGCTCGGAGCCATAAGATGCATCCTACGTAGATGCATGAGTATGAGATGTCTTTTGGCACTAAGTGAAGTCCTGAAAGGCTGGCAGTGAGAGAGTTGGGCTGAGAGCAGCCATGATGATGTGGTGAGGCTGGTGGTGTGTCATTACTGACTTGCATGGATGAAGGCTAGTGGAAAACTGTGTCCATAAAATATTCAGGGACATTGCGATGAAGGCAGAGTTGGATGAAGGCCTAGAGAAGCAAGTGGCAAGATGCTGACACCTGGTAACTATTCTGACTTTCATGTTGGGAAAAGGCAGCATCTAGTTTCTCAGGGATAGGGAGGAAAACCGAAGGTGCTTCGACATGAGGCGAGGTGGGTTAATACTCATTAACGAGATTCTGAACTCAATATTTAAACCTTAAGGGGAAAATCAGAATTCTTTTTCTCAATGTCGGGTTTCTGAACTTTTCACTTTTGCCATATATCTTCAAGTTTTTCGTCATTGCTTATGCCATGCAAGGAAGAGGAATATTCTGCTTAAGGAATTCAACGAGATAGGAGAATTCCTCTTAAACTTCACCAACATAGCCCTATGTAAGCGCTGTGGACCACAACAGCCCTGTGTCTAGCAATACATTCAGAATGTAAAGTGGATACATTTACTTTGTTCTAGGAGCGCTTGACAAAGTGTCCCAAGGCCTAAAGTTTGTATTTACAAAGCATCTATATGGTAGAAAATTATCCCGGAACATTTTGAAAAAGAAGAAAAGAATGTATGAAGTTTTGTGAGGAAGGTCAGTGGCTGCCTCAAAGCTTAGTCAGATAAATAAGATGCAAGGAATTACTAAACACAAGGGGCTGAGGCAATTATCGAAGGAGAGGTACAAAATTAGGGCAGAATGAGGATATAAATGACCTCATATGAGGTTCAAGATTTTAGATATGCTGTGCAGGGTGATACAGGCTCAATGAGAGGGACTTTGGGATCTTCTGTAGGTCAGGATGCAGATGGCAGGATTCTGGAAGGTTGAGGTTTATGAAGGAAAGTTGTCAGCCCTTTCTTCTCATCCAGGAGTGGAAAACAATGAGCACTTTGTAAAACTTGAGTTCTTATTTGGAATGCTCTTCTACATCAAAATTGAAGAACTACCTGCAGAGTAAAGCATGCACCTTTGAATTATTTCTAAACTATAGCAAGAAAAGAAACCAACCATTTGTAAGAATTTGGAATGATACAACTAACTCTGTACATGTCATATAGAATGATACTAACACTGACCATTCTAAAATCACCCCCTCTCCCACCCACCCACTGTGCCTGAAACACCTCTGATCATGTTTTCATGGTCAGAAATCACACAACACCAGGCTATAGTCCAACAGGTTTATTTACAAACACAAGCTTTCGGAGCCTCATTTCTTCTTTGGGTGCTAACACCTGAAGAAGGACTGAGGCTCCGAAAGCTTGTGTTTGCAAATAAACCTGTTGGACAATAACCTGGTGTTGTATGATTTCTGACCTTGTCCACCCCAGTCCAACACCGGCACCTCCACATCATGTTTTCATGCAGAGACTCATGTTCTGGGTGTGGAGTTGTTACCTCTTCTCAACATCAACAATGACTTGTGTTTATATAGCACCTTTAACAATATGAAATGACTCAAGATGCTTCACAGAAATGCTGTTAAACAAAATCAGACACCAAGGCGTACAAGAAAGGAAGCCAGCCAAAACATAGGTAAAAGAGGTAGGTTTTCAGCAGCATCCTGAAAGAAATGAAAGACTAGAACAGAGGAGATTTAGGGAGGAAAAGTCAATGCTTATGGGCATGGCAGCCAAAGGAACAACAAGCTATTTTGAAAATATTAAAATTAGGAATGCAGAATACATAGATAGTAGCAATGAGACCAAGGAATAATTTCAAAGTAAGGGCAAAAATTTCAAAATTGATACATTACTGGACAGGGGTGATAAGTGAACAGCACTTAGTATGAGTCAGGATACAGACAGCATTTTGGATGAACTTGAGTTTATATTACTCATCCTTTCCTAAATATACATTTAAATATAAACATTGTTTATATTTTAAATTATCCACAATAGTGATAACTGTCAATGCTGACATTGCTAACATGTTGCTATGGCCATGGATTAGGGTGGGCCCATGTCGAGAGACCACTTTACTGAGCTTTGAGCATATGAACAAAATTTTACAAGAAAGAAATTTAATTCAAAGCTGCTCCGAAAGGATTACGCACTTTTGAAATCAATGAGAAGGTTTAAATAGCAACTGCTATTGATGAGATGAACGGATGTGATAGGATAAGTTTGTCATGTGTCACATATGTGATTATAACAATATAGTGTGAATGGAGATAGCAGAAATAGGTAAATCTTGGAGGGAAATGAAAGACAAGATGAAAAATTCTGGAACACAGGAAGCCATTGGATGTTGATGGAGATGTGAGCCTTGGTTTGAGTACACAGAACACAGTAATTTACATTTTTTATGGCTTAGGAATGGTATAAGTGCAAAATCCAACAGGGACCACCTTGAGAAGGCCATTTACAAAATGTTCGCAACATGAATTACAAGTTCAACAATTAAGGGTTGGAACCAATGCAAATACACATGGACTGAGTGGTTTAAGAAGGCAGCTCACCACCACCTTCCCTAGGGCTATTAGGGTCAGGCAATAAATGCTGGCCAGCCAACGACACCCACGTCCCTCAAGCGAATTTAAAAAATGGTACATTCGCTTAAGAAGAATATGCTCAATATCCAGCATATTATAAAATATTATATCAAGGCACAAGTAATCAATCGTGATCAGAAGCTGCACAATATATGTATTCAGCATATAGAGGCTGGCACTGGATAGGCTTGTAGATCCATACCGTGCATGATGGGTATTTATACATATTTTGTAAAATAAAGAGTCACGGTAGTTTAACATCTCCATGGCAAGATGAGGATGAGCTTCCTGTTACAAAGGTTTGCTATAGGTAGAAGCTTCCTGTTGCAGTTATGCTCTGTACTGGGGACAGTTGATGTGCCTTTGGTAGGAAATTATTACTCACACCAAGAGGTCAAAATAGGAAATCCCACACAAGATTGCATTGTCATATTTAAAGGAGGAGGCACTACAACTGTACTGTAGATTTGAGGGGCCTGCCACAGGCCACTTCACCTTCAGATAATATACATATATTTCTATCTACTGTGTCTGTATAGTGTGCTTAATTTTGAACTCAGTACAGTGTTATGATTAGAAAGCTTACATGCAATGAGCAAGGGCAACTTAAATAGTAGCAAACCTAAAAATCCTGAAGAAGCTGCAGCATAAGCAACACTAATTAACACAGAAATGTAGTTCTGTACAAAGAAATCACAAGTAAAATGAGTTGAATGAATGGGGAAAAGTTGAGACTTGAGTAAGGTCAAATGAGTGAGCAAGATCACAGCTGGAGCAGAGCAAAAGAAGGTGAAAGGTCACAGATGGGGCCAACAAAAACATCCAGCAAAAGCTGCTTATAGTTGGACAGAAGATAGAGGAAAATTTGCAGCAGACATGAAACCTGACGTGGACAAATGCGAGTGGTTTGAGTCAGTGAGTGCAATTACCAGATGATGTCACCAGAGTTGAAGCAGAAGGAAAATTGTGACGGTTTGTAAATCTGCTGTTATTAATTCCAGGTTTGCCATAAAAATCTAACTTTGACTGATGTGACAGAGGAAAGATCAAGTTGTGCCATCAAAATGAGATCTCAGCATTCACGGCAACCTGCTTAGTCTGCTGAATATTTAAACATTCAATACAGAAAGGCCTAAAATGTTGACTTTGCAGGGCTCCAGTGTCTAACACTAAATTATCTCCTAGTCTGCTCACGTACTGGGAAAGAAGCTCATGCTCAACAAGCCAAGTGTTTGTCACCTACCTTTCAGAGGAGGTACGAGGTCAGCATTTCAGGTTGATAGCCTGTAGTTGAATGCTAACTCTTTTTCTCTCTCTGCATTGTTACTTACCGGCTGAATATTTAAAGCATCTTTCATTTTTATGCCAGATTTCCAGCATCTGTGGTATTTTTCTTTTGTGTTACAAGTATTTCAATGGTCATGCATTGCAGAGATAGAAAGATAGAAAAATAATCACTTAGGTCCCTTGCTCCAGGTAACCACTGAGTGATTCCTGTTGGTAAATTGGCAAATATGAAAAGGTGAGGTGTGGTTAGCCACCCACTGGCTAGCACCCATGCAACTCCTCTCCAGAGAGAACCAAAATCCTCAGGAAAATAAGAGAATAACTGAACAGAACACAAACACAAAACAAAGTATGGTTATCAGGGTATGGGAGGTCAGAGTTGGAAATGGAATGTTTCCATTTCCAGCATCACAAATCAGTATTAAATGTCTACAGTTAGATAATGCTTAATAAAATACTTTCTGTTGTGACCAATGTACTTTTGCAGTCCAACTTCAGAAGATAATCTTCTATAGAATTATTGTGATATTTATTAATTTCCTATTCCAGCCACCCTGCAGCATGTTGAGGTCTCCAATTCAAATTGATGTGTTAAATTAGTAGTGACACCAGCCCGAGACTGCCCAACCTCATTTTACGTATGTTCCAGATAGCCATGAGAGAGGAGACTTTGATCCCATTAGTCAGTGCTCAACTGCAAAGTCCCAGAACTAGAATGTAAGTGTGGTATTCAATGCCCCAGTGAACAGTGATGTGGAACAAAAAGGTTACAAATGTATTTCTTTTTAAATTACAACTTTACTGACTCCATTAGACATTACTTGCTTCAGGAAGTGGAACCATTGGACAATATCCAAAGAACATATGAACTGCTAGACAAAAAAACCAGACAAAGGCCCATCTATTTCATGGTCTATCATCTTGGTCATCACATGATACAATTAGTTATGATAGTTGTTGACTACATCATAGCAGTCAATCTCAATTAGTTAGTCTACTGCCTGATGTGAAAAAAGGCTTTTCCCAAAAAAGCTTTGGGAACCATAGGTCCAAAACCCGTTGTTCCTCTGAGCATGCTACCACATATGTCACATATTGCTTGTGTACTGCATTCCAAAAATGTTACTTGCTGAAAGAAGTAACAAAAGTATTCTAATTTGCATTTGAATGTATCGATACTAGCTATTCCATCACTTCCTGTGGGAGCCTGTTCTTTAGATTGACTACTTGCTCAATGAGATATGGGGCAGGATTTTCTGTTTTGGGTTGGTGCCTGATGTTGGGTTCAAACGTGGATCCCGATCCAACACCATCTCGGGGCAGTTGCTCCAAATTAATTTTTGATGGATTAGCCAATAAATGGCCAGAAGATGCACTGGTCATCCAACTAAGGATAGCGGGCAGTCTTTTTAAGCTAGAGGGCCAATAGGAGATCTTCTGAAGAACCTGCACCTGCGAACAGTGCTAATGGAGACAAAGAGCATTTCCACCATGAGGTGCTCCCTGAACCCAAATAAAATGTTTCAAAACAAAAATGGCCACAGCTATTGGACCACCCTTATGAAGGGAAAATCCTTGCTGTAATCAGATAGGTATGGCAGCCATAGGGTGAGCTTCAAAGTGATCACAAAATCTTGGTCTGCTGCTGGGAAGCAGCCTCAAGTGTCCTTTGTGTTCCTGAAGGGATGTAGGGGGTTCACATGTCAAATGGAAAATTCCAGTCAGCCTCTGATCAATGGCCTCAACTGGCCTTTGGATCTGTTCTGGGTGGAAAGCTGTTCATTACCAGATCCAGCTTCTGGGAAAATGGGCAGGAGTCAGGATTATGGTAGGGTTCAGGTTTGCAGAAGAAGAGTGCTGTGAAATTCTGTCTGTCCCCACACTGGTACCAAAACCCACTTATGATTTCTGCCAATTAGTACTGAATTCATTCCTCTTTAGTGGAAGCTGTGTTGCCTAGTTCTATTACTCTGAGCACAGTCAAGAAACACAAAGTTTAAATCAATACACCATTTCATATCCATCACACATACATCCAGCGACCTCACCAGATAAACTAACAGCTTCATTAGTTTTCTGACAAGGCCCAGTGCAAATTGTTATCAGATTTATTAATTCAGTATTCTACTGTCTGTCAGGCGCCTACAGGTCATACGTTTATCAGCGCATCCCTCCGCCACAACTTCCTGTCTCTCTTGGTCTGTGTGTAGTTACTACATTCACCTAGATATTGTTTCCACAATGCTCAAAAGCCCAGTTCAAAATTTCTATTTGACTTCATGGTATACAGTCATCCTGTTAATGTCTGTTACATCAAGTAGAGAACAAGTTACAACGACACAAATGAGGAAATGGTTCTCATCATAAAATAGATCTGCTTTGCTTAAAGCATAAATGGAAACAGCACAAAATGCCAGGGATTCTACATTGTTCATCCTGTTTTAGTGCTTTGGCTCCATGTGAGTCAGCCCATTTCTCAGATTCAATATCTCAGCTAAGCTTTTTATCTTGCATTGATTATTTGGAATATTTATATACATATTGAATTAATATCACACCAGAAACATACCTCTGGGAAGAGAGATATTTGTACCGAGGCAATAAATGTTACTAAATCACTGGATTCAGTATAGTGGTTTTTGTTTTTAAAGGCACACATAGCCATTGTTAGAAATAATTTTCACTGTAGATAATTGTCAATCACCTCATTAGTCTCTCACTCCTTCCCATGTCTTTAATGTGCATTATGTTGATACAAAAAGTAGTCATTTCCAAGAACAAGTATTGCACACATGCCAAAAACTCAATATTTTAAAAAAGGTTCTAGCATAGCCAAACTCTGTTGGAATTCTGATAGTCATAAACTCTGCTTTGACATCTGTTTCCAGAGTACTGCTGGTATGCAAACTATTGTCTATTGGATGTATGTTGCAGTTATGTTTGCCAGGGTTAAAGACTGGGTCAATTTGATTGAAAAGCTAAAATTAGCTCCTGTATGTTTTCCTAAGACTACCGTAAACCCCTTTGTTTTTGCTTGAACTTTGGCCTCCAATTTCTTTGCTGCTTAGTCAATTACCATGCAACATAAAGCTATGTAATAAATCCTAGGATCAATTCTGCTCTGCATATTACTTCTTCCAAAACCTAAATGAATAGAGGGTTTTGAAAAGTAAAGGGCTTAAAATAATGTTGAGTTAGAATTCTAGATCACATTTTTTTCTGCCTGAAAACATTGCTGACATAAACAACTCCAAACAGCTGTGATATATGTTAGCATTTCCAACTTTCAATATAGCAATAATTTGCTTTGCGATAATTTCAAGTGCAAAAGCTTATGACTTAGTGCAAAGAACATCCTTTACGTATTTTTTTCATAAAGCAAATAGCAAACATTTATCTCTATGACGTTATTGTAATTATTGTCATTTAGATATGATCCAACGTAGACAAATCAGGACAGATGGAACAATGAGGAAGGGTCACTGGACCCAAAACATTTACTCTGATTTCTCTTCAATGATGCTACCGGATTTGCTCAGCTTTTCCAGCAATTCCTGTTTTTGTTTCTGATTTACAGCATCTGCAGTTCTTTTGGTTTTTAATCAGATGTATGTGTCAGTTATACTACAGAATTTCTGTTAAGTTGCATATAAAAACAAAGAACAGTGCTGGAGATCTGAAATAAATACTGAAGGTGCTGCAGACACTCAGATGGTCTGGCAGCATGTGTAGAGTGAGAAACAGGGTTAATATTTTGAATCCAGTATGACGTCGTAGGAACTGAGGAAGCATAATATTGAAATTGAAACGTTGACTCTGTTTCTCATTTAACAGATGCTGCCAGGCTTGCTCAGCATCTCCAGCACTTTCTGTACTTACTTGTATCAGCACAACCTGGGGTTGATGTTGGCTGATTAAATGGCATCAAGAAATGATGGCCTGCTTTAACATTACAACAACTGTGGGGGAACAGTTATGTTTATGTTGCTCCCAGACAAATGGCTGGATTAGCGCAACAATTTTTTAAAAGAATTAACAGTTAATAATTTCCTTACTATTGTATTGCTAGTGAACAAAGTTGAACAAATGCAAGCAAAAACTTGCAGAACTCAACTTTTTCTCAACAGAAATGATATAGGGTGGCAGTATAAGTCAGTATTAAAATTCATGTTTTATGTAACCATGTATACAAAAGTAAGCACTTAAACACTGGCTCAGAAACTGATGCAAGCAATTGCTCTGCAAAAGCAATGATACCGTTCAAGTTTATTAAATATGTCATGGTGAAGGCATCTTCTACAGTCTGTAATTTTATTTGTGAGCCAACCATTGCAACATAACTTTCAACATAGCTTTTCATTTGAAAATTACCATTGGCTTTAAATTTGTTTCATTGGCCATCTTGCCTAGTATCATCATGTCTTCTCCTGTCCTGTTGTCTTCACTATAACTGATTAAAACCTTTTCATTCCATGACTTGACTGGTGGGTATATCAAAATTCATGGGTTTTTCATCCATGTTGTCAATGAGACTTCATGGGCACTTGTGTTGTCACTGTCTGATGATGCATTGTTGGAAATTACTAATTTTGGTATGAAGGTCCTTTGGTTCTTTCCAAGTGATATTGATTTTCTGCCGCATTCTCTTCTGTGCTCTAGATTTGATCAGTCCCAATTAAATGTATGTTTATGCACTATTTCTGTTGATGATGTAACATTCTGATAATTTTCAAGGATCCATTCTGATGCGTGTTTCTCAAGGCTAGTGGCTATTCTGTTATGATGGCACATTTCATTTTGGTCAGATTCTTCAGGGCAGATTCCTCCTTCTACTCCTGCATGTTTTTCACTAACACTAAATTCCCCCATTGCAGCGTAGTTATTTGATGACTTAGTGAACATTACAACTTTTAACATGAAAGCAGCTTCATACTTCATTCGTTTTGCTGAAGGAACTATTTCTGTTAGTCACTTACTGTGCCTTGTGTGATGTGTTTTGTGTGAGCATGTCTTAATATCCTGGCCACCTTTTTCACAGTACAGCCCATATCACCTACTTGAGCCGAAGCACTGATTTACAGTATAACTTAAGCAGAACGTGCAGTTTTCGGGTAAACACCAAGATTGGTTACTGAAGTGAATATAGCATTTTATAGCTGAGAAAGGGGGTCAGCTTCCACGCCAAGTATATTCAAAAGCATGATGTTTGGCGCCAATATAAATTTCTCTACTGCTACACAAGGCATCCACTGACAACATCAATGTCAGATAATCCTTTAATAACCCATTAAAACTGTCATCAAGATGTAAACACAGCCCACTTAACGACATAAGTAATTACAGGCTTTTTGAGACACAGACAAGCATTCACAACAGCTCTGGCTATCAAAACAAATCTTGAGGGATACCAATTATGGAATCAAGTGAAACTGAAAGACCAGGCAGCCTTCTTTTTAAAACTGTAGTTTCCATTTTAAAGTAGATTTTCTGCCAATCAATGAAGTGTAATAGATGAATTAGTTTAGTTTGTTTTTAATATTCAACAGAAGAGCCGTTCTTTTCAAAGCTAAAAATCACTCAATATTGAAATCGTAGTTCAAAACGTGACAGGAGAGTTTCTCAGTTCTTTGTTTTTTTTCGGTTTTGGGTGCATTATGGCAATTTCATCACTGAGAAAAGTCCTGTATTGTACGTCAACACTTACACAATGGTAGTCAATATACCAGTCAAATTATCTTTGCGGGATGGAGCCTGTAATCAATCACAGCAGTAAAAATACGTCTAATTTGCAATATAACATCTCACTACTGAAGTTAAATTAATTTTAGTTTTGTCTTTTGAAGTTTGAAAACTAAAGAATTTCAACAGCAGATGATTTTTTTCTCTCTAATTCTCCACTTGGAACTGGAGATGCCTCATGATCCACAACTCCTCTGAGATGCCACAAATCATATCTCCTGCCAAAATGAGCCTGCCTCCATAAAAGTAGTGAGGGGTTTGAAATGCCCACCTCTATGATGGAGTAAGCAAATGAAGTTTTGCTGAGTGCAAGGACATCTTGGGGCCAAAGAAATCCCAGGCAATGGAAAGGGGATAGGAATCATTCTCCACCTATCACACAGGTGAAAGCATGAAATTCCAAGCAAATGCCTCTCTATCCATTTTCATAAAATGCTTGCAACTTTGAAGCCTGAGTTCAAGGATAGCTTGCAAGATCTATAGGAAAACCTGAGCTTCCTAATGAAAAGCTATAGCATGAGGACAGGAAGTAATGTGTTACGGTGTGCCCTGTGGAATATCAGTATTTTAGACAAGAGTTAATCTTCTTACTGTTCAGATAGGCATAAAATAACCCATGGCTATTCAAAGAGGACCAAGGAGCTTTCCTAGTGCCTAAGGCAATTTTTTGCTTCAATCAACACCATAACAATGGATTAACTAGTCTATATTGCACTGCCATATATGGAACATTGTCATGCATAAGTTATTTACTGTGCTTCCCTGCATTACAACAGTGACTTTGACAATTGAAGGTATGAAAGGTTCGAAATGGTTGCAAGCCCTTTCTCCTCCAGTGATGATATTTTTATGATTTCTGTATTGTAATAAAAGCCATAAGCAATGCAGATAATGTAAGAATGTGATATATGTGACCAAAACATTGCAGATTCTACATTGTTTTTACATTCGACACTGCTACATTTCCCACATTTTCATGAACACAGAAACTTTACAAAAATTACTAACACCTCAGCTGGGAGATATACCAATGAGATCTAGTTGCCATGGGGATTAGAATTCAAATCCATTGAGGTGGATGATAATTTAATACATTTTCACATTATCTCACAGTAAAAAAAAAAGGCTGTTTTTTTGAGATCCAACAAGGTACTACTGTGTGAAAAACAGGGTAGGAAATATTTTTGTGTTAACAACCAAGGTGTATCTTGTGAGATTTGATTTCTGTACAAAAAACAGGATAGAACAAACCGAGCTCTTTTAGATTTAAGGAATGGGGAGTCACTGAAGTCAGCCTTGTTGGCAATAATCAGATCCATAAATCCCAAACAGGGAATGTTTCTGTAAAATACATATCAATCAGAAGTATAATGTTAGGTTAAAGTGTTTAATAAGATGTATTTTGGTTGTTCTAGTTAGTGAGAGGGCAACTTCCTTTTTACTCAGTTTGACGTATCAGTTTCCTGTTAAATAATGTTTGATCTATGTTTATAATCTATAACTTTAGTTTGCTTGTTACAGTAAAAGTCATAAAATATGAAATCGTGTCAATCCATTTATTTCTATTGGTTGCTTAGGAAATTCATTCCTTTTAAAAGAAAAATCAGTCTCTAAAGCAATTATCACACTAGTGACTAAGAATGGGGCAAAAAAAAAGTCAAGCTTAAGCTCCCTAAAAAAAAATCACTTAGTTTATATATAAGATGGGACATTGAAAAATAAATATTATCTGTGTACATAAAATGTACTTGAATTTTGCCAAATGCTATTTGCTACCATCATTAGAATGGACATGAAATGTTATGCTCTACATAACTTGTAAAATCCATCCCTCTCTAAATTCTGGAAAAGGGCAACATCTTTATTAAGCAAGTGTAGAGCATTTCACTAGAATCCACTTAACTTCCTGCTCATGCTAATCCTGGCATGAAAATTCCATTGCTGTGACCAACTTTGAACCACAAAATTTCATTAAATCCGTTCTAGATTTGCAGGATGTTTATTGTAATGTGTTCAGCATGGACGAAACATTTTCTGGGGCAAATGTGCTTTCTGCAAGTTTCAAAAGGCAGTTCGATCCCACATACTGTTCTAATTTTCTGATGCTATCAGATCTGTCATACATAATGATTGTTGTAAAATATATATATATATAAAATATAGATACATTTTAAAAAGAGGAGTGTTGACTACTTTGTTTTACAAGTGATGCTAAAATACAATGTTCACTAGGGTGTGGAGGAGTAAGTTGTCTCCAAGAAAATATGTCTTCCTTGACCTGCTTGGTCCTATTCTATAATTCCTTGCACTTTTTACCCTGGAAATATGTGACCTTTGCTATTAATAAAAGATGTCTCATCAAAAAAACAACAAACTACAGAATGCAGGGGAAACAGCAATATGTTCAGGGGATGAAACCTTATCTGTATTATTAAATGATAATTAAAGCCTGTAAGCAATATTTGCCTGGGAAACAATTAAAAATGGGGAGATTAATTTCGTAGATAAAGGGGATAACTGATGATCACAGGAGAGCCTTTAAAGAGTTTCTGCGGGTGTAGGGAAATGGAGCTTCCCAGCCTATATGCTGGGATGTGTCCATCTTCAGCATATGTCAATCATCCCATCATAAATTCCCAGGTGCGGGATTCGGACACAGACTGGGGCCAAGAGAAAGTTCTGGTGACTGGAAAGTATCCGGGCACTGAAGAAGTTGCACAGTGGTGGATGGTTGGCCCTTAGGCTTTCAAGTAAAATAAAAGTTTGAGATGTTTTCCTGCACCCTGACTTGGAATCCCAATTGAGCCACAGGGAGCTATGTTAGTTTTTGACTGAGAGCCAGCACACAGAAACTCCAACCTTCTTAATTCACAATCCATGGTGCCACACCTCCCATTCTGCTCAGCCACAGCTGAATACTAAACTGAGGCTTTGATTCCTGCTAAATTTATGATTTACATCTGCCAGAACATCCATAGATTTGTTGACTATGGATTGCTTCTAAAATACATCATCACTTCAGCTTACTTATCATAGTCCCATGCTTACTTTTTAAATTCTATTTTTATTTCAGATTTTCAGCATCTGCAGTTTTTATTTTGTTCTATTGTTTATCTTACTGCCTTTTTTCTTCCAAGAAAGAACACCTCCAGAAGTTCTGCTTTTCTCTTGAGATTATTATGTGTTTCTTTTCTACTGTTCACATTTGTTGATATTGGTATTTTACGTTTGATCATGCATTTTAAAAAACTTGTAGCTATGACCACATCCACTTTCCTAGAAATCATCTCAGCTTTCACTATTCCTGACAAAAGGTTATTAACTGAACATATTAATCCCATGTGTTTTACCACATAAATGCTGTCTGGCCTGCTGAGCGATTCGAGCATTTTCTGTTTGTACTTACTGTTTCTTTGCTTTTTATGGGGAGAAGAATTGAACCAAAGCTGTCACAGGACCACTGAAAGCAGAAGACAGTAAGCTTGACTTTCCTTCTGGGGTCTAGCTCCACATATCAGCTTCAGTTCGATGTTGGAAACCTGGAAGTGTCCGTGGTGGATGTCGATCAAGTAAGCCAATTAAGAAGTTACGTCTGGAAATGCAACCAGTTAAGCACAATGGGTAGATTGGACCTTCACTAATGTCCAACCAGCCAACACCATGAAAAGAGGTTGCTATGAGCAAAATAGGCAGGAGACTGTGAAAAGCCTTCAAAGTAGAGGATGGCCTGCAGCTGGAACTCCTCAGCAGATCTGCGCTGGGGAGATGAGATGAAATGTTGAAGGCTCCCCCAGCTTTCTGTCAGGAGATCACTTTCAGTGGAATGATGGGCCCTAGTCTCAACAGGGTGGCTGGCTACAGTTACAGCATGTCTCCCTAAATCAGCCAGGAAGTGACCCTGATTCACTACCAACTGTTGCTGGGTGGGTAGCATCCGCTGTGTTAACCTCACCTAATGGCAAGATTTTTCTCCCAGCCCCACCACCTAATCTTCTTCCACAGGACCAGGGAATATCTATGTCAACTGGCTGAGGGTAACAGTGCACTCTAAAATTACTGTAATTCCCAAATCAGTAGTCTTCTGGACCAGCTGCAGCCAAAATTATAAGGCAAAGCACTCTCACTATCGCACTGTAATATGTAAATTGTACCTTACAACATTGATACTGTCCATATTACATATACCATGTTGTTGCTCAAGTAATGAGCAATCACTAACAGTTACAGAATTATAATTCACAATTATTATTTCATAAGAAAAACTGGTGTAATCTATGTGTACTTATTATACAAAGTGCTTCATGAACATTGAAAAGCAGTTGCGTTGCAAGCAATTTTGGTGGCCATCTTGTGTACAAGATTCCCACAATAACAACTAATTAATGTACTGAGAGAGAAATGTTCCCCAACATACCAGAACTTTCTGCTCCTCTATGAATGTGATTTTTCTCAAGAATTAAACCACCAGAACATGCATCACATTTAACAATGAAGCACTTTTGCCATGTTGCATATGTTATTTTGACAGAGTCTAATTTGAGGCTTGAATGCAAAACCCTCTGAGTGAGAGTTGCGAGATATCTACAGGCTGCACATTCTGATCACTTAATCTGAGCTAGCAATATCCTTTCTCCCCGAGCACTCCAACCACCCTCTGCCCCACACTTCATTTCAGCTCTGATGAAAAGTCATCTAGACTCGAAATGTTAGCTTGCTTTCTCTCTACGGATGCTGCCTGACCTGTTGTGACCTCCAGCAGTTTTTGTTTTCACTTCAGTAATTTGCCCCTACATTGTGTTATCATACCTTACAATCTGAATTCAATAAAAATCTAGAATTAAGAGAGTCTAACAAAGACCATGAAACCTTTGTTGTTGGAAAAAAACTCATCTGGTTCACCGCTGCCTTTTAGGGAAGGCAACTGCCATCCTTACATGGTTTAGCTGCCATGTGACTCCAGACCTAAAGCAATGTGGTTGACTCTTAACTGCCCTCTAGGAAATTAGGAATGAATAACAAATTGTCCAGCCAGTGATGCCCACATCCCATGAATGAATAAAAAAATTAATCATACTGTACAAAACATTTCTTGTTCATTTCAATTTTGTTCCAACCTAAAAATTGTACACAATCCCTTGGCCAATAAGACAGAAAATGAGGTAAAACCACCAAGACTCTCCTACCCAGACATGGATTGAGTGAAAAGTTTTTGAAAATAGTATTGCTTTAAACGTTGATAATTTTGAGTCAAGTGGACCACTATGAGCACCCAAGGATAAAACGCCAGAATGAATACCTCACAATTATGTATTCCTTTTACTGCACATATTGTACTCATGTTTGGACCACAATTCTCAGACTTACTTTTAAGAGCCATTGCACAATATTCCATGGTCTACAGTTGCCTAGCCACATATCAACACTCAATTCTATTACATAGGTGCTTCCAACCTCAATATGTCACTAAATGTAATCCTAATTCCTGTTTTCTGGTGTTAATCCAAATTCTCCCCTCTTGCCATTGCCAGATAATTTCTTACTTAAGACTGTGGGCAACCATATGAAAAATTCACCACAATTTAAAAGCAACATGATAAATAATATTTTGTATTAACAGAAAGCAAATGTTAATTTTTTTTTAACATTTAGAATTATTTCATAAAGTTACAACTTTTGAACTGGTAGTAGAATCAAAGCCCAAAACAGCAACTCATGCATGCAAAGTTAAACATGACAACATATTGGATATATAAAGTAAAAATATCTACTGTATGAAATCTGCTGCTTGAAGTAGTACATAACTGAAAGCGATTTATGATGCTTACCACACAAGAGCTTGTATCAGCTATATTCATCAGGATTTTTGATGTGTATCATTAGATGGGGGTGACATACTCTCATTCCTATCCCAACTCTAATCTCACATACTATGGACACTTCTGTTTTGTTTTGAATTTCTGATAAGTTGCCAGCAAATTAATGTAAACATATCTTACATTTGACGATTTATTTCTAAGTAATCATGGTGAGCTGTTGAATGAATTTATTTTAACTTACTGTGTGATGTTTTCCAGGAAAATTGATTGTAAAGAAAAAAACATTTGATAACTTAATTCTTCATAATAGACTTCGACTGTATGTTTTGCAATAGCAACAATCCAGATCTTTGGGCTGAACTTTAAATAAAGTGTCACATATTCCATCAAATAATTATATGTGCTACCAGATTTCAAAATTAAATTCAAGCCCTCTCTCCACATCCAGCTGTTGTGATTTCCTTTGGACTTAGACTGTTGATCCAAGTCTGTCTCCAATTCCTTACCCCTAATAACTATTATAACTGCAGGTGCTGTTGAGCAAAAGTACAACAAAATTTAATTATATTAGTCTTGTTGCTGTTGTTAACTGCATCAACTTTCATAATACCAAAGAGTCAACTTACTCTAGTTTCTTGTTAACACTGAAAATGTTGCAATTGACTAAAACAGGGGTCTGTGCCACCATGTTTATAGATGGCCAGAACGAATTGCAAAGCTGGACAAATAATTTGCCAATTTGTATTTTCCCCAGTCTCTATTGCTTTTAACAATGGATTTAATAAGGTTCAGTTACTTACTTGAAATGTACAATGATTGGAAGTGAGAGAAATTGATTGCGCCTGAATTTTTTTTGGAAGGGGAGCATGGTGGTGAGAAAAGTGGGTAGAGAAAAATGAAGACTTAATGCAAAAAGAAGAGCATGCTGAGAAAACCGAATCACTCCACACGTTTAAGATGATTAGGTCAATTTGATGTAAAGAATTAGCAGAGAAAGAGTTAAACCCTTTCAATGTAAACTGAGAAGGATAGCTCAAAAATAGGTTTAGCAACATGAGTATTTCCATCTCTGTCTCATCTCTTACTGGCCCATGATAGATGAGCCATCATAATTCAAATATGTGTAAAAATCAGAACCAAAGTTTCTATTGAAAGAGAAATAGTTCAACAAATAAATATTTTTACAGAATTGAAATTCCTCAGTACCTACTTTTTACAAATAAATGATTGAGAACAGAGATTTGCAACTAACAAATTTGTGTGGAATATAAAACCTCAAGGCTGAAATTAGTTCAAATGCTAGTGTAAAATAGCTAAGTAAATGGAAATCAAAATTTGACAGGGGTAAAACAACCTGTCAATTTGCTGTAAATGAATTTGCCTTACCACATGAGATAGGATTTCACTCCTCATGTTCTCAGGCACTGTATGTTCTAAACCATGTTATTCTTACTATTAAATCTTCTTCGACTGCTTGAAATGACTTGGTCATTATTTCAAGTATCTTCCTCTTGATGCTCCACTTTTTGGCAAATTACTTTCGAGAAGACTGAGAATTTTCACTCAATTGCTTCAGGTCGTAAAAATACATTCTGAGCTTTTATAATTTTCCACTACTATTTTGTGTACGAACAGGAATAAGCCATTCAACTCCTCAAGCCTGCTCCACCATTCTACATCAGAGCTGATTGTCTACCTCAATGCCATATTCCTGTGCTATCCCTACATAGCTTGATGTCATTATTAACTAGAGATTTATCAATTTATGTCTTGAATTTGCTTAATGACTAAACTTCCACAGCTCTCTTAGATATATAATTCCAAAGATTCACCACCCCTTGACTGATGAGGTTCCTCCTTTGTAGTCAAAGGCTTACCTTTGTAGTCATTTTTATACAAAAATAACTGCTGAGTGTAAATGAACCAAAAGGTACATGCATTTTCAAAACTGTTGAATTGTTATTATGCCAGCAGAGTAAAAGTCTCGTTTCATGGCCTGGTATTATCACTTGCATGACAGACTGGCAAGGGAAGAAATTGGTGATGGTAGTTAAAAAGTGAATTCTGTAGTGTGCATACATGCACGGTTCCAGGGTATCCATATGTCCCACCATAGTGATGAGACATGTATAAATATATTTACATCAAGATCACAGCCTGATTTGAAACTAGCATATGCTGTACCAATTTCCCTGGATGGGCTACATATTCTCCAAAGTGGCAGTTCCAGTACTCATTGTGGGTTAGGAAAAATAGCTGCACTACCTCAGGCCGTCATGGAAGTTTTCAGTCTCCCCAGCCCTCCCTTCAGCTTTCTCTCCACCCAGCCATCCAGATTAGATTGCCCCCAGCCCACCACCTGATTCTCAACTGGAGATTCCTCCATCCTCCATCCCTGATTGTCAATTTTTCTCCAACTTCCTGCTGATGAAGATGGTCTCAGTAACCCTTTGCCATTCTGCTCTCTTCCTCCCAGCACTTGGTCAGCTGCTGAGTGGGAGGTGGAGTTGCAAATGAGGCCCCGCCATTAATGTCAAAAGGATCTTTGCACTTGCTAGGTTTAGCCTCAGCCTCTCTATCTATCCATAAATATCAGGAATATTTATTTTACAGTGCATGGACCAAAAAGAATCAATTGAAATACAGACAACCACATTTGATGAGATTAACAGGTTACATTCACATGAACAAAAGTCTATCTGTACTGTAATATTTCTGTTTGTGGGTCTCATTTATTAAAGCAAAACTTCAATAACAAATAATTTTATTTTGAATATAGTCACTTATTCTCTGTAGTTACAAACAGATCACCACAATGCTGCACTGTCACATTCTGCACTGTGGGCAAAACATGGATTGCCAGACTCAAAAACATGATGCATTTCCATACCTAGGAGCTGAGGTGAAGAAATCACTTTAATTTAAGAAAAACTGAGTAGAAATACATGAGTGTGATCTCAAAGTTCTCACGTGGTCGCCTGGGGTAAAATCCACAATTGGGAGAAACTTAAGAGAAGAAAGGTACAAATTAAAAATGGCAAAATGAAAGATTACTAGAATGCAGGAAATCCTTTGCACTTTCACGAAGTTTTGGTGTCTTACAAAATTGGATTTAGGGAAGGAAACAACAATGAGATATTGATCACCATGTGGTTCTTAACCAGAACAGTCATTTTATACAATCTTCTTTGAAACAAAATAACATTAGTAGTGCCCAAATAGTATATCACACAGTATAATACACCATTTGTAAATGATCAATGAGATCCTTCAATGAGAGTACTAATTTTTAACCACTCTTTGGAATTTGCAGGATTACAGTTCTCTGAAGCATCCTGTAGGTTTGCTTTTACTGCTGGACCATACATGACACTCAGCAGGTCTGTGTAATTCACGGACCACGTAGCACAGTCTAAACACTTTTTCACCTTCACGGACTGCAGATAGATTTTAACATTTGTTGCTTTTAATTAACAGAAGGAAGGGAATCAGTTCACATGAAGAATGAAACATAGAGATACATTATCGTAACATACGGCAACTTGAAATATTGGGACTCTACATTTGAAGGCTTAGATTGCATTTTTCTCAATCTCATGTGCAGCTTCCCCAGTGTAACTGACTGTGGGCTATTCAATGTCATATGGTCTTTAATAGGCTTTAATGATTGGAGAAACCTCTAGAATTCAGCTATTGTGTGCAACAATATTTTCCAACTCATATCACATGTGTACATTTAGTGAGTGATTATCATACTGAGAATTAAGTAAATTCTACAGAAACCTAAACATTAATTTATCCTACTCAGACAATGGGCTAAATGATGTGCAAACTGGTGAGGCTGGGTTTGCATTAATTTTTTAAAGTATATATTACAGTCCTGGCAAGAAAAGCCTGTGGTAAACAACAAATGCAGATTAATAGTGGGATAACGTAGCGGGGGGTGGGGGGTGGTTGGGGGTGGGGGGGTGTAGATTAAGGGTGAAATAGCTTCAAATGAATAAATAACAAAAATCAAAATGAAGGTCAATTCCTACACATCTACTCTTAAAAAATTAGAATTCAATGAGACCAATTGGAGAGCATTTTTTTAAACTGAATATCAGGAATGTGGGGAATTGCAGTCATCAAGATTGTGCCCAATATACAGTGCTAATTTAAATGCTCTGAAAGTGTTAAGGAGAAATTTAGAATTTTCTGAGATTGACACAGTTTTCGTTTAAACTTTCCTGCCATTTAGCAATGTTAGCTAGTAAAAAGACACAAGTCATGCCACGTTGAAAAATTCCATTTCAATTACATATACATAAGTGAAGGCTAGAAACAATGGCTCAATAGCAACAATGCATAAATACATAGAACCTGCAGTATAATGCATGGTCCCAGGAGAACATTGCAGTTAAGAAACCCCACCACCCAGGAGTAATGCAACCTGCTTGACTGGCTTCCCACCAACACTTCAAGCAATCACTCCTTCCACCACTGGTGCACTACGGTCGGAGTGTGCCATCTACAAGATGAACCACAACTTTGCCAAGGCTTCTTCTTCCAAAGTTTCTCCTAAACGCATGATCACTCAGAGAACAAGGCAGCAGGTGGACAAGAGCATCACCACCTCCAGGTTCTTCTCCATCTCATCCACTATTCTGTGCATGATCTTTATCACTTCTTTCTTCATCTCTGGCTCAAAATGCTGAAACTATCTATCCGACTGCATTGTGGGACTACATTCACCTTCTGAAGGACAACTAGAGATGGCAATAAATCCTGCCCTCACTAGTGACATTCATCACATAAATTTAAAACCCCATTATTGACCCCATTTAAGAAAACTTAAATCCTCTACATAAAATTATTTCAGTTAAATAGATATTTTCATGCTGCTCCTGAAAATGTCGTCCTGAACTCCCACACTAAATTACAAGTATTTAAAAATATTACAAGTGGTATTGAAATACAAAATGAACACACAATTATTGGGAATTTGAGCAAACATCTTGCACTTACATTGACATTTATCTTGATCTTAAGTCAGGAGGTAAAATTAACAATAAAGGGGTTGGGAAGGGAGAAAACTCCAGTTGGCAAACAGAGCAGTGGTCCTAACAGCAAACTTGGGAGACATGATTGTATGCTACCCTTGAGACAAAAATGCAACTGTTTACCATAATGCTCTGCACTCTGCCTGTTAGCCAATTTCATGTGCATTCTGTCACTGCCTCTTTAAACTCCTATTTTGCATTTGGTCTGGTATATGGCAGCTTATCAAACAACACTTAGACATAAAATAGTAGATCAGACCTTGATCGGCTAAAAAACTGCTGGTTATTTGTATAGCTAAGTCTGCAATGTTAGAAAAACATAAGAATGAGGAACAAGACTAGGCAATTTAGCCTCTCAGACATGTTCTGTTATATAATACAATTATTGCTGATCTCATTTTCGCCTCAAATCCACTTTCCTACCTGCTCCCCATAGCCTTTAACTCATTGCTAATTAAAAATCCATCTACCTCCTCCTCAAATTTATTCAGTGTCTCAACATCCACCACACTCCGGGGTAGTGAATTCCACAGATTCACAACTGTTTGAGAAGTAATTCCTCCTCATCTGTTATAAATCTACCACCCCATAGCTTAAAACTATGACTTCTCTTTCCAGATTGTCCCACAAGGGGAACATTCGCGCTATGTCTACTTTGTCAATCTCGTTTAGCATCTTATATACTTCAATTAGATCTCGTGTCATCCTTCTAAAATCTAGTGCAAAAAGGCTTAAACTGCTCAAACTCTCCTCATAAAACAAATTTTTCATCTCTGGAATTAATCTGGAGAACCTTCTGTGAACTGTCTCCAATGTAATTACATGCTTCCTCAAGTAAGGGAACCAAAACTATACACGTTACTCCAGGTGCGATCTCACTAATAACTTGCACAACTGCAACAACTCTTCCCTACTTTTACTCAATTCTTTTAATAATAAATGCCAAAATTCTGTTTGGTCTCCTTATTACCTGCTTTGCCTGCAGACGAGTTTTCATGCACGAGACACACAGTTCCCTCCGTACTTTCTGATCCATGTTTAGTGATTGCCTTTCTCCGATGTTTGTAGGAGTCATACAGTGATAGACGAGGCCCACTAAAGCAACTATTTCATCAAGATTAATGGTAGATATATCCACAACAGCTCAATCAATCTCCTTCATTGTGGATTGACCTTATTTTAATTGTTGAGCATGGTCATTATTGTAAATGCAATTTGAACTGGTTAAAGTATCGTATTATCATGGATAAACTGGTGTGTCAATCCATTAAATCGACTAACTTGAATAATAAACAATAAAACTGAAGCTTAATAAGTATTTCATTACTTGAGGGACTTTGTCAAGGCATGTTTAGACTTGGCAAAGATTCCGTTTTGATTAAATAAGGCTAGACGTTCAAACAGTGAAGGAAGATTACATTAGTATCCAATTAACAGCAGTTGGAAAATCATAATCTAGGTAGCAATTGATTCATTAGATTCTACTACGAGTTCAGCGCAGTGGCAAATAAACGCTGCCAGTGAGCTACAAATAAAATTATTCCCAATCACAAAGGGTCGTTTAAGGAAAGTTAAGCACAACAATCACATTCTAATCTTCTGAAAGTCTTATGATATGAATGTTATATATCAGACCTGGAGCGATCTTGAAAACTGCCAAGACTGTCACAGCAATTGGTGGAATTCAATCATGCTGAACAGGGCTTTTCACAAAGATTGCCTTTAATTAGATCACCATCAGGAGATTGGCTCAATGCAAATCATCATTTTACAAAGTTTGGAATGTCACAGTTAAAGGTCTAGATTTTCCTCTCTGTTGCCTGGTTGGATCTTCCTGATCTGATTACAAAGGATTTATACTCCATCTTATTGAAACTGATAAAATTGATCACAGACCCCCAATCACTAATCAGACTGCTTTGGCATCCATCCAATTGACACGCTGCATGCACCGTTCATGCAGTGACAATGCACTAAACACATGATCACTGGCCAATCCCATCAGGGTTCATTTGAATACAATATCCAGATCAGTTAGAACTATGCGACATACACTTTAGAAATTTACTGGTATCATCAGTCTAACAGACTTGCAGCAAAAAGTCTCTCCCAGGGTTAGCTGATTGCTGTCCCATTATACCTTATTATACTTCTCAAAACCTGTCAAATTGCCCATGTAAGGGTCTCAATTAGTACCTGTGTAGAAAGACAATACGTGAGTCTTCCCACACAGACTTAATGAGGAAGAGAGGGGAAGGTGGTTGAGTCTCCATCCTTCATCTGATTAAGTGACCCCCAAAGTCCAAGCACATGCGTGATGCTTCAAATCTGCCAGTGTATGCAGAAGTAAGACTGAAAAATATTGGTTTTGTAAGTGCTCATTGTTTAGTTACTCAAGAACTGCTAGTGTAGTACATCGTGTGTGTATATTCAAAACGTAAATAAACAGCTACTACAGTCCTGTTCATTCAGTACTGATCATTTTCACAAAGGCAGCAAAATTGGAAGATGCGCAGACACAAGGTAGCTAGAAGACCATGCCTAAATTAAGAACAGCGGGAAACTGCAGCCTGTACATATGAGGAATGAGTTGCAACCCTAATTATCCAAACCTAAACAGTCTATATATCGCACAGTATTCAGTACAAAACAACTAATGTCTGAGAGTCTTAATAGCACCTTTGAGGTTTGTTGCAGGCGGACTGAGTAGATGTTATCAAGTTCCTTGAAACTGACTTAAAGACACAATAGGGATTACAGCAGAAATAAATACTTTATTCCCATTTGGCATCTTTTATCATTTGCATTTAAGCTTAAATTCCATTGGCAGTCATGAACACCTCCACTTTTGTTAAATAACATAGAATTATTCTTAATTTTTACATTACCCTTGAAAGAAAAAAAATCAAATTAAATATATTTTAGATTTTTTGCCCAGTGAAGCTATTAGAGATCAAAACCAAAGATGATGGCAGAGAAATATGTTGGACATTTGAACCGTTAGCTCATATTTACTTCCATGGGTAAGAACTGCAATTAGCTAATATTTTAGAAATTATTTCATCATTGATTTTCCCTCTTATTTCCACATTTCCAAGTTGGCAGTATCTTGTAAGGGTTGAATTGGCCTGTGCTTTGCAACATAAAAACAAAATACTGTTGTTTTTGGAAATCTGAAATAAAAACAAAGTGCTGGAGAAACTCAGTAGGTCTGGCAGTATCTGTGAGAATGAAATAGAGTTAACTTTTCAAATCCAATACGAGTCATCTTTGGTTCTGAAGAGTCATATCTGACTCAAAACATCCACTCTGTTCCTCTCTTCACAGATGCTGCCAGACCTGCTGAGTTTCTCCAGCACTTTTTGTTTTTATTTGCATTTGGAGACACTTTTGTGCGCTTTCTTCCCTGACTGATCCACCCAGACTGAAGCTGTGCAGAGAAATAATTTCCCTCACAGCAGTTTATAACCAAGTTAAAAGACTGCAGTAACTTATTTCCTACAGCAAAGACACATCAGTTAAGTTCAGATGGAGTTGCATTGCTGTTGTGCTGAAAAGGCACCACAATGATTAGCTTTCATAGAAGTATTTCTGAAGAATAAAACAGTTGCCCCTTTATTATGCACTCTGCCTTTGTTACATTATTGTAGGAATGAAGGTCTCTAATTCACAATTCCTGAAGGATATTTTTGCAAAACTTTCAAATGCTCTGAAGAATTAATATTGGTTTTCAATCCTCAACACCTCATGCCTTTTGTCTGTCCTTTCCTGATGCTGCTCTTGTGACAATTTAGCTGACAGTTGCCATGCACAACTGTGCCCAGCCACCATTTGACATGATTAAGCCTGAACTTTGAGCTGAACATCTGCAGGTCCAAGTATAATACAGCCAATCAAATCTTCACTTGATGTATATATATGTGCACTTCTAGAAGGGTTCATTGTGATCGAATGTATGCTCTTTCTCTTCCCTTTCTAGGAATGGGGCAACTAGACTACCCCAACTGCGTCTGCAGCTAAGCCTGTTTAATACAGATCAATCTGGAAATCAGAAATGCCACTTTTTTAAAAATTGCCTCAGGCACAATGTTCCATCAAGTGTTTAAAAGTGAAATACCAATCTTTTAAAAACTAAAGTGCAGGCATTTTTAAAAATTGAAGTGAGAAACTGTCTAGTTCTTTGATTCAACTTGTAAACAGAAAATTGCATATTTTACTTTTGTTAGATTACAAGCTGTTGCTGGAGTATCAGGCATTTTGGTTAAAGGATAGTTCTTATTTCTGTCTGTTCATATATATCAGATTGCTTTGAGTTAACTCTCACTTGTTAAAGTAGGTTTCTTCGAATAGCCGTTAGGCTATGGGAGACTTGTGATTTGTCTGTCAATATCCAAAATAACTTCAGTCTTACTCTGCTCCCAACAACTTCTAGCACTAATCTTGAGACATCTGTACTTGTTACAGCACTTACAGTTCCCTCCAGCTACATCTTGTTATGTCACTCTATGGTGATGAAATAAAGGCGCTGCAATTGCTGATGTAAGATACGCTGTGTACATGACTTTCAAGAGCATTTATTTGGGTGTGTGCAGATTGCATCTTTGAATACCTCAAAACTTTTTTTAAAAATTGAATCCATCTTTACATAGTCTCCTGCAGGATTAAACCAAATAGATCTGTCTATAGTTTTGAACTGTAAACACTTAATGCTTTAACTTTGCTGGGTTTGTGTAGAAACTTTCTAAGAATTGATACCATTTTTTCTCCCTTGTGATTTCAAACAATACAGTAAGAACTCATGAGTTAGCAGACAGCATGCTACAAATACATCCTTTCTTAAAAAAAGAGAAACCTCTAACAGCTTGTGCAGAACATCCCTTTCATGAAAAGCATTCCAAACCTGGAAACATTTCAAAAACAGGGTCCTTCTGTTGCACTTCTTTATCCTTCTGTCAGTAACTACACAGTTTTGCACTTGGAGCTAATTTGCTTTGATGATTGAGGTAGGGCTGCCAATAGGTGGTGTCACAATGCAGCTTGCTCCAGAAAGAAAATGGCCACGTTGTAATTGAACTTTCTCTCTTAGCAATATCCAGAGTTTCCATCTGATTCTAGAGTTTTTCTTCTTCATATCCATGAACAAGGCAGAATTTACATCTTGATGTTTTCTGTTTATATTTTAAATACCATGAAATTCATACACTTCACTGCTTAGAAAGTTTTGCCAAAGCATTTATACAACAGCAGTGGAAGCCAACACCACCAACAGCGCAACACTGTGGGGGTAATGAGGAGGTTGAAGTTACACAATCTCACAGCAATTGCAATTTGGCAGCTTTGCAATATGGCAGCTTTGCAATATTGTCATCAAAATCTATCCACCTACTGAGAACTGACGGAGCTTCATTCCAACTGCTCTGTACCTATGTTTTGCAGAAAGAAGCTTGATTACTGACAGCCTGTCATAAATCAGGCATTTCATTTATTTGTAGCTTGATCTTTTGCAGGAGTTTTGGGAGAGGGAAGGGTTTGCACCCTTCAAATTACGACTCTTGACACTAACCCTACTTTCAATCTTGTATCAATATTCTTCTGAAATTGCTCACTAGGAGGATCTGAAGAATTGTCCAAAACAATTACATTTTGGCACTTGGTGAAGTGCCTCAACGTTATTCTCTATTTCTTCATGGCAATGTGGTAAACATTAGCATCATGGGGGTATGAGCATATTATTAAATGTCACTAGCCTGTGATGCCATTCACTGAGATTATGGCTTATCAGTGTCCTTCCTTCTACTATATCCCTTAAAGCTCTTGTCTATCAAAAGCTATTGATTTCAAGTTTAAAAAGATTATTTGGACGAGCATCTTCTACACTTCGGTTGGGCATGGATCGTAGTGGGAGGGGTGGAGAATGGATGGATTATTGGGACAAAGTGTTTCCTTACATCTTTCCTGACATCTTTCCTGAATGGTCTGGCTCTGATTTTAAGGTTAGGTCCCCTTGTACTCAACTCATCCACTGATGGAAAAGGTTTAACACATCAAGACGTTTCATAAGCCACAAAATTGCCATTAAAAACACCCATTAACATTCTCAGTCTAGGAAATACAATCCTTGTTTATGCAATTACAAAATATTGGAATGGTTACAGCAAAGAAGGTGGCATTCAGGCCATTGTCTTTCCACTAGCTCTCTGATGGAGGAATTCACCCAATATCACTCCCATGTATATTTCAAAACCCCCAATGAATCACAGAATCCCTACAGTGTGGAAACAGGCCCTTCGGCCCAACAAGTCCACACCGATCCTTGGAGCATCCCACCCAGACCCATCCCTCTGTAACCCACACACCCCTGAACACTATGGGCAATTTAACATGGCCAATCCACCTAGCCTGCACATCTTTGCAGGAGGAAACCGGAGCACCCGGAGGAAACCCACGCAGACATGGGGAGAATGTGCAAACTCTACACAGACAGTCACCCGAGGCTGGAATTAAACCCGGGTCCCTGGCACTGTGAGGCTGCAGTGCTAACCACTGAGCCGCCCCCAATGGTCCTGCATTTTTTTTTTCCTTTTCATGTGATGATCCATTTTCTTTCTGGAACACCAGAAATGACTGCAGCATCAACAAACTCTCAAGCAGTGCATTCCTAGTCATACACTGCGTAAAAAGGTTTTGCCTCATGTTAGCATTGCTTCTTTTGCCACTTAATCTGAATCTAAGCCCTCTGGTTCTTGATCTTGCCTTCAATGGTAACCGTTTCTCTTTCTCCCATTGTTTAGACTCCTCAGGATTTTGAGTATCTCTACCAAATCTCCTAGCTATTTCCTCTTCTCCAAGTAAAAAACAGACTGCAGTGATCCAAGAAGGCAGCCCATTATCACCATCTCAAATAAATAAAAAAAGTCCCAACTTTTCCGCAAAACTAAGGGTCCTCATTCGTGTGCCTGCTCTCGCAAATTCTTCCTCCACGTTCTCTAATACCTTCACATCCTTCTAAACATGAGGTGCCCAGAACTGAATGCAATATTCCAGTTGAAGCCAAGCCGTGTTTTGTACAGGTTGAACATAACATTCTTGATATTGTACTTTAACCCCTGTTAATAATTTTTCTTTTTTTTAATTCACTCATGGGACATGGGCATTGTTGGCTGGCTAGCATTTATTGCCCTTCCCTGTTGGTCTTGAGGAGGTGGTGGTGAGCTGCCTTCTTGAATCACTGCAGTTTATGCATTGCAGATAAACCCAAAATACCCTTACGGAGGGAATTCCAGGAATTAACCAATGAAGGAATAATGATATATTCCCAAGTCAGGAAGGTGAGCGGTTAGAAGGGGAGCTTTGGTAATGTTTCCATGTATACACTCCCCTTGTCCTAGATAATAATGGCCAAGGGTTTAGAAGGTGCCGGCTAAAGATCTTTGGTGAATTTCTGCAGTGCATCTTTAGATATTACACATTACTGAGTGTTGGTGATGGAGGGACTGGATGTTTGTGGGTGTGCTGGCACTCAAGTGGAAATAATCCTAGGATGCACTTGCCATGTACTTTATTAACTGTTCTCCCAACATGTCTTGCCACTTTCAATCATTTATGCACAAACACACACGTGTTCTTCCTACCAAAATGAATCATTAAAAACTCCTGTGAGTTATATTTCATCTGCCAGTCATCACCCATTTCAGACTATCTATGTCCAGTTGAGTCCCACGCTATCCTCTTCTTAAGTTCTAACTATTTGCAAATTTTGAAATTGTGTGTGTACTATAGGTCTAAATCATTAATATTGATCAAAAAGAGCAATTCCATTATAAACCTTCCCTCAGTCTGAAAAACAACAGTTCACCTCAACTCTCCACTTGCTGTCATTCAGCCAATTTTGCATCAGTGTTGCAACTCTCTCTTATTCCATGAGCTCTAACTTTCTTTACATGTCTAATGTGCAGCATCTTATCAATTACCTTTTGAAAGTTCATGTACTCCACTTTAACAGCATTAGCCTCATCAACCCTGTCTGTTACCTTACCATGAAAATCACAAGTTAGTTAAACATGATTTGCTCATAGTAAAATGATGCAGGTTTTCCAAAATTAACCTGCATTTAATCAAGTAACAATTAACTTTGCCCAAATTAACATTTCTCAAAGTTTCCATACCACTGTCTGGGCCTATCTTTACACTTTATTTCAACAATAATGTAACATTTGAAATTCTGCAGTCAATCATCAGTAAAGTGATGCAAGATGTCATCAACAGTGTTATCAAGTAGCATCTGCTCAGTAATTTCCTGCTCACTGATCCCAGTTTGGATTCCATCAGGGCCACTCATCTCTAGACCTTATTACAGCTTTGGTTTAAACATGGGTAAAACAGCTGAATCCCAGAGGTGAAACGAGAGTAATAGCACTTGATATCAAGGCCATATTTGATGAAATGTAGCATCAGAAAACCCTAGCAAAACTGGAAGTGATGGCAATCAGGGGAAAATTCACTGCTGGTTGGAGTCACATATGGCACCTAGGAAGTTTGTTGGAGGTCAGTCATCTCAATTCGAAGATATCTCTGCAGGAGTTCCTCAGGATAATGTCCTAGGCTCAACCATCTTTATCTGCTTCATCAATCAGCTTCCCTCCATCATAGGGTCAGATGTGAGGATGTTTGCTAATGATTATGCAATGTTCAGCACAATTCACAACTGCTCAGATACTGAAGCAGTCCATATTTTGAAGCAACAAGATCTAGACAATGTCCAGGTATGGGCTAACAAGCCTCATGTAACAAGGGAACCACACAAATGCTAGGCAATAAGCATCTCCAATAAGAAGCAATTTAACCACTGCTCCTTGACATTCAATGGAGTTACCATCATAGAATCCCCTACTATCAATATTCGGGGGGTTACCATTGACCAGAAACTGAACTGGACTCACCACATAAACACGGTAGCTACAAGAGAACCTCAGAAGCTAGAAATATTGTAGTGAGTAACTCATCTACTGACTCCCCAAAGCCTGGCAACCATCTAGAAGGCACAAGTGATGGAATACTCCCCACTTGCCTGGATGAGTGTAGTTCCAACAATACTTAAGAAGCTTGTCACCATCCAGGACAAGGCAGCTCGCTTGATTGTTTATGGATGTGGTGCCATTCAGTTACTGCACCACTGATGCTCAGTGGTAGCAGTGTGAAATTTACAAGATCCACGGCAAAAATTCCCCGAAGATCCTTACACAGCACCTTCCAAATCCACAATCAATTTGATCCAGAAGGGCAAGAGCAGCAGATACATGGAAACACTACTACCACCTGCAAGTTTCCTTCCAACCATTCACCATCCCGACTTGGAAATATGCTGCCAATGAAGGCTGTTCATTACTATATTGCTTTCTCCACCTCACAAACATTGCTAAAAATGGTAACTGATCACAACTAATCTAATGGGTTCACAGTATGTTCCTCAAAGGACGGATGTAAGGTTTTCTCAGGGAAGCACAGGGTTAATTGAATTAAAGTTGTAATACCTTAAAAATAATTACTTATTTCCACCACAATACTGACTTGAAAAAGCTTGCTATAAGATATGACAGATTCTTTTTAGAGCAAAAGCACAACACTTTACCACACTAAATTCATAAAATATCCTGTAAAGAAGCTTTTGTACTAGTGGAAAATATCAGTGTACTTTTGTTTATTTTGACACTGTTGTCTGGATTTTCACCCTTGAGGTGGGAAGTAGGAGTTGGTTAAGTTGGAAAAGGGATGTCGGTGTGGACTGCAGATGAGCCAGCCAACCCTGAGATGAGGTCAGAGGCAGCTACAGAAGTTGCCAGGTGGCATGGCAGGCTCTTTAAAGGCCCATCACAATGCTCTGTCACTTCATCCAGTTATAAATGTATACAATAAGGACCTGCAGCCCTCACTCCTCACTCACACACAATTTACATGCCCTATATATTCCTCATGTCTCCTAACTAACCTCTTTGGTCCCTCATGCAAAGTTATTCCCTCCTCACTCACTCCTCGAGCTCTCCATATCTGTGGCATGGCTGGGAGACCATACATCCATGACTCTGCTGAGCCTTCTGAGGTCCGTCCTGATTGACTGCTCATCTGTCTTAGTTGTACTGTAAATTTCATAGTGTCAATTTACACCAGGTTAAGAGGCTTCAGATCCTTACCATTTCTCGTAATCATACTTTAAATGTTCCAGATGTATGATAGTTTCATTGCTTTTTATAGAAAGTGTGCTTATTTCAACACATTGGAAACAATGAATGAATTAGTGTTTCTTTTAAAAACCTTTATTTCATACATACCATTATCATTAAACATTTCATTGATTGAATACAGTTTTTAATGGGCGAAAAGTCATGGAAAAAACATTATCTTGCATGGGTTCCATGGCTGGGGGTGGGGGGCAAGGAGGAGGCATTGGGGGAAGAGGGAAACTTACATTTCAAAGGCTCCCTCATTCAGACTATGGTTCATTACACATCAGGTATCGTGAATAATGAGTATTTCAAAAGGTGGCTTGACTTCATCAAAACTGCAGAGAAGTAGGCTGTGCCTACCTCCACAATGATTGCTGGCCAAGCCAGAAGTGCCAGCTTTGGTAACCTAAAGTAATCCACATCATTAAAAGACCCAAAGGAAAGTCAGAATTCTCAGAAATAGATCAGAAATCTTGGAATCGGGATCCAGCACCATTTTTAAAGTGTTCCCGAAACATTTGTTTTCAGTGAAAATCCAGGCCTGTACCGCCAGCAGAAGGAAGTTGATGACATTAAAGGTTCTGTTTAATTTGGACACGTATTATTTATTATCAGGTTAACAAAAGTTTGATTGTATTTCTCATTTTAAATTAAAAAACAACAGAAAAAAAAAATCTTAACTTTACCTCTTTGATCAAAGGGTCAAAGTAGATTTAAGAACATATTATTAACTGAACTTCTGTTTAGACATAATATTTAATGTGCATCAGATGGGTTACAAAGGAAATAGTTACAGTGAGAATATGACACATTCAGGGAAATCGCTCCCTGACTTGCTCTACTGCTATCAACCAAATTGTACTGATAGTCGGTGTAAAGCTCACTGAAGGAAGGAAGTCTTTAACGAGTGAAGATGACATAACAGTACTGAGTAAAATCATTGGCAACTACTCTGCACCAATCTCTGGATACTTGCACAAAGGACGGAAAATTGCTGGCGCCACTGGGCCTCAGTCCGGGTCATCGTATAGTTTAAAATATGAAATGTAATGCCATGATAACGAATGCAATGGAGAGAGGTGAGAGATGGTATAAGTCCCTACATGTATTAATCACTCAGGGCAAAAGGCCATTGGCAAGCTTATACTGACAACTCTGGTTTCACAGTATAAGTGACTGGAAAGATTGTCTTCTTTGTCAAGGGGAGGCACTAGAATAACACTAAAGGCATCAAATATCCTCCGTAACAGAGGATGGAAAACTCATCTGGAAGGTGACAGGATGAAATATGAAACCTGCAGAAGCACTTTGAGACAAGGAAGAGCCACTCACAATTGAATGACCCAAGAAAAGTAGAGGTAGCAATGACAATTGAATAGTATTGGAAAGATGTTAGAGTGACAGAAATAATATTTTCACTAAGGTATCAAAGCTCCCTTAACCCTTTGTTTCCCATAAGACTCACTATAAAATAAAATGGAGTAGCATTTTGTTTACATTGCACAAAGTGCAATGTTCTGTGCCAAAGACATGCTGGCTAGTGGTTGTTTAAGATGCTCCTTAGGAATTCATGGCGACTGCCTGAACATGAATGCTGGGCTCATTCAAATATGTAAATAGTTCTGTACTTTTTTAAAAGACCCTTTTAGAAAAATGATGCCTGGAAGCATTTGATTTGATTGTTCTTAAGCCTGCCCAGAAAAATATGGCACGAACATTCAGGAAGCGGTTAAGCGGCTAATGTAACAGGTTTCCTACTTATATTAAGGTAAGTCTCTGGATAGTCATCTTTGGCTGCTGGGGATTTTTGGAGACATCTGTTGGTGGAGTCTGGGGAGATTTTTAGTCTGAAATCATTGTTGGAAAGCTGACATTTGGCTGCAGCTGTACTTTGTCACTTTGCTGGCTGCAGTCTTGGGAAAGATGGACATGTTGCTGGGATTGCTACTGAGGCTGCCTCACCAGGGAGAATAGCAGCAGTAGCAAACACAGCAGCACAAACTTGTAGGGACGCACAGGAAAGAGCTAAAGAGACCTTATAGCACACCCTTGCTTCACAACAGGATGCCTACCTCAATGTGACAGAGCAGCAGTGTGTAAGGAGGTTGCACTTCTAGAGGCAGGCAGGGACTCACTGATCCGTGTCACCTTTTCCTGCAGTAGTTGGAGCCAAACATGAAGGGCACAGCTCTACATGCGGCTGGTAAAGTTATGGTCGCACTCAACTTCCACGCTACAGGTTAATTCTAGGTTGGAATGGGTGACATGAGCAACATCACAGGTTGCTATCTTAACGGCCTCATTCTGACATTGGATACCTTTTTGTAAAGTGATGGCATGGTATAATCTTTAAATGTAGAATGCTGATCATCTGGAAACAGGAATCATGAACTTCCCACTAATTGCTTTATGGTGTCCCCATCATGAAGGATAACAACTGAGTATCAACTGGTTTCTGACATGCATGTCACAAATCTCTTGGCAGCTATTATCATGAAGCCTTCAATTCGTGCCAGTGCTTAGTACACTGTCTTCCAACCAAATCAGTGGCTGGCGAACTGACTTTGGAGACAGAAGCATCTCTTTTACACCTAACCCGTAGCTCCTGTCAGGAATATGAAAACGGAGAGTCACACACGGACACAGCACTCACTGAAATAAAGCAAGTGAAGTATAGATGCAAGGTTTCTGGTAGTTGGACCAGTTTGACAGAGTCCTGCAGTATAGCCTTGAGTGACTCTCCTGGTATTCTGCATGCTGCATGTTTATGTAATTCAGAAGGCCCGAGTTCTGTACCTATCACAGGACCAAGAAATGGAAGAGGAAAATAAAGAAGGGAAATAAAGGCAAAAGGATGATTGATTAAGACCAAGGTTGAGAAATCCTGCCAGCTGCCACTACTGTACGGCAACAAGTTATGGAAAGAGTCTCAGAAGTAAACTCTCACTCCAACAAATCAACAATCGCATATAGCTGATCCACTCCTGCTGCCTATCCTCAGAATGACTTCTTACATTACTACCTCATCAGTGTTCTTGTTACATAACTATGAAGGAGATAATGTTTCAGGCTTCTCCTTTACCTGACATGTAAAGGTGTCTTCCAGCTGCCTGTCGCCAACATCCATCTCTTCTTTGTGAGGTGCTACCTTTATATTGCATTAGGAATGCTTAATAACCAAGCACTCAATTAAGGAATCTGCAAACAAACAGCATGACTATCACAAAAAGCTACTTATTTAATGATGATAAAGGAACCTGACCAATTTTAGTTCCTAGTTTAATCTACATGATTAGGCCGAATTCTGGGGCAAAGATCTACCTCTGTAACATTTCCTATAATTTTTTAAAAAAGGTTCCATGACTACGAGTGTATACCTTGCAGATTCCTTATAAAAGTAACAAAAATTGCTGGAAAAACTCAGCAGGTCTGGCGGCATCTGTGGAAAGAAATCAGAGTTAACATTTTAGGCCAAGTTCTGTGGAAAGGTGACTCAACCTGAAACGTTAACTCTGATGTCTGATGCTGAGCTTTAACAGCAATTTCTGTTTTTGTTTCTGATTTACAGAATCCGCAGTTCTTTTGATTTTTATAAGAGTAATATTGTTCATATACCTGGAAACTGTTTTGTGACAATTCTTTTTCCACTTACAAGCACAGTTGCTTAGACCTGAAATCTGAGCAGAGTTCACTCAGAAGTATTTAAGCGCTTGGTTTCAGTGTAAGGTTCATGCATTTTAGTTACCATACATAACTGCCTTTACACTTCATGAACCCGACACTTCAATAAAATTTCATCTTTGTTTTGACAGTTTAAGGTATTGTGAGAACTGGGCTACTCCTGAATTTTGTTGCTTTGAACATTTCATTTTTATGAACATTTATTTTGTCTTGAGCATTGGATTCTTAATCTATCTAGTTCACAGCCAGTTAGATTAATGACAGTGCAGGCAGTAAGACAGCGTTCCAATCTGTGATTTATTTTTGTTCCTCCTCCCACCTTCCTCCAACCCCTCAAAGCCAGCCCCAGCACATCCACAGACCCACAGTGTTGCATTTCTGTAACTCTTGGTAATTTAACTGCCAATTCCCTCAGGATGGAGGGGTTAACCTAATGTCAGAGGCAGCAGGTTATGACTTCCATGTAAGTCTGTCAGCTTGTTCCAGTTGGGATCCATCGTTTGTGGAGGCTGACAGCAGCTTGCTGGTGGGGGTAGGTCCTTCAGACTACAAATTATAGTTTCTTATTGCACAAACACAAAAGGGCCAAAATTCTTCCCATCACTTACTTCAGAAAAAAAGGCAGACTTGAGTGAAAATAGTAGTCAGCCCCAAGGAGACTGCTGACCCCAAACCAAACTCACTTACCAGTGAAGCCTTCAGGGAGTTTTCAATTCACTGATTTGAGATAATTAACTTTAATATATTTCTACTCAACTTTTTAGCAGAGGAAAGAAATTAATCTTCTAGTATTTTAACACTCTCTTATTTTACCAAAGATCTATTGTATTGCTGTTATATATATCTCCCGTATAAAATGAAAATGAGCATAGTCCAGAAAACCGATAAGATAATATTATTTCCGTGTATCATTTGTATATTTAATCTGAGCATTTTTTGCTGTTTTATTTTCCTTAATAAATTGGAACTCATAATCACAAGTAATGAACAAGTGCCTCTCAGATGGTTTACTCTGCCACATAGAAGTGAAGAGCACCTAACATATGGCACCTTCACTGAAAAGAATCACAACCACGCATCTCTGTTCTCATGTTGCTACACTTCAGTATTCCACTGTATTGCAGGAAGTTTCCAATAAACTGCAAAGCTCATAAATTTTCATACTGTGAAGGTGCTATTCAAATTCAAGATGTTTAGTGTGAAAGTGGCACTAAAGTAAGGAGCTCCTTTATAAGCAGTTCTGTGCTTTATATGATGCACAGGTTCTCTTCAGCTATCTGATTTATACTATATCCCTATTAAGCAGGGCCTCAACCTTAATTATTTTACCTTCATTTTCAGATTAACCCCACCTCCTACTTATTTCCATAATTTCTCCCCGCCCTACAACTGTCAATGGTCTCTGCACTCATTCAATTTCCTCTCCTTGTACCTCGACAATTTAAATCGCTCCATAACTCGCATTCAGCTGCCTAGACCTCAAGTTCTGGAATTCCCTCTTTGAGCCTTCCAAGTTGCTTTTTTTCCCCTTTAAGAAGTTCCTTAAAACCCACCCCTTTGACCAAGTTTCATATTATCAGTCCTAAAATTTTCTTATGTGGTTCATTGTCAAATTTTGCTTGATAATGCTCCTGTAGAACTTCCTATGTAGTTTTATCATGTTCAAAATGCTATGCAAATGCAAATGCAAATTATTTGATTAATCCCTTTCCTCCATAATTGGATAAAGCAAAAAATATTCAATTGAAAAGCATAATTATTCAACAAATCATTACAAATGTAATAAAAAGGAAGTTACACACTGCCATCTGCTATGAAAACAGATAAATAGAGAAGGGCATGAAGATTTGACAAGTTACACAAAGCATCATTTATTTCATTACTCATCTCTACCACTTCAAACTGTTAACAATAAAAAGGAAACACAAAAGCTGAATTGTGAAGTTACATACAGCAGTAGATTTAGTATCTGCTGCAGCACAACTTTCCCCCAGAGGCTAAAATGGTGGCACAGCAACAGATTTTCCAGACCAGGCAATTCCTGGAACAGAGTCAATGCAAAAATGTGCAATGAGGCAGTAACGCCTCTTCAAATGTTGATCTTCCGTAACCCACGAGGGTCAATGCTTTTGAGAGAATCACTCACTTCACTGGGGATGATGCGGAGCACTGAGCTTTGCCTACACTCAATCTTTTGGGAGACAGCAGTGAGAATAGACTCTTGAAAATAACTTCAAAGTTTAAAATAAAAGTTATTTTTCAAAAGGGTGATAGAGGTTTTTTGAAAGAAGCTTTTTTTTACTTTTCTGAACATTTCAAAGCTGCTTCTTTTAAACAATTGGTCAATTTCAAGAGCTTTAATTAGCCTCTGTGTTCATTTTGGTGGAGGAATAGGTTTATTGTCACCTGTCACAGACATTTACAGCAAAGCAGTAACCTACCTTTTGAAGAGACAGAACTCTAATACACCAAATTCAGGAGAGAACACCATTCTCAATTAATAGCACTTCTGTTATCTGCCTTCAGAGTGTTTTGCACAAACTAGCATGAAGGTTTATCCTTATTCTTGGCTAGGGATCATGCATCGTGCAGGGTGACCCGAGAGAGAAAAAAAAAACTATAAAAGGTCATGAGGGTAGAGTTTCTGCTTTGATGCAATTTCCTGATTGTGCCCCAATGCACTTGAAATTTCACTGGTTAGGTTAGGCTTCACGGTCCCACTAAAAATCATTTGCATAATCACATAAGTAAAATATTTCATAAAAAAGCATGATCAGGATGTGTGGTGGTATGTTATTGTTTCTTTTTTCCCCTTCATTTTGATATATCTCTTAGTGTATTTAAGCATGGTGACCTGGTGCAGTTTTATTAATACAACTGAAAATGGATTAATTCCCAAAATTAACTGGATTAAAATCTTAAAATACGGAAGCATTTAACAGTTTTTTTTAAGAGACACAATAGTTGGATTTTTGGCAGATTAAAAATGTTTTGTTATCAAGAAACTTTTAAAGTAAACCAAACAACAAACCTCACAACATTAACAGAGACTGAAGCCAATTTGGTAAGTGCACCTCGATCCGGACATATTGTGTCCTGAACCAGTCTAACAAGTTGTGGACAACACTAAAGCTTGGTTAAAGAGGCAGATTTCAAACAATTTTGTTGAAGTTTTCATGATTTTTCACATTGATTTGACCAATTCTGCCCAGATTGTGTTGATACAATGAGTGAATCAAGCAGATGTGTTCAGCTCTGGAAAATTAGGACCAAGGAGAGAAATTGTGGTTGCTGGTGCTTCCCCTGTTTCTGGGTCTCTCATTTCTCACCATCACACCATCCTTCATCCTTCAGGTGCTCAGATTTGGAACTATTGTCACCATAGGATTGAACTGTTTTGTATAGGTTTAGCGAAGCTTCTTGTATTTTGTGTTCTATTCTTCTATTTATTAGCCTATCAAAAGGTCAGGTGTCAATATGACCCACTTTTATAATTATGGTTTTGTCAGATGATATTATTAAATCGGTCCTGCTTCATTCAATCTGGCCCAAAGCAAGATCTACACAGAAACATCCAACAGATCAGAGTTTATTAATGGAAAAATGACAAATTTCATCGACTGATAAATATTTTCTCATTTAAATTTAAACAAATTATACTTAAAATGTCCAGCATGGAGCACATTTTAGGACAGCAAAGTTCGGAAGATGCTGGAAATTGGAAATATGAACTGAAAATGCTAGAGGTACTCAGGAGGTCAAGAAGCACCTGTGGAGAGAGAAATGGAGTCAGGCTTCCAGTCCAAATTCTTGACTGGGTTTGACACAAGATCACTGACCGGTTTCTCTTTGCATAGATGCCTCCAGACATGTTGAGCATTTCCAACATTTCTGGTTTCTATTGGTGCGAATATAACATCCTTTGTGAGCCCTCTAAAAAGCAATCAGGCTTCTTATGAGCTTCTTACTCCTCATCAGTAAGAAATCCAGCAGCAGCTGCCGGACATCTGGTTTGGCACAACATTAAATACGAATTTCAAAACAAAAAAGGCTAAGGAGTGAAGAAAACAAAAACAACTTGTTCAGCAGAAAAATCAATAAAGAAGTATATTGATATTTTTTAAGAATGAGTAGTTAATACAAAAAAATTTAAAACTGCCAAGCAGCAGAACTAACTAATTATTATCTTGTCTTTCACTTAAGAAGCACATCTAGAAAGATAAGATAGCCTTTAGTTTTGCTGTCCTTGCCCCTATATTACAATACATCCTAGGTAAGAAACGTTTGCTTTCGCAAATGCACTTTTGGCTAAATTTATTACTAAGACAACCAACTGTAACTGCATAAACAGGGCTGTCTATAGTATCACATGCTCTTCCTACGAGTTATTATACATTAGGGAGGCAATTAGAACAACTGGGGAAGCAGTTCCATGGCCCCAGTCAACAGGGTTTGCTGAGTTGATTCTTTTGTTTCAGGATTTTCTGTTCTTCAGTTTCCCTTCTGCAAGTTCTTTTCACTTCTTCTCAGGAGGCACAGACAATTGGTACGTTAACCTCAAAGTCTTTTAGTTACTGATCAAAGGCTATAGCTTATGGCAACTTGTGGGAGAACATAACTGGCTTTTTTCAGATGGCAGGTGTTTTACTACCAGCAGTCCAAAGGCTTCTGCCAGTATTGTTCACACCCACAAGCTGTTCGGCTCCCAGGAGCTAATCAGATATTTTTGTCAGGTTGATGGTGGTGACATCTGTAAGTGGTCACAACTCCACAACCACACTTCTCACTTTGAACACATGCTCTGGCGAAGGCCAGTCTACAAATAGCCTTTCCGATTTGAACACATGCTCTGGCGAAGGCCAGTCTACAAATAGCCTTTCCGACTGCTTGACAAAGCAGCAGTGTAAATACAACCTACAATAAATTAATAAACATGTGCTTAACAAGTTCAGCAACCCGTTTCACTATCCATTGTTTTTGTAAACGTCCTTCTCTCATTTTGGTACAAACTCAAAAATACAGGAAAATTAAAAAAAAAGGTCTATAGTACACACTCACTCTGTCCCACATACTCATTCCCAGCTCTCTCTCTCACACTCATTCATAAGCCTCTCATACACAAACCCTCTCTCACATGATCTCACATACACTCACTCACTCTCTCTCACACACACACAAACACATACTCTTTATGACACATTCACTCCCTTCCTCACACACATGCAGAATTTTTCATTTTCAATTGAAGCATTTTCTTCAATGGTATTCATGGCATCCAGTCCAACAGAGCTCAGAGCAACATTTGTTAAAAAATCTTCCACTGCTCATCCCATTGGGATCTTGGATGTTTTCTTGGGATATTGCATTGCTGAAAGGTTGAATTCTCACCAGAGGGGCCTTCCAGCATTTGACCCTCTGGCACCATATTTAAAATCTAGCTGCGCACCATTTCAGATGCTGCAAGTCAGGAATGCCCAACATACAGTGGTGTTTGAGCCTTTGCAGAAAAGAGATGGCTCAGAGGGTAAAAAGCTCCAACTTCATGGGCAGTGACTTGGAGATGTTGGCCAATGACGTGGTGGAGAGCAGGCCAGTTCTTCTTTTGCCCCTGATTGCCAAAGGAAGCAATGTCACTAGACCAAGCCAGCCTGGACACAAATTGCAGTGCAGGTTAGTGCTGTGTCCTAAATGAAGTGAGATGCCCAGGAGTGCAGGAAGGTGGTCCCTCTCGCACATATTCATCCTCTGTCTCTCACACATTCATTGTCACAAAATACCAACAAGAGGGAGATCAGATCAGGATGCTCCCTGCTTCCCTTCCGATCCTACTCAACACTCCACTTACCATTAGGCAGAATTTATTTTTGATTTTGATTTATTTTTGTTACTGTGTGCATATGGACAGTTCAAATAAAAAAAAAAATCAGGAACGAGTTACATTATTGATGTGGAAATACAAGAGCATTCATTGTATAACACAGGTTATATGGCACTGGGATTTGACTTTTGTAGTCAACATAGAGAAATAATAAAGTGAGAGAGCAGGAGAGAAACCAAACAGTAATAGTTTCAACAAAAGTGGTCCATTATGTAACCTGACATGAACAAATAACACAAGAACAATGCTAACATCATCTTAATAATTCAGAGGTAACTGTACTGGAGCAAAATAAGAAACTTAAAAACTCAAGACAGACCTAATCATCACTCTGCCAAACATTTCAATTGCCCATGGGCAAGAATATGCTGTAACAATAGTGGGCCTGTGCCTGCACGTCACATGGGGAGCATGGCCGAGCATAGATATGGACTACATCCAGAATTCACTCTGGCCAGCAAAACAAATGGTACTACAAACTTAGGTCCTGACTCCAAGACAACATGAACTCAAGCACTGGAGTTTTGTTCTTGAGTGGAGCATAAGACCATAAGTCAAACACCCACACTCGCTTGTTATTGAACACATTGTGCTAAGTGTGAGGAAACCACTGGAGCCCGGAATGGACCAGACTCCGTGAAGGTATGGGCCCCAATCATTAGGACCGCTTCTTAGGCCCTGCTGTAATTAGCACAACATAGAAAAGACTGAAAAGATCAGTAATTTCGAGTAGATTTTGCACAGGTTTGGTGAAAAGCTTTAATTACAATAAAAAGTAAGAAAGCAAACAAGTCCTTTTTTAATGCTTCTTAGTCTTGGACTCCTCTCCACAATAAAAATCAGACTATTTAAACGCTAGGCAAGAGTTTTGGGACCTTTCAGAAAAATGTGATAAAGCACAATATGAACGAAAGTCTGTTATTTTTAAATTGATGGGCTATGTCACGTGATAAACGTAGTACATGGAGAAGAGGTAAGAAAATAATCAGTCAGGATTTCACCCGCCCCATAGATTAATAGTCTGCTGGCATTCAACTGTCTTAAATTCGTGGCACCATAATTGTAGCAGAAGCAGTTACCTTCAAACAGCAAAAGCAAATTTGAGGGAGGGGAGGCAGAACAGAACTTTGTATTCATCCTTGAATGGAAGAACTTCATTAAGTCACAAAACATAAAAGCAAAATATATTTTTAAAGAACAGATCAAATCTTTTTTTAAAATTGGTAAATGCTCCAGCTCTTGTCATGTTGTGTTCACACAAAAAGAACAACAGTGAAAATTGTGGGTGGCAAAACTTTCTTTTCCCAAGCCTATAATGAAACCTTAGCATGTGGTAATCTCATGCTGACTATTCCGAAAAAGGCACAGAGGAATGCACATGTGCAGGAAGTATAAGGATATTTCTGTTTTGAGACACCAGAGTTAAATCTAAAAATTGAAACATACTTTGAAAGTCATTTTAACCATAAAATTTAAGGTTCTTTAGCAAACAAAGTCTTTTCTTTCATCAAAGCTTCCCGTAGAAATCTACTTTTTTCACAAATTTCTTGTGTGTTTATATAAATAAATTGCCTGAAGTTCTGAATAGCTTGTGTGGTTCAGAATGCCTAGTGAAAAGTTTTAAATATAGCTAGAGATAACTAATGCAAACCTCCTTTTAAAGTTATAAAACTGATGAACAAACCACTGCCTGCACTACAAACAATATCAATGTTTTAATGAACATCATTTAATTTCACATCTCAATGCCGCAGAACATCTTCAAATCATGGGAATAACTTATCAGTAACACCAAAATTAAAATGGTAGAATGAAATAAGTTGTCAAAATACAGATGTGAAAAAAAATCTGCATGACACAGTTTCCAATCCTTCTCCTGCTCCCTCCCTGTTGATTAGTCCTTGCAACATTCTTCTTGAGCAAACTAGGATGGCTTGTCTGTCTGGGGACAGAAAGCAGCTAAACTTTGATGTCTTCTTCTAAGGCCTGTGTATCATATGCCTCTGTTTGTTGACTCTCAAACTACTTTAGATGTTTTTCGTCCCATGATAACAATCATTAAAAGGTCTGTATAAAATTCATTGATTGAATGACACTTCTTGAATCAACGGTATTTGTAGTGAGTGAGAGGATTCATGTGATTTGGAAGAGGTTAAAAAAGGAGAAGCCAATGTTACAATACCTCTTAAAATAAAACAAATAACTGCAAATGTTAGAGATTTGAAACAAAAATGAAGTGTTGAAGAAGCTCAGCAGGTCTGGCAGCATCTGTAGGGAGAAATACAAAGTTAACTTTTTGAGTCCAGTGATCCTGCATCAAAACCGGGTCTTTGTCAGTTCTGACAGAGGATCACTGGACTCAAAATGTTAACTGTGTTTTTCTCTCTACAGGTACTGCCAGACTTGGCTGAATTTCTCCAGCTCTTTTTGTTTTTGTTTCATTAGCTCTGTTATATTGTGTGGTGATAAACTTGGTTACTTTTGAGAGGACTTATATTTTCATCCAAAACATTAGGACATAGCAAATAGACACAGGTATAAGCCATTTGACTCTTCGAACTGGTTTTGTCAATCAAAAAGATCATGGCTGATCCAATTGTAGACTCCAGCCTCATAACTCCTTTCTAAGTCTAAACTCGTGGGCTGAATTTTCCTATTTTTAGTTAAGTGTTTTGTCAAGTGAGATTCATGGTGCCCGATCCATCATGGCTCTAAGCGACTTTCCTCACGCAATTGTCTGCTCTTTATCTCATTTATTATATATCCGGGCTCTACATTGTCCATCTCAGGAAATCACACCGCAGGAAAGCCAGAAGTGTTCTCCAATGCCAGGACCTTACGGCTTTCATACTGCTGATGTCATTTTAAAGCCCAGATCACCACTACCTAGAGACTACTGGAGGCCAGAAACTGGTCCTTACACTGTATTTTTCAAACATTATGACCAAGGACATGCCCCACAAAAGAAAGCTGGCACCTACTTTACCAACACAGACGTGGAGGTTCTGCATAATGGAGAGGATAGCAATGCTTTATTCTGCTCACCACTGCAGGATACCACACTACTAGACATAATCAACTTGGACTGAGCCAGCAGCCTGGAAGAGTGCTCCATTATGGGTAAAAAGGAATGGTGCAGCATCACAGCAACAGGTCAATGTTTTGCGGTACTTCACAAAAGTAAGTATTAAAAAACCCTATGGGTTTTCTCTTCATCTTAAGTGCTATCATCATCTCTCTGCAACCCCATGCTCACAGGCTTCCACCCACTCTAATGCTGCCACTGCATACACATCTCACCAAAGCTCATGAACTCCAACTTTCACTATTGCATGCATTGAGTTCACTCAATGGCTCTTGCCCACCTCATGCTACCAGCCCTACCTGCCCTCTGTGATTCCCAATCACTCTCCTGGGACATCTCTGAACCTCTGTTACACCTGCTTCACCACCAACAATTCTACTACCCACTTCCATCATTCTCAATCCTTCCTTCTGCCTCATTGCAAGAAAACCTGTCCCATCCACTGGACATGAGTGATGTCTTCACAGCATCAGCCAGAAGTACCTGTAATCCTCACACTGCTTGCATGACCCGCAGGACTGACCATGATCCAGTCCTTGGACAGCAAGGATGCAGTTCCTCAGACTTTGGTAGGAGCAAGCATCTGATGGAATGTGGCCAACCCCCTGGACTGGAATCAGACAAGGCCCTTGATAGACTGTGGTGGCATCCCCTGACTGACAGTTGTCCCCTTTAATCCACTAACAACTGTTCCCTTTGTTTCTTACACATGGTGAAGCGCATTTCGTGTGATTGCCATGTATACTGTTGTTACATGCTGTAGGTGTGAAGTTGATGTAGCACAGTACCACTGAATGCCATATCTCTCCCCTTGACTGTTCAATGATCCCTAGGCTGTCTGCCTCTTTCTCTATATTAAAAAGATACAAGCTCCAAATAAGTACATTGTGAGATATAGCTAAGAAATAATGTGAAAGGCCATAAAATGTAGTCTGTTTAGATGCATGAGATGTATTTTTGTCTCTGCACACAAAATGATCTTGCAAAAGGATGCAAGTTTTAGGTGTCCCTAAGCTCCAAAATAAAGTGAAGAGCTGAATTGGTGCAAAAATTGGTCCAAGAGCAGGCATAATAATGTGGTGAGGCTGGTGGTTTGCCGATGCTAACTTGAGTGGACAAAGGATGGAGGAGGATGGTGCCCATGGAGCACGCAGGTCCAAAGATGTACAGGTTAGGTAGACTGGCCATGCTGAATTGCACATTGTGTCTAGGGATGTGCAGACTAGATGGATTAGCCATGGGAAAGTCAGGGTAACAGGGATAGGGTAGGGGAGTGGGTCTGAGTGAGATGTTCTTTGGAGGATTAGTGTAGACTCGATGGGGTGAATGGTCTGCTTCCACATTGTAGAGAATCAATGATTCTATTCTATATTCTATATTATAGTGACACAGTTGGATGAAGGCCAGTAAAGCATTCAGTGAGCTACAGCCATCATGTACTTGTACTGACTTACAAGGCAGAATTTCTGCCATCTATATTTTCAAAGAAGGAAAGGAGAATTGGAATTGGCCTAGAAATGGGCATGTTGGGGATTTGATGAGATAGAAATTTGTAGAATTCTCCTCGGAGCAGAGAAGATTAAGAAGTGACCTTATTGGGGTGTTCAAAACTCTGAACAATTTTTACAAGGTAACAAAAGATATTCTATTTCCACTAGTTGAAATGTCAGTAATGCCGAGTCACAATTTCAAGACTGTCAGCAAGAGAACTAGGGGTGAGATGAGGAGAAACTTCTTGATTCAGAGTTGTTAGGATTTGGAATGCTTTGCCTGGGAGAGTGGTAGGGGCAGATTCCATACAAGGTTTCAAAAGAGAGCTGGACACATGTTTGAAAGTGATGAATTTAGAAGGCTACAGAGATAGGGCTGGAGAATAGGATTAGCTGGGTAGCTCTTTAGGAGCTGATATGGATAGGAGATGCCAAATGGCATCCTTCTGTACTGTACACTTCTCTGATTCTATAAGTTATTTGCCACTCAATAGCAAGATTCTGAAGTCATTGTTTAAAGTTTAAGGGGAAATCAGGATCATTTTTCTCAACATTGAGATTCTGAGTGTTTCATTCTCATTGCATTTTCCCAAGTTTCTTGCTATAGCCCATGCTACTCAGGGATGGGAAAATTCCACACCCCATCTCACTCAGACTTGAATATACTCAATGTCCCAGTCTCCACTGCTCTCTGGGGAAGGAAATATCTTTTTATGCAACAACATAATCAACTCCATTTGAAAGTCACAACTGGACCTGAATTCTGCAGAATGAAACAATGACCTAATGCAGCATTTTGGCAGCAGCCAACACAATTTCAACCAATTCTTTGTTTTTACATTATGTTATTAGTTGTTGTTAAACTTTTACTTCCTTCATGGAGGTTCTTTTCTTTTCAAATGCATGGAAAATAAAACTATGGAAAAATTACTAACTATCTTAGAGAATTTGCTACCACAGGAGGATTCTCAATTCTGACTAGAAGAATTCTTAGTGGTAAGATCAGGTGACATTCAGATCATGTGACATCTTCAATGTTTTGAGGGGTTTGCCCTAGTTAAGTTTCTTTCATCATGGTTTCACTGAGCTGGTGTTGTGACAGAAACTCTGAGAATCAGGAAGCCACCTGTATGCAAGAAAAGGGAAACTGAGGAAGGGCAAGAGAGGATGCCAAAGTTAAGGGAGCAACTCAGAGGGAAAAGCAAAGAAGGGAGGACCTTTAATTCTGAGAGTAATTCAAAATGAACCTCTTGAAACCGAATCAATATCCATTATAGAAATACTCCTCTTGTAGCCAATGGAATACAGTAACGTTTGTATTTACAGTGATAACAAGGTGTAGA
>NC_063333.1:136017995-136046657 GCF_021869965.1 Rhincodon typus
TGTTCATCCAGCTCTACACCTTGTTATCTCTTTGTATTTACAGTGATTCTTTAACTGCTAATGTGCACTCTGGTAGAGTCAACCTTGACTTCACAGCGGGTGGTCAGGTTCCCTAGTTGATGGCACTGTTAACAGCTGTAGTGCCAAAATGGAAAAATCTAGTTACGGAATAAACCATGAATGACTGGAGGCAGCTAACTCCTATTTTATGTATTTGGGATACTGATTTTTAACACTATAGTTAAAAAAATCTATGGTGTAGAAAGAGATATCTCTGTTGTTTGTCTGAATTAATTTATATTTTTCCTTTATATTGGGTCAAAATCTTAACACTCTGTCGGGGAACTTCCCCACATAGGCTATAGCTGTTGAAGATGTGTAAATACTTTGTTTTCAAGGGTAAATTATGGATACACAATAAGTGCTTGATTGCTAGTTATGTTTACATCTCAAACAAATATAAAGGAAGCTTCAAAAGAAAGTATAGATATTATGAATGTGCACTCCTAACGGCGGGCATGTGCCCTGGGTGCACATAAAGAGTTTGGGCTTGAGGTGTGTGCCTTGTACCATATTATTAACATACAATAAGGACATGGAAACATCCATCGTGTTCCAGTGAACTGAAATCCAGATAAGATGCTGAATTTCTCAGTACATTTTATTATTGTCATACCATAAATATTACATGCTGTCTTGGATCTAAACTCATCTAAAAAAAAATCTAATGTTGGAATATCATCCTGGAGCCTGAAATTTCCAAGGAACGTTACTGACTTCTGACTTCACAAATTTAAAATTATTTACATTCCCATTGGGAACACTCGAGCAGTATTCTTAAGGAGACAGAGTTAGGGTACAAACATTACAGTGCACAGACCACTATCCACTTTAAAATATAGTTATTCTGGGCAGCCAGCTCTTCTCAGTCCACAACTCCTTTATATGTTTTTGCGTGGCCACACACCCTCACGGTTTATCTGGAATCACTGTTTCAGATTACGCATGAGCAATGCCAAAGGTGACTCAGTAGAATCATTAATCCTTTTTCTCAGGATGTTAACTACAAAGTTCAGATATACCAAACGACAAAAAGCCAGAACTTTAACTTTGTATTTAATGACATAATTGTTTCAGCATATTTGTTAGCAGGGCAATGACTAATGCTAAGTTACTCAGCTCATTAGACATATGAAAAAGCTTACTTGAAGCTCAACTGAATTAAACATAATTTCTATATATATTTTATATAGGTATATATTTTATATAATATAAACACACACACACACGCACACAGACACACACACACGTACATGGATAGAATTGGTAAATGCTTTAACCATTATGAATTTGAGCCAAATAGCTAAGTGTGGTCCTGACTGTGATCTTCACCGATGAATTATTTGATCCCAGCTGACATTTACTTGGTCTTACTTGCAACTTGTTGAAAATAAACACAAGTTCTCTAGTAATGTGGATCACACGGATACGCCAATGATTTTTCCAACTCCAAAATATTCCTATTCAATTACACATCAATTTGTTTTTCATGACATCTGAATCATAATCATTTAATTTTATCGGTTGGACTCAGTCCACAATTTAAAAAGTACATCACATCAGAACAAACCAAATGTGTTACTACGAGAATAAAATATAACCGTTTAGGATACTTTGGGCATGCTAATCCAAAGGAAGTCACTACTAGCAAAACTGAGGAACTAAAGGGTTAAAACCAAGAGGCCATTATTAGTAGATTGTGTTGAAATCTTCCTGTTGGGAGTTCCTTTGAGAAAGAGTGGAAAAGGAACAGTATTAATAGCTGCTGCCTTACTGCATTTTCCCACAGGCCTGGACAGGATCTTCAGATCAGCTCTACATTATGAAAAGGCGACCCGAACCTAAAAGCACAGTGGAAATAATGCAAGGCCTCATGCAGAGGAAGCACAATGTTCTCAGAAAAAGGTCCAGTTAGGTGCAGACGGGCTCTGATCTTCAGCTTCCTTACAAAGTCTACTAAATATTTACATGTCTAGTTAATTACTTTACGAGACTTTTGCTGCAAAACCTTTTCATTTTCATGCTGATCTAAAATAACTTTGTAAGCGACCCTCATTATTTGACCTAAATGACACAAAAATATTTAAAGGGAAGAAGTTTACTATTCCTGCAATTTTTGTGTCCTGTAACCAGCATCCAACCAAAATCCTACTGGAGAAAAACTTTTTTGTTTACACCATGTTAGGTACTTTGCTTTATCAGAAGTTAACATGTTAAGCGTTACTGATTGAAAGTTTCACAAAATGCAGAACATAAATTTCAACTTCGACACAGTAAACAGCTCAAGCCGTAGAATTAAATTGCAGGAATTCATTGAAAGAATGACTTAACAAGTGTCATAATTAAAGAATGGAGCATTCCTGATATCATCAGGTTGCAAATTTGACTTGAGACAGATACTGCTTGCTGAATGAGGACATGATTCTGAGGTTGACTGCTTTGTAGGGTTGAACTAAAATGACCTCTCACAATAAGTGTAATTAAAAGATTTAGTCAGTGCACAGACTGGAGCCAATGGTTTTCATTGATCCATGAGATGCATTTCGCTACTGCTTATGGTCTATGCATTGGAAGGTTAGTGCTCAGCTTCTCACTATAAGAGGGTAGTAATTTCACTGTAACAGAACTCTAACTCCATTCAGTTGCAAAGTAAGTGGTTTGATCCACTGATGGCCTTTTATGAATTGATTTGTCCTACTGCAAGATTCACATTGATAAGTATTAGTTTAGCACAGAATGTGTCACAAATTACATGTGAACTCCCTTTGGTATCTCTGGTAAAGTATCTGGATACCTGAATGCATTTGCCTATCTGAAACAATTTAAATATGATATAAAAACAAGCTGTTTTATTCCAGTCTTGCAATACTCATCACGGGACAAAACAACAGTCTAACTACTAAATTAACTTAGTTAATTCTAGGAAATCTAAAACACTGAGATAAAATTACAAGTTAAACAATTTTTTTGGAGAGTTATTTATAAGGGTAACATGATCAATATCAGATCACAACCCACACTTCACTGGAGCAACTTCTTTCTGAATTGTAGATTGAAACGCAACAATAAATATGTGCATATTTTAACTTAAGGTTGGGTTTATAGTGGACCAAAAATTTATTTTGAATAAAATCTTTATAAAGATAAACTAGCACAGTTTTTCTATGAGGGATTACTTACTATTTAGTACATTTAACAAAAAAAAAACACAATCTGGAAGGACACTAGCGCTCTCCAAATATTTAATTTATACGAAAAACCCTGTTGCCTCATTAATCTGTCAATTTTTCAATGACAGTGACCTAAAGCTTCCATGATTATGTTGTTTTCCTTAGCCCAGTTTCCTCAGTATCAATGTAATTCATGCAAACACCACAGAATTTTAAGTGCAAATTGTGCAGTATAATCAAATTTTGCAATCTTTTGCACCAGTTTAAAAACATTATGCCAGAGGCAAGTCCTGCCCATAAAACTAGCCACACAACCAGGGTGCATTAATCCCCATGGGTAGTTTCTGTTACTTGTACGCTGGTCTTTGAGGAAGCTCCAAAAATTAAGCTAGAACATTTTGGTACAAAGGCACGACAGGCTCTTTTATTTTATGGAAAATTTGATTTTTCTTTCCTTTGTTCATAAACAAACCCACTGAATATCAAAATGTAACTAAGAAATTGCTTTGCTTACTTTCAAGAAGTTATTTTCAGCAACTTAAAATTGGATTATTCACAAATGGTGGGTTGCCACTCTGGTTTAAAATGTATTTTTTGTGTTAAACCCATTTTTAGTTGCATTATTAAACTTTACCTAATTACTGCCCCTAAATATATGGAAAAACATATTTTAAAGCAACATTTAAAAAGTTTGTTTTCCAATATTGTTCTGATTCATGGCTGATTTTACTTTCATATATGGATATTTGGGGAATACACAACTTTTCAAGGCGGATGAAATTTTTGATGCCTTTTTTTGCCAAAACCTCATTTGCTCCTGAAGTGGAAACACTATGCCACTATGCTTTTGCTGCAAGCTGAATTTGGAGCTGGCACCTTACCTAATATAGGCCAAAGGTAGAATAAGCCTTTCTGGCAAATCAGGTCTTTTTGCACTTTTCCATACAGTGAGACTGGATTTTCACAGTACAAACATGGTACCAATGCAAAGTTCGTCTTACACTGGTGCTAACTTCCTCAAATTCCATGGGTGGATTGTGGGGCTAGGAATGCAATTGTCTTGATCTCCTGCCATAACTTTATTTGGTTTGTGGAATCCTGGGAGAAATGGTGATTGTTAAAGATGGCTATTTATGATGAGCCCTCTGCCTTTTGGACACCAATGTTGTTGTCGAAAGCCTGATAGATTCTTGATCAACAGGGCAATCGAGGGTGATGGGGAAACGCGAGAAAGTGGATGAAAGGAATGTTGGATCAGCCATGATCCTATTGAATGGTGGTGCAGGCTTAAGGGGCCAAACAGCCTACTCCTATTCCAATTTCTTATGGTTATAACAGGAGGTGGGGTAAATTGACACTGAATATTGAAATATTGCTCTATGACGTATATATTATGATGTGGCCCTCTCCTTTTACTTAGTCCTCTATTTTCTTCTGCTCTCATTTCCATCAAGTTTTGACTTCAGATGTAATTGTTCCATTGGTACACAAAAATCCCACATCCGTACCTCACTAAAATCTCTGGTTTTAACTTATTAGCTACAACAATAAAATGTTGGCACACCTTTTTAAATTAAGGTACATCAGAACATAGCCTAGAGCTGATCTTATTAAATGTCAACAACTGTGCCTTTTCCTTGCATAGATTACATAGATAACAAATAGGAATGACAACTCTGACTGACTTATTGCCTTCTAGGCAAAAAATCATGAAGATAATTATATTATATTGTCTCCATTGGTACTTTGTTAAGAACATTACTCTGATTTGATATTTAGAAAGCAATGTCATTTAGTAGTACAGAACCTGAGCACTGAAGAAGATACATTTTGTCAGAGCTTTACATCTGACTCTCATAGGACAATTTGCAAGAAATACCAAAGTAAATAGCAAACAAAATTCATACTATATGAGTGGTGAGTGTTTTTGATTGTCAAGTGGACTCTCATAGAATCCATGCAGTGTAGAAAGAGGCCAATCAGACCATTGAGTCTGCATTGACCCTCCAAACAGACTCCCACGTAGACCCTTTCACCCAACCTATCCCCATAACCACACATTTACCATGGCTAATCCACCTAACCTGTGCATGCCTGGAAACAATGGAGTAATTTAGCATGGCCAATCCATTGAACCTGCACATCTATGGAACGTGGGTGGAAACCGATATAGACATGAAGAGAACATACAACTCCATACAGATGATTGCCTAAGGCTGGAATTGAATCTGGGTCCCTAGCGCTGTAAGGCAGCAGTGCTAACCACTGTGCCACAGTGTTGTCCACTGACTCTTATTGGTCGAAGCATCGCCATGAAAAATGTAACAGTTAATGATGACTGGAAGTTAACCTTCAAGCTTTGCTTGTATTTTAAACAAGGCAGATTGATTCTGATTAGTCAAGCCATTACCCTCAGTAATGAGAAGTTGGCCAGAAAATGGCATATATATATATACTTTATTATGTTAGAATAGGCACAACATGTATACATAAAACATAGGAGCAGAAGTAGGCCACTCAGCCCATCATCTCTGCTCACATGTTCTTTCTAAGTGCAAAGATCAGGACCCGGTGTATTAATGTGTGTAGCTTCCAGGACACACAAACATGCCATATTGTGAGCCTGTTGTCAGACACGTGCTTTAGCATTTAAAATATTTTGAGTTGTAGCATGAAAAACCTGGTATAAATCTACATAAAGCTACATATGGTATAAATTGGACCAGATCTACATTTAAGTTTCAGCCACCTATTCTCTATGAAGCTCCTTTGCCTGCTGTTGGGCTGTGCACAGCTGCGCCGTGGAACAGTCCAGTTCCTAACAGTGCATTCTTATCACCACATGGGTGGTGACTTTTTGCCTTCTGTCTGCTCACTCACTGACTTAATTGTGGACAGGCTTCCCAGTAAAAAATGGTCCCAGGTGGGTCACATTTTTGAAGTACTTGATTGCAACAGTGTTTCATCTCACACAGCTGCATGCAGTTTAGAATGCTGCACTGACGATATTGTTTGTGAGTAAACGATTGAATTGTACAATGTTTAAATAAGATTAAGTTTCCATTTAACAGGCTAGATAAGTCATTGAAGAGTCAAATACAGTATGATGGAAATGTAAGTAAATTAGGCAATAAGGAAGCTAATGAAGTTAAAGAATTAAAGCAGATATATAAAATGACACAAGTGAATGGTTTCGCTTTCCTTGTGTAATGAATGGGACGGGCTGAGGCAGAGGCAGAGGCAGATTTGGAAGGGTATGTTGAAAGATCAGAGGTCAAATCGATTTTAAGTGTGTTCTGATCCCTTGTGAAACAGAAACATGTTCTCTCCGAAACAAGGCTGTCCAAGTAATACTAAGAGGAGAAAGAACTCATCATCCATTTTATATTTGTCCTGACTGTAAAGTAGCAATGCCCTTTTGTGTCATTGCAAGAAGCTGATAACTGCAGATGTGATCTAGAAAGGATAAATGACAGAAATCTCGTTAATAAGTCACAGAGTGGCAGGTAACATCAGTAGCTTATTTTTCTATACATTACTGAATTCTGTCATGCCTCATGTTCATTCCAAGTACTATCAACCACATTTAAAAAATATAAAAGAAACTTTGAGAAAACAGCATCTCTGGGTAAATGCGACAGATGACATCTGATGTGCTATTGAGCCGTACAAGCCAGGAAAGTTCCAGCTTTTGATTTTCAGTCTGTATTGAATTAACTGATCTCAGCTGGGATAACACAGTAGATGGTACTACAATTGACCTCAATATCCCCAGGCTAAGGAAGGAAGAGTTGGCCAGGGTTGCTGCTTATGTTCACTATCCCATGAAAAAAATGCACCTGCTGGTCAGTTGTCCTGCAAATTAATTATCTTTTGGGGCATACCACTGAGTGACATTTTAAGCTTTTGACAGTGATATCTGATAATTATCAATGTCCAAGGAATTTTACTGTAGCATGATTTTCCATCTCCTGAAGAGGAAGGAAGGACATCTAAAAATGAAGAGAATCCTTCTTGTCATAAAATGCATAATTTGGCACTGCACATGAAATTTTTAAATACAGAAAATACAGGCTTCATTCTTACCTCCATATGCTCAGTGTAAACAAAATGTATGACTGCATTAATGTCTTGCTCATCTCTTCACAGTACTTTAGCTCATCTCCTGATGGAAACCTCAGCAATCACCTTACTACTCAAATGCTCTCCTGCATATTCTCACTCTTTGCACCTCTGAAAACTTGAGCTCATGCAAAAATTTGCAACTCACACTCTAATTATCACAATTCTAGTTCACTCATCATTCTGCGCTCGCTGCCCTACATAGGCTCACAGCCTGGCAACACCTTTGTATTAAAATTGTTGTCCTTATTTTCAAATCATTTCATGGTCTTATCCTTTTTCTGTGATATCCTCTAACATTACACTCCACTGAAACATTTGTGATCCTGTAAAAACAACAATCTCTCCCTTAATGTGAGCAAAACGAAGGAGCTGGTCATCAACTTCAGGAAGCAGAGTGGAGGACATTTCCCTATGTGTATTAATGGTGCTGATGGGGAGGTGATGGGGAGGTGATGGAGAGTTTCAAGTTCCTAGGAGTAAATATCACCAATCTGTCCTGGTCCATCCACGTCAACATTATAGTCAAGAAAGCCTCTACTTCCTCAGAAGGCTAAGGAAATTTAGCATGTCTACAATGACTCTTATCAATTTTCATAGATGCACCATAGAAAGCATCCTATCTGGATGCATCACAGCTTGCTATGGCAATGTTTCTGTCCAAGGCTGCATGAAATTACCAAGAGTTGTGAATGCAGCCCAGTCCATCATGCAAACCAGCCTTCTATCAATTGACTGTCTATACTTCCTGCCATGCCAGAAAAGCTGCCAATATAGTCAAAGACCAGTCCCAACACTATTATATTATCTTTCACATTCTTCCCTCAGGCAGAAAGTACAAAAGGTTAAAAACACATAACCAACAGATTCTAGAACTGTCACTATCAGACTTATGAACGGACCTCTCATATTTTAGAGCTGATCTTTCTCTGGATCTCCTCTGCAGCTGCAATATTCTATATTCTGCATTCTATCCTATTACACTTATATACTTATGTAAGGTATGATTTGCCTGGATAGCATACAAAACAATACATTTCACTGTATCTTGGTACATGTGATTATAATCAATTAAATCAAATCAAAATCAAATCATTGTTGGTCATGCCTTCAGCTATCTGGGCCCTAATCTATGGGATTTCCTCCCTAAATTCCTGACTCTTCCTCTTTTAGGATGATCTCTAAAATAATTTTTGTTGATCAAGATTTTGGTCCCAATATCTTTCTGTGGCTTGGTGTCAATTTTGTTTGAAATGCTTAGATTACAATGTTAAACATGCTTTACAAGTGCAAGTTGTTGTTTTTGCTCTCAACCACCACCAAACAAACAGCAGATAAAGCAGAGGAATAACATTTAGTTGGAGGAAACTGTTGACAAATGATTCTGAGGGTCAGAAAATCAGGATAACAGTAAAATATTTTGAAATTGCACATCAATCTACATGTGAATAGTTTTGGTATTATTTTGAGGGAATCAAGGTTGGCAAGATTTGTTAGAAGCAGCATTTCTTGGCAGCAGTGTTTCTTTTACAATTATAAGATGATAATGTATGCTTAAGTAAAATAATAACACTTAAGCTGAGCATCAATATGCTGCATAAAGTAATGCTATGACATGAAGTTGTGGTCACAATTTCCCACATAGATCTTCCACAGTAGGGATGTGCCAAGTTGAAGAAAAACAGAACCCTCACAGCTGAGGTGGAAAAATCAGGTGTACAGATTATTGCTTAGTGGTCATGTCATAAGTGGGCCACTTCCCACAATGTAGGCAAAGTAAGGAAGTAGATGACCTGCCAGCCGTCTTCATTGGGGCATAATGTACCACACATAGAGATCAAACAGAATTTTTAAAAAATATCACCATTAAGCAACTGAGGTAATTTAGTGCTAGTTCCTGATATTCTTTTTGGTCAAAAGAGCATGTGTCCTGTCTACATAATTGAGGGACCTTGCAAGTTTGCCATTATGCTTTTAGTGCTCTTAAATCCAGAAAGAAAGCATTTATGTAGCATACGTCATGACCTCATGATGTCCCCGAAGCAGTTTACAAACATGGAGGTATTTTTGAAGTGCTGCCACTGTTCTCATGTGGGAAATGCAGCTGCCAATTTGTGCACAGGAAGCATCCACAAACTACAATATGATAATGATCAGAAAATCTGTTTATAAGTTTTGGTTGCAGCATAAATACTGGCAAAGACACAGGGGAAAACAACCCTGCCATTCTTGAGATAGTGCCAACACATCTTACATCCACCTGAGAACTGGGGTTGGGCCTAAATTTAATGTCTCATCTAAATGACAGCCCCTCTGGCAGTGCTCAAAAATATCAGCTTAGTTGTTATGCCTGTCGCTGGAACAGAACTGGAATCCACAGCCTTCCAATTAGAAAATGCTATCCTCTGATCCATGACTGACATCGCGAAGTTGGGAAGTGGTCTCTCTAAGAATGCATTGTTTGCAGTGTAAGCTAAACCCTGATAATTATTTCACTGCCATCTCTCAGAAGTGTAGAGTGAGATACTGTACAGATACTTCAGAAAATATATTAATGCAATCATCGTATGAAGACTGCAACAACCTTCCCTTGATGAAGTTCAAAGAAAACTATCTAAAATGACAGTTTGCTTTCAGTAATTTCTGGACAGAGGCACAAAATGCATCCACATCAGATCGTGTCTTTATTTCACCTCGGGTACTATATTACAGAAGTAATGGAGAAGAAAATCTATTCATACTAATGCATCAAAGCTCTTAACAGTGCATCTGTTATGTGCACAAGTTTCATATTTGGGTGGACCTTTTCAAGTCACTTTTAAATATGTGCTGCTTGGGTAAAGTCAGACAAGCATAGGATGGTGACTCATTCATTTCAATAGTGAACTACTGTACGAAAGACAGTAACCTTTTTAAAACTACCTAGGCGTTTGTTCAAAACAGTCAGACATCAAATCCTTTCAACAGATCTTATTGCAAAGCTCCACCTTTTAAAAAAAAATGCCTTTCATTCAGTTTCAAGAATCCATTCCATGTTGTGGTAATGTCTTGTAGGACCACATATAGAACTAAATTACGTAGATGCATGCAGAAACCAAGTATACATCAGGATAGAAGGTCACACCCAAGCGTAAGGTAACAGTGACAGAAATCGTTCAATGTGGGCTTCTTCACACTCTGTTCCTGGTGACTCAAAGTTTGAAAGTAAATATACAGCCGTAGAAATTTGATAGTTTCTTGCCCGTTTTCCAAGTGCAAAAATGCAACAAACATCAGTGCAACAAAGCAGCTGGTTATTATGCATAGGAAGCCTATCATATTGATAAAGTCAGAAAAATAAACTTCCAGGGCAGGCTTCCGAAACATGCATGTTAGGTATTTTACAGACTAAAATCCAAAGATTTTTTTGAGGCCCTCTTTTGCAAAACTGGGCTACCCTGAACATAGTATGATCATTAAAAAGATCCTTACAAGAACGTGAAGCTGAGTAGACTGCAGGAATGCTCCTGCTGTGGCCATTGTAATGCCAAAGGCCTTTGCTGGCCCCTGTATGGGTTCCTCCTTTTCTCCTCATCACTGCTGAAGTTAATTGCACAACAGCACTATGAACTCTCTCCACGTGCTCATCTCATTTTTCAGGCCCTATTGGGCATTTACTTTGTAATATATGTTTTTTTTCATTCATTCACAGGATGAAGATGTCACTAGGCCAGCATTTATTGCCCATCCCTAATTGCCCAGAGGGCAGTTAAGAATCAATCACATTGCTATGGGTCTGGAGTCATATGTAGGCTAGACCAGATAAGGATGACAGTTCCCTTTCCTAAAGGACATTAGTGAACCAGATGGGTTTTTCCTGACAATTGAGAATGTATTCATGGTCATCATTGGACTCTTAATTCCAGATTTTATTAAAATTTAATTCAAATTCCACCATCTTCTGTGGTGGGATTCAAACCCAGGTCCCCAGAACATTACCTGGGTCTCTGTGTTAACAGTCCAATGATAATGCCACTAGGCCATTGCTTCATCCCATAAAGAGCCACCATATTACCGTTAACTGATTTCTAATACAATCTCTTTGAAAAATACAATAAACAGACTTCTGAAAGTGTATGATTCACAAAGTGCAAAGCTACCAAACTTAAATACACTTCTGCCTGTTTAACTACCTTGCAGCTCATGAAAAAAAAGCCACTTACTCCAGTAAGCCCATGAAGGAAACAGTGCAGATTTCAGAACCAAAGGAATCCCAGGACTGTGAAAAGGCATCAGAATAGCAAAGAAAAAAAATCAACTGAACATGTCTTAGAGAAGTGAGTGAGAATATATAAAAAAAAAGACTTCACTTAAGAGCAAAAGAGTAACGAGCTATGAATTGTGGCCTGAAGCTGCAAACGTGTTAAGAAAGTTTGTTGCTTTGGTTTTTAATCAAGGAGGAAACTGGTAGCATACTTATCTTGAAAGGGAACAAGATGGTGTTGGTGAGGTAAGTTGTAGCAGTAGTCCCAGCCGTAATGGTTGCTAAACAGCTGTTCTAGAGTAAGGTAAATAAGTCGCAAGGGCTGGATAAGATACATCCGAGGATCCTTAAGGAACTAAGGGAGGAAGTTACAGGAACTCTGGCACAAATTTTCCAGAAATCATTAAATACAGTAGAGGTGTCTGGGGACTGGAAAAAGACAGATGTTGTTCCTATTTTAAAAAGATAGCAAAAGAAACTCAGTAAACTACAAAACTAGAGATTGGTGAGCCTGTAGAATTCTCTGCCACAGAATGTGGTTGAGGCCAAAATATTGGATGTTTTCAAGGAGGAAGTAGTTCTTTCGGTTAAAGGAATCAAAGGATATGGGGCAAAAGTGGGAACAGGTACTGAGTAGGGTAATCAGTCGTGATCATATTGATGGCAAAGCAGGCTCGAAGGGTTAAATAGCCTACTTCCATTCCTATTTTCTATGTTTCTAAACCAGTGAGTTTGCCATTCATTGTGGATAACATTATGGAGACCTTGATTGAAGAGACAACCATGCATCCATGAAGAGGAGGTTTTGTCAGTCTAATTTATTGGGTTTGTTTTTAAAAGCTTGTGACAAAAATGCTTAGTAAGTATTAGAGAGTAAATGTGATTTACTTTGATTTCAGTAGGGTCTTTGATATAGTTCCTGTGGAAAGGGTGGTCATAGAAAAAAGGAAAACTTTACAATCAGTGAAAATATTTTACATTGGATATGTAAATAAATCCAGAGTGTTGTGCTGCAGGGATTGCCATCAATCTGACAGCATGGTACTATTTGGGTTCTTGAAGGGACTGTTTTGGGACCTCCTTTTAGTATCATTATAAATAATAGGGAGCAAAAGTTATAAGGTCAATGGTTAACCTTACGGTTAGCTGCAAATCTGGACAGTATAATGGTAGGTGGATTTAAATACACTTGGATATTCTGAAGGCTGATTGAATGTAAAGTGGCTGACATGGTGACAAGAAAAAAATCATAAATGAAACAATTACTTAGGGGGAAATAAAAAATATGTATGTATAGGTAAAGTTTTAAAATGTACAAATTGTAGGTAGTACAACAATGTATGTTTGAAAGAAATGCATTTGTGGCTTGCCATAGTCATGTGACCTCAGCTATAACTTGCTTTCACTTCAGAAGTTGTAGCAGAAGCGCAGAGGTTATCAATCATCAGCTCGCCTAATGAGTGAATTAATTTGCATTAATAGTAGAACGGATGCGGATTTGCATTATATTGAAACACTGGTCAGAACCAACAAGAACCACATTATGGAAAAAAAATCGCTTCAAGTCAGGTATTAGCAGCAGCAGTTCACTGCTTGCTTCTCTAGGCCATCAGACAACTCTGTAACAGAATTGTACCATATTTCAAACATTAACTCTGTTTCTCTATCCACAGATGCTGCCAAACCTATGAAGACAACTGCTGGACAATGTCAAGACAATGATTCTGATGAATCACTCTACATTGTATAGCAGGGTGGCATTATCAGATCAAAAGGTAACAAATGATTTGTGACTGTTATCATGATGACTGTAGAAAGAGGGATAAACTGAATGAGACATGTCAAATAGATCCCAGTGCAACATGCAACCTTACGCTTTGCAGACCTGTGGGAAGTGGCTCAAGGTGGTGACCAGAAAATTAATTCCTCAACAGTAAAGTTGAACAATTTGATGGGAATTATACCAATCCCAAGAGGACAAATGAAGTTGCAAGTAAAATACAGTGAGAAGAATGAAGATCTGCCGTTCCATCTCACCTGAAGCAAGTCCAAAGCTTGAACTGGCAAACCTAAATGTACCAGCCGAGACTTGCAATGTTTTACAGGCCACTATGCTATTGACTGCTGAACATATCTTAGAAAAGTACAAAGATGTTTAAACATGTCTTGATGAATATTATCTTAAAGTACATGACAGTGTGATACCAAGTCAGTATCTACTGAACAGATTTCTAGCTGCCCTCAAGTCCAGCCTGAAAAACAAGATGGAGAAACTGATTTGTAGCAAAGGTGAAGCTACTTGCAAATGCAGTGCAATCATTGTGGGATTTGTGAATCACCTTGCACAGTTCTTGCCTAAGTTGTCATCAGAGTGTGAACCTTTACACAAGTTCACTGCTAAGGGTATACAGTTGTAATGGAGCACAGAACATAAAGTAGCTTTCTTCTTGAATTGAAACAACAAACAATAACAACTTGACAACCTCTGGAAGTTTTTCACCCAGTAAAGGCATTGGGTGGAATTTTCCATGACTTCGTCGATGCAAGTGGGCATCATCAAATTACCAATGTTGAACAACTCACAGACTATTTCAGCTTTGAGCTCAGGGACAATTATGATTTGCATGCTTATGCAAGGGCACATATATGTTTCTCATGCATCTACACAGAATGCATCTAATGGTTCTTAGTTTACTGTCTTTGAGCTCATTCACTTTGCAACCGCTTAGAAACTGCCTGACTGTGACTTGTTTCTTCGTGCACAGGCAGTTTGAAAGTCAGAGAATCATACAGCACAGAGACAGACCCCACTTCAGCCCAACCAATCCATGCCGAACATAATCCCAAACTAGTCCTACCTGCCTGCTCCTGGCCCATATCCCTCCAAATCTTTCAATCAAGGAGGAGGACATGCTGATGTATCACAGTGCTGTACAATGTGCCTGCAGCTTATATGGCAAACACACTGCATGTCCTTTAATCAAATAGTCATGTCTGAAAATCAAAGGGAATTAGTACTTAGTTGCTGTGGTGAATCTTGCATATGGTTCACACGACTGCCAATGTGCACTGGTGTTGGACTGCAGTCAATGTTTAAGGTTGATAGAGTGCTGAGCAAGCAGACTGCACTGTATTAGAGTGTGGCGAGCTTGGAAATTGCCACCACCGCTCACTGAATCCTGTCTCCTCTTGGTCGGAGAAAGTCAGCCCTTCATGTGTGCTTGATGACTAAAGTATGTTAGAAGGTGTAGATTCTACAGTAAATTGGTTATGAAATCTGATAAGTTGTCTTAACCCTCCTTTATCACAACAAAAAGGATGGTGTCTTCTTTCAGATTTCCCTTAATATCACACATAATGCCTTGGCTGAGGGAGCAAAGAAACAACTTGATATTAGGTCTCTGCCCAACAATACTCTCCATCAACCAAGCTGAAGGTACAGAGAACACTTTCATCCTTTTTATCTCTGTCTCTGTCTGATTTTTCTCTCCATCCATTCGAGTTATTAGCTAAATATATGGGAAACTGGAGAAATTAGACCATAAGATACTGAAGCAGAAGTAGGCCATTAATGCCCATTGAGTCTGCTCCAGCATTCAACAAGATCATGGCTAATCTGATAATCCTCAACTCTGCTTGCTTGCCTTTTGGTTATAACCCTTGATTCTCTTACTAATTAAAAATCTGTGAATCTCAGCCTTGAATCTTGTTTGTGATCATTTGTTTAATTGGTCCATTTCCCAATTTCCCTAGCAAACTGTGTCATCCTCACCACTTGCCTTCCACCTATTTTTGTGTCATTTGCAAACTTGGCTATAATACATTCACCTTCTTCATCCAAGTCATTAATGTATTGTTTCAATAATTGTATAAGTTGCCATCAGTAAATTCTGAAAATAGTAAATTCAGTAAACTGGATTGTCTCACATGCAAGTCTAGCAGCAGGATGAGAACCCCAGCTTTTTGCAGTAACAGAGAGTGGAATAAGAGCTTCTACATCTAGCTTCAAGACCCCAGCAACTGCAGAAAGCTAAAATTAAAAATCCTGGTTCTATGGGAGCTTGACCCCACCCATTCAGGCTGCTTCTATTGTTCCAACTTATAAAAAATACCAAGGCCTCACAAGCTGTTTACTACATTAGCTTTGAGCTAATACTCAATACTTTTAGCTCAATGCTTCTGTTTCCACTTTTTTACATAAAAAATAATCCAGGACAAAATACACCTCTTATAGCCATAGTATCATCACAAAACAACTCTGCAAAATTAAATAAAAGCTAATTTCCATTTGGTAAATAAGGCTAACACAGTAACAATGTGACAGACTGTTTCATTGTTCTTACTTAATCAGGTATTCAGCAGACTATCTCACAGATTCATGTAACATAATATACTCATTTGGAATACTCTGCAGTGCACTGTGTTATTCTAAACTGCAGACTGTGGTTTCCAATGGTTGCCCAGATCACATTGATGTCGTGTGCAGTTCCTGTTCTGAAGTTGTAATGGAGACAGTAGAGGGGTGGTTGAAGGCTCTGACAGTATAGCCCTGGACCTGAAGGACTAGATTTTGCAGGGTACTGTGGTCCTCACTTACTTTCTCCCACCAGCCAAAATGTCTGAAGGACGGGAGATGGCCCAATATCAATATAGCTGTCCTTGAGGAGTACTAGAAGCAGTATTAATTGCTTTAAGGCAAAACTTTTACTCCTTCCTTAGGAAGAATTCCATCTCAAGAGTACTGCTGGCCAATCAATAGCTGGCAGCTCGATTGTTCCAGTTGCATCAGCCAAGAGCCATGTCAGGGGGCCCAGGAAAAGCCAGGGTCAGGGGATTCAGTGAGGGGATAAGGGTGGAGGATTAGGTTTAAGATGATGGGAGGAGAAGATTAAAGTGGTGGATGGCTTGGTGAGGGGTGCCTCTGACTGACCCAGGGGGCCAGTAAAGGAGTCTTCTGTTACCAAGGAATATGGAGAGTTTCGTTGAAATCACCAAGTGCTAATATGAAGTAGTAACAGTTTTACAAAGGACATTAAACCTCAAACTTTCATACTTATATGATGTAATGTTTATTATGAGGTGATCTGTAATAATGTGAATTCTAATAGTTATGTACTGAATGTTACTATGCTGCTTTATTGCTGTTTTGTTTATGCTGGCATCCAGGTTCACATTTGAGAATAGTTTGGGAAGCACTAATGCAGTACGCAAGTAGTAAATACACGTCAACTTGATGGTTGTGCGTGGGCATGCACACTTAACAGTGTCTTCTGATTCAGAACAAACAGCAAATGAGATAGTTCCAAACTCATGGATTAGCTGGATGGGGAATGTAATGTTGCAAGCTAATTCTCGGACTATTGCATAAGCGTTGTATTTGCCAGCTACACCACACAGTGTCCCAGAAAAAATACCACACAGTGTCCCAGGTTTTGAAATGATAGGTTGCGAAAACAGAACTTGATACTGAAGCTTAATCTGCCCTTTGTATTTGTTTCTCAGAGTTTTATGACACAGGAATACAGGAATTTCTATTGCTTTATAAAAATACAAGATGTGCCAGATCCTAAAGGACCACTTTAGAGATTGTTTCACAAGTAAGTCACTCACATTTTTATGATTAGCTGCAATTACAAAAGCACCAGATTATTTTCCTTTTATTTAATGACTTTTCAGTTTAATATTTTTAGTTTTGTGTTTTTTGAAGCACAAACCATTTTAATCTTTATTACCAACCTTGAGTGGCATATACTCATATATAATCAACAATGTTTTTTTCTACCACCACACACAGAGGCAAATAACAAATCCAAACTTAAAAGTAGAACAGTTATAGGTGACATACTGAATAAAACCTTTGCTCTATAATCACTGCAAGTTTATCAGCTCAAATTGCCGTCATACATTACTATCTCAATCAAACTGACTGAAAATAATGGATTATTTTCCATTTATGTTAACAACTGTATGCCTTGAGCAATCATCAGCATGCTCTCTTAACCTCTAAATCTGCCTTTCAGCTGCCAACTTATTTCAACTGGACAAACAACATATCTAGTTCAATTCTGAACATTGTTCTTCATGTATACCGTGGTATGACTTTGATCTTTGACCCGTGTCTCCATGAGGCTTGCCAGCTTGGAATTTTGGTTGTGTCCACAGAGTATGGCTCAAACCCATTCCTTTCATAAACTGTTCTCTGACTATTGCTGTATCATCAGGAATTAAACTCTTCCCTCTCGCCACCCCCAACACCAGCTGAGCTACTGTATCCTTTGGTTGGCAAATTTCAGATCAACACCTCTGATTCACAAGAAACCAACCAGTGGGGTGTGTGTACTCTGGCTGACTTAGTAACAGCATCAGCAATAAATAGTACTGCAGTCAAGATTTCAGTGGGAAACTGTTCCAGTTGGTTTTATTTTCAAAAGGGATTGAAGAGATAGATGGAATGCGGAGAAGGAAGCATGTTAAACAACGATGTAGCAGACATACAAAGTTACTATTACTCTAATTATGAAACCTGATGACTTTTTGTTGGGCTAGTGTTATTACATATTGATTAAGGACTATTAACTTCAGTGAAACAGAGGAAAAAAACTTTTTTCTAAGAAAATGTGACCAATAGCAGTTAGATTATTCAATATTCTTTCTTTCTGTTACCAGGTATTTAGAATGTCTGGATCATAAGAGAGAGGTCAGGCCACTTCAATAACAGCATTCAAGCAGCATCACCTCAACATCATGAATCCAAAGCTAACACAAGGCTGACACTAAGTGTCACAACACTGAGTGCTCTAAATGCTGAGTATTACCATGGTCAGAGTTGTGCATGACCTGCTAAATACACTTAAGGCTTGCAAGCTTGCTTTTATTACCTGGCAGGTCATTTAAACCCTACTCCAGATAGACAATGCAGGCTCTGCCTCTTGCTGTCATTTTACTTCTCTCTGTTCTGACATACAGCATTCCTTCAGTCACTAATTTCCCATTTAATAGTGCCATCTATTCCCATTGAAAAATAATAATATGTTCCCTTTCTCTCATGCTGCCTTGATCTGATCCTAAGACTCCATCAATGCTACATTATAAATGGGAACTAAGAGCTTGACAAAATGCCTTTCCTTTATCAGAATTACTCATTGTCAGGAATTGCCTGGCTCCCACTTAGTGCATTGTCATGCAAAGATCAAGACTTCCATTTTCAGTAGAAATCATTTATTTTTACCACTTCCCATATTTATTTTCTATATCTTTGAATTTTAATTAGTCTGTGCAAATCATTTTTGTCGCAAGGAATATTTATTTGATCAGTCAGATTCTGGAACTTAATGGGCAGCTAAACCGTTCATCAACACATGTTTCAATTAAAGAATCTCAGATTCATGATTAAGGAAGTTGAGATATTGCCATGTTAGTAAAAAGGTGGTAATCTGAATGGTCCTGAAAATATAATACAGTGTTCATAACTCACATTATTATTAATGCAAAAATTGACCAATAAGTTCAGAATAGAAGAAATCCACTGGAATTGCAAATCACAAGACCTGACTGGTCAATTTACATCACTCCACAATTTGCATTGCACAAAAAGCATCTTGCACTTGATTTTCTTGTCACTTATAAGAATGCACAGTATTTACAGATTAATTGCCCATTAAATTTGCCAAGATATTTGGGCTCATTATTAATAGGAATCCCATTAGCAATGTTTTAACTGAATGCAATGCCAGTCTCTCTGGCCTCAAAAGGCAAAGAATTCACCGGAGTCTCACACCTGCTTGTGGTGATTTGTTCAAAGAGATTTGAAACATTTTGATTACTTGTATTATTCTTCAAAAATTCAACTGAAATTGCTGTGAACCATGCAAAAAGGTGTGGAATTTTGATTGCAAGTTATGTTCAGCATATCTTGAGTTTCTGGAGTATTTTCACCAATTTTACAAACATCACACTAGAAGCAGAGCATATGGCTACGTCCCCATATCAGATCTACCTCTGGCAGTTTCCACTTTTTGTGTTTGAGTGGAACTTCAAGGCAGCTCCAAATATGAGGTGAAAGTTTGGGTGCAAGATCAAAAATAGGTACATTTTGAACTTTTTTTAAAATCCACTAAATAACTCATTACTAGACTGCACAATGATTAGAAAGTAATTCTGTATTATTTTAGAAGTTTTCATAAGCATTTACAATAAGATTACTCTCAGGTGGTGTACTTAAAAAGCATTATTTTTTGTGATAAACTTATTCCCAGTTGTGTTAATCAAACAGTACTATTCATGTACATAAATTTTCAAAATTATGTTCTAATCCTGCATGATTACACAACTTTAAAGTAGATTTTGTGTTTGCTGATGTGCAAATGAGTTTGAGTAGAAATACATATTTCAAAACAGACAACTATTTTGGACACAATCTGTGCGCTAATGGTGTTTGCAAACAAAAGTGTCCTTAAATGCCCTTAATTCTAAATGATTACACTTTTCAAAGTTTTCTTTTCTGTCTCTCTCAATCCAATCCTGTTTACTTTCTCTTTAATTCCCTTTTCTTGTACTTGATTTGGCACAATAAATTTATCATCTCTGTCATTCCAATTTCTTACTCAGTCCTTAAATTTCCTTTGTTGATGAGATAAATTGCCATTCCCATTGTTCACCAAGATGCTTGGTTCCCTCACACTTGAGTTAGTAGCGTGTGTTTCTAAGAAGTTGAAGGGCAAATAATATTGGTGCTGTAGGGCGTAGGAGAAAATCAAACTTACAGGCAATGCTGCAGATGCTTAAAACTGGAACAAGATTTAGCCCAATGTTAGTATGCACTACAGCCAATTAAGGATATAGATTTGAAAAGTATGACTTTTTTAAAGTAATACCGATTTAGGTGTTCCTAAACTGCTTTTAATTATTAAGGCAATTGTACCTTCCTATTGTGACAGTTTTAATTTCAAATATATAGCTTTTAAAAAGTAACAAAAATCAGATCTCTTTCAAATATCTGAACCAAGCTTGGTGTATTTACATTCAAGCCCTTGCTGGATGATAGCTCTTCAGACACATGGCATGGCGTGTACCCAAAGTTGTTGCAATTTATAAATGCTCTATTTTACATTAGAGATTACTAACGATGGCATATAACAGTAGACTTTCTATTAACAACAGTCTCAATGTAAAAGGACTTACTCAAAGGTTAAGAGAGACAGGGAGATGATAGTGTAGTGGCAATGTCACTAGACTAGTAATCCAGAGGCCCTGTGGGCATGGGCTCAAATGTGTGGAAATGCAATTCAGCTAATAAATCTAGAATATAAAGATTGTTTTGTGATTACTATTACGGAGACTATCATCAATTGTTATTTTAAAAAAATCTGGTTTTCTAATGTCCTTGAGGGAAGGAAATCTGCCATTCTTACCTGGTCTGGCCTACATGTGATGCCAGACCCACAGAACCAGAACTCTCAGAAATGGACTCAAAAAGTTAACTTTGCTTTCTCTCCACAGATGCTGCCAGATTGCTAAGCTTCTCCAGCAATTTCTATTTTTGTCCCTCTCACTCTTAGTTCTTTCCTCACCAAACTCTTTACCTCAACTGAGCTTCTCTTTCTTCCCCACAGGCTGGGATTCATTCCTGATTAAAAATAAAGATAATGATTTATGAAAGCTACAATGTACTGTAATGCCTTTATCATTTTAATGTTTTATATAATTTCTTAACATGGATGTTCATCACAGATAGGCAGTTCTTAAAACTTTGTGGCTTATGTATGGTCTGCCATTTATACCATTGGACATATACTACACCATAAGTCCAAAAAGTCTTGAGTAAGTCAGGGTGCTTCTATGTTGCACTCAATAAGTTGCTGAAGGCACTCATTCAGAATGTCTGCATCTCAGGCAGCCCGTGACAACCTCATTACAAAATCGCTTGAGGTTATACGACCAGCTTCCTGAGTACCCAATTTAAAATCTCCAAGGTCAGACTTAGCAACATGGATAACTCTGGGTAGAAACAGCTTAGATGTATTGCTGCAGGTTTGATCACATGATGTCAGAGGTGATCAATTGTCTTTCAAAGAATACAGAAAACACTGCAAAGTCTCAGCATATTGAGCAGCATCTCTAATCCAGGAGGGTTGGCAATTGGGCCACACACACGCATAGAGGCTCTGCGAGTAGAAGGAAGATAACGTCATCTCAGCCTCCAGTTCACTGAAAGACAGCAGAGGGAAAAGTGTTTTCATTTTGAACAGGAAAAAATGTCTAGCCCTTTCAAAATGACCCGATAATTCTATCACTGGCAGCAAATATGTGTATGAAACATAGAAAATTAGACATGCCTCTGCTGCAGGGAAAATAGAAATGGCAAACGAGAATTTACTGGTACCCAGTAAAACTTAGACTGCTATTGTAAAATAGTATTGCTCTGCATAAAGCAAACATATGAATTAGGATCTGAAGTAGTCCTTTCAGCCCTTTGAGTCTGCTATTCCATACAATAAGATCAAATTCAATCTGTTTGTGTTTCAAGTTCTACATTCTGTGTGGAATTTGCACATTCTCCCTACGTCTGTGGGGGTTTCTGCCAGGTGCTCCAGTTTCCTCCCACAGTTCAAAGATGTGCAAGTTAGGTGGATTGGCAATGCTAAATTACCTATATTGTTCAGAGATGTGTAGGTTAGGTGCTTGAGCCATGGGAAATGCAGGGTTACTAGGATAGGGGAATGAATCTGGGTGGGATGCTCTTCAGAGGGTTGGCATGGACTTATTGGGCCGAATGGCCTAACTCCACACTGTCAGGATTCTATGGATTCCCATAGACCGCCAATAGCCTTTGATTCTTGTTAGGCAAGGAAATGAAACTCGTAGCCCCATAAAATCATTCAGTGAACTCACCCTAAATTGCTTCCTAAAACAAAAGCTTCACAACTGTCTCAGGCAAAATAACCAAAATCTCTTCTTCTCTGTTCTTGAAGGGCAAACCCTAATTTTTAAACAGTGCCCTATAGTTCTGCATTCACCCACAAGAGGAAACATCCTTTACATGACCATCATGTCAAGACCATGCAGGATCTTAAATACTTGAATCAACTCAACCCCTCAAGTCATCTAAACTGCAGTCTGTCCAATTATTCTTCATAGGACAAGCAGTTCATTCTAGCTATCAACATAGCAAACGTCCTCTGAACTGCCTCCAACTAATTTACATCCGACTTTAAATAAGAAGATCAAAACTACACAGGATTCCAAATGTGGTCTCTTCAATTCCCTTTATAAATGTAAGGGTGTTATACCTCAGTTCTGCTCAATTCCTCTCATAATAAAAGAAAGCATTCTATTTGTCTTCAAAATTATTTGCAGTATCTGCACAATAACATTTTGTGACACATGTACAAGAACATTAGGTCTCTATTCCCCTTGCAATTCTGCAGTCACCCTTCATTTAAATAACATTCTGCATCTTTGTTTTTTTTTCTACCAAAGTGAACAACTTCACATTTTCCCACAAAATATTCCATCACAAATTTTTGCCCAATCTCAATCTCTCCATATTTGTCTGGAATATCCATATGTCGCCTTCGCAAGATATTTTCTGGCTTGGGCATATTCACAGGATGAAAGATTGATGTATCCCTAAGAACTTTGTATATGGCAAGACAGCTGGAGCAGACAATCAATAGAACACCCAAAGCTCTGCTTCAAACATGCTTGCAAGTATGACTTGAAACGCCATACATCAATTTTCATTCTTGGGAGACAATTGCATATGACAGTGGGAAATGACAATATTACATGTGGACTGAAATACGTCATCATGGAGATCAGTAGCTGGACAGTAGATGCCAACAAAAACCTGCAATGACACTTTATAATCCTCCAATATGCAGCATGTGTTAGAATCTCTCTTTCATGCAATGGTCTATTCCGCTGTTAGTAAAAGTGCATCATATAATTCTATCCTATCCTCAATGAATTTGCTGTACGTACTTCACTTTACACGAATGGAAGGATGCTGTTAATGCACCTTTCCTAATAGCTGGGAGAGATTTGCACAGTCATGTGGTGAAACCATTCCACTGCTAAATCAGAGATGAGCAACATTGTATAACAAAGGTTCTGAAACACTTCTTGCTGAAAACTGCATTGAGCTACAACCAATCTCATGATGTGGCTTAACATTCTTAATTAACTAGCCTTGCCATTAAAAATAATTGGAGAGCATATTACAGACTACAAGAAGATCTTTCTGTATCGAATAGGGAAAGAGGGGAGCAATTTTGGGCCTCATACCTCAGGAAGGACATACTGGCCCTGGAACGGGTCCAGAGGAGGTTCACAAGAGTGAGCCCAGGAATGAAATGCTTAACATATGAGGAACGTTTGAGGACTCTGGGTCTATACTTGATCGCGTTTAGAAGGATGGGGGGAATCTAATTGAAACTTACAGAATACTGAAAGGCTTGGACAGAGTGGACGTTGGGAAGATGTTTCCATTAGCAGGGGAGACTAGGACCCGAGGCCACAGCTTTAGAGTAAAGGGAAGACCCTTTAGAATGGAGATGAGGATAAACTTCTTCAGCCAGAGAGTGGTGAATCTATGGAATTCATTGCCACAGAAGGCTGTGGAGGCCAGGTCATTGAGTATATTTAATACAGAGATAGATAGGTTCTTGACAGTTAAGGGGATCAAAGGTTACTGGGAATGGTGGGAGAATGAGGTTGAGAAACTTATCAGCCATGGCAGAGCAGATTTGATGGGCCAAATGGCCTAATTTCTGCTCCAATGTCTTATGGTCTAAGATCTGCCTTAAATTTGTACATGCAAAGGAAACCAAATACAGGTAGCTCTTCTTACCTGAAGCTGGTTGACTGCATTTAAAATTTACTGCTGGAATGATTTCATGGTTAAAGATGGCTGTAATTATGCAAAGGAAAGAGTGAAACATAACAGGCTGAATATGCAGCTTTCTGGAAGCAAATTTCCTATTAATTGGGAAGAATGCACTGACTTAGATTTTTAAAAGTGCTACTAGCACAGCACTGAGTACTGTACAACTAGTAATATTTTGACACAATTTATTCATACAGTGTCTGCAGCAGTCAATTGACACTTTAGCTGCATTTTGATTTATTGCAAGTTTCCAGCATTTGTGCTTCACTGTTCTTCTTGAGTGATGTAGAAAGAGAAGATTCGAGGTGAAGACAGGATCTCATGACCTTTTTGCAAACAATACTGACCCATCAGCCCCAGTTCTTTCCACCTTCAGACACGAGCACATATTTGATTAGCCTTTCGAGTTTCATTCAGGTCAACCTGCACTCACCTGGCTGAGCTTGTACTTAGCAAGCAGTGAACTTTTTCCCTTAGCTCCCCAATGCACCTGTCAATATTGCCTGAGGCAAACATTTAAAAATTTCAAGCTATTTCCTAACCCCATCATATGGAAACGAAGAAACATGTGAGATAGCAGAATCTCAAGGTTCTGAGGTCGACATGCATTCGTGCAACAGGGGAAAAAGGTCAAGTTATAGGGTAGAAGGCTAACAAACAAATGAGCAAGGAGCTAAAGCACCCAGTAGGGCAAGAGTTCAGTTAATTCACCCAGACGATCTATTCCAGACGTGGTAAATGATACATTATTGGATCCAGATCTGCAACTGCTTTGTATATATTACATTACTGGGACCAACCCCATTTAAGTGTCATTAGCCTACCCTCAGAAACACTGTTATTGCTCAAACCTGTTTGCTGAGTGTGCTTTAACTGAGCTGGCAATGCATTTTGTTTCTCAATCTCTTTCTTCCATTCCAAATACTTGCTCAACCACAAAATTATAAAGCATAACCACCAATGGCAGAACACCCAGGTTGATTGTGCTCGGTGGGATTTTAGTAATGATTGTGCATAGTACAATCCCACAGAATATATCAGTGTAAATTGTGGTAAACACTGGACTAAACATACTGTAAGTAGTCAAGACTGCCAAATGTTAAGAAGTGTTATTAGCTCCTCATTAATCAAAGTCTCTATCTTAGAAAGAGGAAGCTATTACAGATAAAGGAAGCCTTTGCAGATAACAGATAAAAAATGCTTCAATAAAAACAATGCAGCTTTCACAATTGACAGCAGCTACTGTATTCACAAATTGGCTGAAGATTGATTGAATTCCCAAGAGACAGATTGTGGAGAAATAATAAAAAAGACAATTAGCAAAAGTGCACAGATTGGAAACAACTTTCCTAGGCTACGAACTAAAGTTGTTAGTCTTGAGATAAAATTCACAAATCGATTGTTATGTGACTATATATTGTTATTGTGGCAACTGTACGCTATACTTACAATGCACCCATAGTGGCAATACCAAGGGTGCAAGGGTTTTGTGATCTGGTACAAAACAATTTGATAAGATTGACAGTGTAAAATACAGGCAAATGGGAACATCTTCTGAACACAGCCTCACAGTTGGTCATGTATACTGAGACCACTACTCCAGGCTAAAATGGAGATAATTGGATAATTCTTCAATCAATCACTTCTGAAGACCACACCGTTGCAAATGGCTGGGATTGATTTTACACACAAATTTTGTTAATTGCAGTTTGTACAGACTTTTTAAAAAATAAACTCTAAATAGAGACTGTTTGCTTCACTATTCACTGGACAATTTAATGTTTGGTGTTAAGTTCAGCTACAGTAAAGTGGCCACTGCTGCAAGCCCCCCTTTAAAAATAAACCTGCTACAACTCTTAAAACTAGCCTGTTTTAAAACTTTAATTGAAAGGAGTTGCCAGTTCCATCAACTCTCCTCAGCTAATGGGAAATGATTGTGGCCGTGGGTTGGTGAACAAGATGCAAATATACAGAAGGAGGAACTGCTGCTAACATTTACACCACTTATTAGCACACAGTTAGGTCATTGTAAAAAGTCAGTTATAGACAGGCTAATGTGAACAATGAAATTACATCAACACAAATTTACATTTTTTAATATTAGGAACATTTAAGTTGACAAATCAGAAGCAGGTCAATTTGTTGCATTCTGATTATACTCAAGCAAAATGTGGAGAAAACCAAATGTGTTGCAATCATCGCTAAATCTCAATCTATCAAAAATCAGTTGGTCACCAAGTGTCATTGTTTTCTGTACAATTCAACTCGATCTCTCATCTGTTTAATTGCTGAGTAAAGGGGAACTCAATGATGCCAAAACAACATGGCAATCAGGCAGATTTACGTTCTCAGGATTTTGAGACTCAACCCTGGTTAGTAATCTTATGCTTCATTCTTTCCCGGTTTTTAACTTAGGTCCTTTTGATGGTCTGGAGGGATGCGTGCATGCTTGGAACATAGCATTGGGTGGGGCAGTGGGATGCAAGTGTTATGAATACAAAATCTGAAAGCATGAGTTTCTCGGATATAGGTTCTATTTTGGAATAGAACATGGTCCCAGGAAAGAACAGTGATCAGGGGCTTGGGATGTGATGGAAATAGGGCGGCAAGATACAAGTTGGAGAAGCCCAGGTGGAGGTTGGCAGTGTGCTTTTGGTGATTGGCGATGACAATGGTTTTTGGATGTGGATATGAAGAAGTATCAGTCAGGTGGAGTTAGTGTGATATCAAATGGAGAGAGTTTGTAATCATGGGAGTGCAGCAGGTAAGCTTGTTGGATTGGGGTGGTAACAAGGGGTCAAACACGTCTGCTTCTCCTCTTTTACAGCAGGCCTATAAATGCATCTCATAAATATCATCATAGATATCATAGAATCCCCACAAAGTGTGAACAGGCCCTTCGGCCTAACAAGTCCACGACGATCCTCAGAGTACCCACCCAAACCCACCCCCCTATAACCCCCCATAATGTACAAATCCCTGAACGGGCAATTTAGCACGGCCAATCCACCTGGCCTGCATATCTTTGGACTGTGGGAGGTAACCGGACCACCGGGAGGAAACTCACGCAGACATGGGGAGAATGTGCAAACTCTGCACAGGCAGTCGCCCAAAGGTGGAATTGAACCCGGGTCCCTGTGAGGCAGCAGTGCTAACCACTGTGCCACCGTGCCGCCCTATCTACTTTATGGATTCACCAGTTCCCATCTCCTTATACTGCCAGGTTTCCCTGAGTTCAGGGAACATGGCTGAAATTAGGTATAAACAATTGAGGCATGTAGGCTCTTTAAAAGCACCCACAGACGGACCTCCTTCGAGTTGCTTGCTCCAAATCCTATCTCTGTTAGAACTAGAAGTGGTCTGGTTTGAAATTTTAACATTTTAACTCCTCACACAGCACAGTTCTTTTGTGTTTGGGGATTAAAACTGTCCTTGTGTGTTGAATAGCGGTTAAAAGATATCCCAATTTATGGTCTATTAAAAGAATATTAATTTCTGTGATATTAAAGTGAACCAGTGACTGTAACATGAACAATTATTTTCCATAACTGGGGATGGGAGGGCCAAGGCAGCGTATGGGAGAAGCAATAATAATGGCTTTAAAGGCAAACAGTCTGTAATGGTTCAAAAAGGCAGCTCACCGCCACAGACTCATGGGAAATTAGAGAGAAGCAACAAATGCTGGCATTGACAGCGATGCTCCGGTCTCAAGAAAAATGAATTGGAATAAACTATTAACTGTCAGAGTTAAATCAAAGTATATAATATTTTCATTGTATTAAGCGCATAGATCAGCAAGTTCCTGGTATTGTATTAAGTCTGTTGATCTCAGCATCCTCAACATTCAGAAAAGCTGATTGTCATACAGCATACAAGCTCAATAGGCTGAACAGGTTGATTTAAAATGAGGAGCCAGAGAGCTGCTGAAGTCTCTGGACATATGTGGCCAGCATGAATCAATGCTTTTAGAGAGAGGGGAAGAAACTTGAGAGAAGAAAAACTATAAAATTATTTTCTTAGTTTTGTCAGAACTATATGGATACATTCCTTTTAAAGAGGAAACCTAACTCTAAAGGCTTCTTTTAAAAATTCAGTTATGAATAATTAAGATTAATTTTAATGTTTTCTTTCCATTAAGATTTTGTTGAGAGGAGGAATACTATTTAAAAATGGAGTTTTAA
>NC_063333.1:136047157-136090793 GCF_021869965.1 Rhincodon typus
GGCAATAAACCCCAGGGTTGACAGAAATTGTACTCCCGACCTTTTTGTTCCCGCTTTCAGAGCTGAGTGTGCTAATGAGTCAAGGTCCAGATGATACCACATGACCAACAGCATGCTAGACTAAGGATGTGGACATAAGTTGCTCTGTAACGGCAAGTTATCAGTTTGTTTGTTAAGTAAAGCTGTTTGAGAATAAATTGAAGCATCTATTTACTAATCCAGTGTGGAAATGGTAATTCTGTGCAAAGGAACAGAACACAAGAATATGACAAAAACAGCAAGTGCTGGAGAAGCTCATCCAATCTGGCAAGTGGACTGCAATGGTTCAAGAAGGCAGCTCACCACCTTCTTCTCCAGGGCGGTGAGGGACAAGGAATAAATGCTGGTTCAGCCAGCGAAGCCCTTATTACCTCAATAAAAAACAAAATGCTAATCTCAGCAGAAACAGCCGGTCAGGATTTAGAGTGATTGTACCCAGACAGATGCAACATCATAGGTAACTTCAAAGGTGATGCTGGATTGCACCTCAGAGTAGATGCAATTCCATTAATCAACCCTCCCAGAAATTACAGTATGCACATACAGGAGAACCGTGAGATTGACATAGAAAATCATGGTGTAATCCATTATGCACATCAGCACGCAGACTAGTGCAATATTTTTACTTTGGTATGAAAGAAAGATGGCACAATGAGGGTCAGCTGAGATCCAAGGCATGTGAATCTTTCTCCCAAGAGGCACAAATACAAAATTGCAACATAGGGTTGATTAGAAAATAACAGAGGAGTTCAAATGAGGATTACCTACTTGAAGGTATATCACATCTTATTGCTCTCTTTGACCAGCATTGTAGCACATAAATCCATTTTAAACCAACCTGCCCAGACACATTGTATGTTGTATTAACACACACCTTTGGAAGAGTTGGGACTTGAACCCAGGCCTTCTAGCCCAGAGATAGGGACATTATCAGAGCACCACAAGTGCCCTACTAACATTGCAGTATATATTCCTGTCATGCTTGACAGTGCAGCTTTAAATGCTGCAACAATACCATTATTTTGACAACAGCTTTAGGTACAGTATTATACTATGCCAGTAATTTAGTGCAGCCCCAGAACTCATTGCATTTATTCTTTTGTAAAAACATTTGAATTTTGGGTACTTACCTCTTTGCAAATAAAATCCCTGGGTCTAAAATCCCTACTGTTTTCTGCATGAGGCCGATCTAAAAAAGTAGGTCAAAGTTTATTCCATGCAGCTCATTTGACAACTTCAATGGAAATAAAAATCGACAGAGATTTAGAATTTGCTATTACCATTTCACACAATCACCCAAAGTCAAAATGTACACCAAGATGTTTATTCTGCTTCTTTTATTGCTTTACAAGCACATGTTTTACCTTTTGATGTACACAGTGCATTCCTATTGAAGCAGTAGAGGGCAATAGAATTTAATTTTTGGTCAGGATGACAGTTTTGAAGAAAAGCGCATAAAGGTTTGCTCACGTACGAAAACTTGAAAGCCAAATCATGGAAACTTTACAGTCCACTGACTCACCTTCATCAAACAGAAATGTTGCAAAACTCTGTCACAGTGGTATTACTTACCCGAGACAATGCCTGAAGAACACTCATTTTTAACATTTCTTTTAACCTTTAAATAAACTTTTATTTTGTAAAGGTATATTTTATAAACCTTTACTATTGTGGTCAGGGATCTTTGGGGCAGAGCTTTCCCAACTCCTGGACAATGTAGAGCATGGTGAGAAAGTTGGGAAGTTATGTGAAACGGTCAGTGAAGAGCTTCTCCTCATCAAGATCAAAAAAATCCATTTTTCTGACCAAGTGTTGAAAAGTGAGATGAGATTCCTGCCAGCAAGCAGCGAGAGATCTACTTACGTGCATTAACATACATTGTTACCTAAGCTCAACTCGTTAATGGGTTCAGAGATAGCAGGAACTGCAGATGCTGGAGAATCTGAGATAACAAGGTGTAGAGCTGGATGAACACAGCAGGCCAAGCAGCATCAGAGGAGCAGGAAAGCTGATGTTTCGGGCCTAGACCCTTCTTCAGAAATGGGGGAGGGGAAGGGGGTTCTGAAATAAATAGGGAGAGAGGGGGAGGCGGATAGAAGATGGATAGAGGAGAAGATAGGTGGAGAGGAGACAGACAGGTCAAAGAGGTGGGGATGGAGCCAGTAGAGGTGAGTGTAGGTGGGGAGGTAGGTCAGTCCAGGGAGGACGGACAGGTCAAGGGGGCGGGATGAGGTTAGTAAGTAGGAGATGGCGGTGGGGCTTGGGGTGGGAGGAGGGGATTGGTGGGAGGAAGGACAGGTTAGGGAGGTGGGGATGAGCTGGGCTGGTTTTGGGATGCGGTAGGGAGAGGGGAGATTTTGAAGCTTGTGAAGTCCACATCGATACCATTGGGCTGCAGGGTTCCCAAGCGGAATATGAGTTGCTGTTCCTGCAACCTTCGGGTAGCACTGCAGGAGGCCCAGGATGGACATGTCGTCTGAGGAATGGGAGGGGGAGTCGAAATGGTTCGTGACTGGGAGGTGCAGTTGTTTAGTGCGAACCGAGCGTAGGTGTTCTGCAAAGCGGTCCCCAAGCCTTCGCTTGGTTTCCCCGATGGAGAGGAACAGCAACTCATATTCTGCTTGGGAACCCTGCAGCCCAATGGTATCAATGTGGACTTCACAAGCTTCAAAATCTCCCCTCCCCCTACCGCATCCCAAAACCAGCCCAGCTCGTCCCCGCCTCCCTAACCTGTCCTTCCTCCCACCCCAAGCCCCACCCCCATCTCCTACCTACTAACCTCATCCTGCCCCCTTGACCTGTCTGTCCTCCCTGGACTGACCTATCCCCTCCCTACCTCCCCACCTACACTCACCTTTACTGGCTCCATCCCCGCCTCTTTGACCTGTCTGTCTCCACTCCACCTATCTTCTCCTCTATCCATCTTCTATCCGCCTCCCCCTCTCTCCCTATTTATTTCAGAACCCCCTTCCCCTCCCCCATTTCTGAAGTAGGATCTAGGGCTGAAATGTCAGCCTTTCTGCTCCTCTGATGCTGCTTGGCCTACTGTGTTCATCCTGCTCTATACCTTGTTATCTCAACTTGTTAATATTCAGTTTCCTGTTCTCCCAGCTACTGGATAGAAACTAGACAGTGACAATTCCCAACATGAAAGTCAGAGTGGTTACTTGACAACTCCAACTCACAGCTTGTTCCTCCAGGCCTCCATCCTGGAGAGCAGTCAGCAACATCTCAGGGCTCTCTCCATTGGCAGAGACCTTGCGCATCTTTCTGGCATCCAACAAGTGCCAGCCTAAGCTCATCGTCACGGCACATCTCCAAAACTTCCTTACGTTTCTACGCTTCAATGCTGCATTTTTGAGAGCACAGACACCATTGATTGGAATGGTGCTGCCAGTGACAGGTATCCAGCTCATGGACTGGACCAGGCGGCATCTCAGCTCTGCATGCTCACTCTATTAGCACTCAGTCACTTTCTGCCTGCTTTGGCACTCCCTGCCTTGCCTTGCCTTTTGGCACTCTGGTCACTCAGCAGCACATTACTTCTGTCTTGATGCGCTGCTTAGCCAGACAGCATTTTTTGTGTTTGTCAATAGTCAGCAGTCAAGGGAGTGGACATGTTCCTGTCTGGCACTGTGCTATGTGAATGTTCCACCAGCAACATGTGCCAGTAACCTGCACGGCGAGCACATCACATGTGCTTCAATCAAATAACGCTGTCTCAAAGTCTAAGGGGTGTAATCTCAGTCAATTCAACAGGGCTGCCAACAGTCAGGGAGTCGTGTACAGTAAGTCAAGGCTGTCACCTGATCTCAGCCCATGGCCTTGGATATGGTCAGTTCACTGCTTGAGGCAGTCTCAGTTAGGGGGTCCACACCTTTACAATCTGGGCAGTGGATCACAGTCCTGCTGGTCCAGTGCAGTCAGCAGATTTGCAGTAAGTCACTCAGGGACCTGCACGGAGCTCAGTTATGGGCCTGGTCACTGATCACTTGGGGTTTTCCATTCAACTGAGTCAGAGGGGGTGAACTGCAGTCAGTTTTGGAGGCCATCAGAATGAAAGTCATGGAAGTTTATCAGTGGGGGCACTACGGTGGTGGGGAAGAGAGGGAGATCAATGCTGTGGGTTCAAGACAGCAAGCTGGGATGCAGAGAGGACAAGGATATTGAAAGGGGAGGATTCAACATGCTACGTCAAGGAGGTGATAGTGGAGGGAGGACACAGGATACCACAGGAAAATGGGTGCTATCAGTTGCTACCACCTCGGTGTCTGGTCAAGAGACTGTGGAGCTTGCTACTGGCCAGGCCAAATCCGTAGGGACAAGGGTAATGATGAGAGCTGGAGGTGTAATCCCAGGCAGTGAATTGGACATGTGGAGGATCAGTAGTGATGGCTGGCCGGGGTGTATTGAGAAGAAAGGGACATGGAGGGGTGGAAGTGTGAGGTGGTGGTGTATTGATCTGTTGAATACCAGGCAGAGTCAGAAACTCACTGTGCCAAGTGTGACCTGCAGTGCCCTCCGTAATCACTCATCACGTTAACATGAAAGGTGAATGGAAGTTGTCTGTGACCATACCCTGTTTGAGCAAAGTCAGTGCTTTCCTTTAGTCCTAACAGCTGGGCTCCACTTCTGAGTGATGTGTGGCCCTTCAAGGGATGGTCGAAGTCATCTGCATTCATTCCATCGTGTGTGTGAAACGTGTGCAGAGTACAATGGTGTTGGGTGAAAGTACTGGACTTCACATCACTCAGAAGTGGAGCATATGTGTTAGGATACAAACAAAGCACTGGTCACAAGCAATCTTAACCATGTCAGTGGTCATTTTCAGATTCAATCTCTGCGAAGCCGACCATGCTGTATGACTCTCTGATTCTATAATCACAGCATCTTTAAAAGTAGCACATGGGGCCTACAAAGCACAAAGACAGTGTAAGATCTATCGTGTTGTAAGGGGGCATGAGACTGATTCCTCTCAGGGTTGGCTATAAATATTCTGCAACATACTCTGACATGCCGGTATGTCTTTCTTGAGGGATGTAGAGCTGTGAGCACAATGTCCCACCACTCACACAGAACTTACAATCTCCTATTGTCTCTGCAACATGCCTGGTGCCTCATACATCAGAATAATGTCTAATGTCAAAGCACCATGTAAAGGAATTCCATGGGCCTCCATGTCCCACTGTATGGAGCTAAGGCACCATTTGTAAATGATGTGAATGCTGACTGCTCACATTGCTGAGAACCCGTTCTGTTTCTTATGTTCCCCAGACAGGTTGATTACAAGTGTGACAGATGGATCCAGTCACAACAGAGGTTAGTGTTGCTGGTGCTTTGATGCAACAAAGGTGCAGAAATGGAGGAGGAACAAACATGCCACTGAGAACAGCCTTCACATAAAGAGGCCACAGCTAAAGGGCCCCTTGCGATGTACAGGAGGGACAGGAGGCCAGAGAGTTAACTCCTCAATGTCGTCTCCTTTAGAGTCTTCCTGCCTTCTTCAGATAGATGAAGGACCAGGAAAATGGTGGAAAACCCATGGAAGGATTCCCTATTTTTTTTTCAGGTAGAGAGCAGAATGCTGCCATTATAAGTGACTGAGATTAATAAACACTTTCTGTGCCAGCTGGCTGTTTGACAACCAGTGTCAGTGACCTGCCCTTGATGCTCTCTGGTTGTATACCTTTCCTACCTCCTCACCTGATTCATCATAATTAAACTGCTGTTTTCCATGAACTTGAACAAACAACCTTAAAATTATTAATAGTCATCGGTCTTAGCTTAGTGATTTCTGATTCATGAGCCCAAAATCTTACACCTGTTTGCTGCAAGGTTGGTTTACTGTGAGTTAGCACCAATCTCTAATCTCCATCCTTTGTTCCTATCTCCCACCCGACCTCCTCCTTCCCTCTTTCTGGCCTCCTTTTATCCATCGCCAATCTCATTTTTTCTCTTCCATGGCTCTAATGCCTCCTTGTTCCAGTCCTGGGTCTTTGTTTAGACCTTTGATGTAAGCTCTAAACTAGCTCTCATTGATTTTTGTTTCCCATCTGGCTCTTTATACCATACTGGTTCAGTTGAAATGAGGTCCGAGTACAAATGTTGGGAGGCTTTGGTTCACACCTATCAGCTACAAGATTATGCCTTGGACAGTTTTCAATAACAACCCAGAGAGGTTTGTATAAGTGTTGGGACCTCGGGTTTCAGGTACACAATTCTTTGAAATTTGCATCGCATGTAGACAGGGTGGTTAAAAAGGCATTTAGCACACTTGACTTCATTGCTCAGTCCTTTGAGTATAGGAGTTGTGAAGTCTTGTTGAGTTTGCGTGGAATATTGGTGAGGCTTCTTCTGGAGTATTATATCCAGTTCTGGTAGCCCTGTTGTAGGAGGGATATTATTAAGCTAGAGATAGTTCACAAGAAATTTACCAGGATGTTGCCAGGTATGGTAGGTTTGTGTTATGAAGAAAAGCTGGATAGGCTGGGAATTTTTTCACTGGAGCATTGGAGGTTGAGAGGTTTAACCTTACAGAGGTTTATAAAATCGTTCGGGGTATAGATAGGATTAATGGTAGGTGTCTTTACCCTCGGATGGGGGATTTTAAGACTAAGGGGCATATTTTTAAGGAGAGGAAAGAGATTTTTAAAAAAAATGGGGGTAATTTTTTTTACACAGAAGGTGGTTCGTGTGTTGAATGAACTTCCTGAGGAAGTGGTGGATGTGGGTACAGTTACAACATTTAAAAGACACTTAGATAAGCGCATGAATAGGAAAGGTTTGGAGTGATATGGGCCAGGAACAGAGAGGTGGGACTATTTTAGTTTGGGATTGTGTTCGGCATGGACTGGTTGGACCAAAGGACCTGTTTCCGTGTTGTATGACTCTATGACTGCATGAAATGGAGACATGCCATCTCCCTTCACTTCATAAATTATCGTGTTATTAACCAGATTGGAAACCAGACTAATAAATAACTTATTAAGGGTGCAGGCCTTTAGTTTATTACTCTGTACTATAGTGCACTGGAGAAAATTTATCTGGTGCTGTTCGTGCCCAGCATTTTGACTGCTAACTCCAAGGTAGTTCCAACTGAAGTTCTTGCTGCTTGAGCAGATGAACAAACAAGTGGCAGAATGGACCCAAAAGGAAAAAGCAGTGTCTGGATATGAGCCTTAATTTAGTGTGAACTCAAAGCTGTTCTAAGGATTCGCTCGAATTTTTCTGTAGCTTCACTTCTTTGGGTAAATTTCTCTCCCTGACACCCTCTCCTTTCCCATGTGAAGGAAGCCAGCAGCGAAAGGAACAATGAACCCAATTGTTCAAGCTTTCAACCACACACAGAACTCAAATTCTCAGAGGTCGGCAAAAGGCAGATGTGTTAAATTAGTTTTCACGAATGACGAATGTGGAGAATTTCTGGTACGGTTAAACGAGCTCAGGAATCTGTAGCATATGCAGTGGTCAGTTATACATGCGTTATGAGAAAACAAAATGACAAAATAGGCAATGGATTGGCAAGTAATTAAGCAGTAGGAAGAAAAGATGTTGATACACCAACCAGGACCATACTGGACCATGCTAATTAAAAGAGTTGCGCAAAACATTGCTTTAGGTCTCCGGTTTTACAAAGAACATTTGTGAAAATGAAGCACATTCGAAGCAATATTTGTTGATGGCTTAGCAATGATTAAGGTTGAATTCCCTTATTATTGGAAAACATGCAATCAATGGATGGAAAGTAATTTTTTTTATTTTGTTAATTTTTCTAATCAACCCGTTCAGAGATATTATTACACACTTCTGAAGCAGATGGGACTTGAACATAGTCCTCCCGGTTCAGTGGTTGAGACACTAACACTGCGTCACAAGAGGGCCCTGGATTTAGAGTAATTTTTTTTAAGTCAACCTATTTCCTAGTCAACCTAGTCAGAGATGTTATTACACACCTCTGGAGTGGGTTAGACTTGAATCCCGGCCTCCTGGTTCAGGAGCAGGGCACCATCACTGCATCACAAGAGGGCCTAGATGTAGAATAATCGACAAAGATGAAAAAGAGAAAAAGCTGTGGGCACTATTTATTCGCTAATTGTGTCTAATTCATGAGAGGCTATTTTCTATAAGGCTGCTGAAAGCCTGAAATTACTCCTGAGATGTTTTAACTTTACATTGGCAGACAGATTTGGGATCTGACATAGATTAACATGAACAGGCAATGAAACTTTTCACAAAAAAAGTAAAATACTGTAGATGCTGGAAATCTGAACTAGAAATGGAAATACTGAGCAGATTTGGCAGCATCTGTTGAGAGAGAAACAGAGTTAAAGTTTCAGGTTGATTGACCCGCAATGTTGATTTCCTTTCTCTCACCATTGTTGCAGCCAACAAACAAGTTACAATGTGAGATAACAAGGTGCGGAGCTGGATGAACACAGCAGGCCAAGCAGCATCAGAGGAGCAGGAAAGCTGACGTTTCGGGTAGTGTACAAATTTAAAGGCAAACATTTAAATGTTGCAAGTGAGGAGGATGTGATTGATGAGTTGGAATTTAAGGCAATCTTAGTGATACAGAGTTTGAACAGTAGTTCAAGACCATGTAGGTCAATGAGGATACCCAGAATTGAATCAAGCAACTAGAAGGAGAGATTCTGATGGACCCACCCTATATGCCACTTCCCAATTACTCTGATATGCCATAACCTCAATTCCAGCCTGAGGTGATTATCTGTTTGGAGTTTATATGTTCTCCCCGCGTCTGCATGGGTTTTCTCCGGGTGCTCTGGTTTCCTCCCACAGTTCAAAGATTCGCAGGTTAGGTGGATTGGCCATGATAAATTGTCCTATCATGTCCAGGGTTGTGCAGGCTAGTTGATTTAGCCATGGTAAATGCAGGGTTATGGGGATATCATGTGGGTGGTGGGTCTGATGGGATGCCCTTCAGAGGGTTGGTGCAGACATGATGGGCTGAATGGCCTCCATGCACAATGTAGGGATTCTATGATTCTCTGAACCTCCATTGGCTCTAATTTCCACAATCTGCCAATTTTAAAATGTTTCATATATATATCTTGCCAGGTTTTTGACAGGGATTCAACATTCTTTGGTTTTGCTAATGTTTCATTGCAGGAGTTTTGGCTTCTTTACGACTCAACCTCATCCTGCGCTGGTAAGCAATTCAACAATACGTTGGCAGTCTGGGAGCTGAGGATGGATGGGTGGTTTTCTTTTGAGAAGGGAGTGAAGAGTAGGAGAATATTGCTTAGGAAAGAGAACTGTTGGTGAAAGGAACAGTGCCATTCGTTGTGATACTAGGCCTTTAGGCCATACATACTAAAGACTGGCAGATCATATCGAACAGCACATCTCTCAGGCTTTTCACAACAGACAGGTATTGACTAGACCCAACCAGCTTTTGCTTGCAAAATACGCAACATAGGGCTCAACATTAGATGTGTTTCTGTGATTGGACAGCATTTGCTAAATAACCCCAATTGTGCAAAGAATTATGCTGACAGCCAATTTAAGATTGTCAGCTGGGCTTGCGGTTTGGCATTCCTGTTCTTTGCAATCAAAACAGGTGCAGCTATTCTCCTGTTTATTTCTCGGGGCAGTGCCTTGACCAATCAAAATCAATCCACTGGTTTAAAATTTAATTTTGACAGGTAGCTGTTAGTTATCATCTAACTGGTACATTCCCTATGGAAATTCCTCTACCAACCAGAGTTTACTTTCCAACCAATCAGCACTCTCCTCTCATACTGTTGTCTTGCTATCACATTGGTATTTTTTGCAGATTGTCCTAGCGAGTTCAAGATAAGAATCTTCAACAGAATGTATCTTTTTCAGCAAGACACAAGTTTATTTTTAATTAGTAAAGGGATCAAGGTATATGGGGAAAGGCAGAAAAGTGGAATTGAGGATTATTAGATCAGACATGATCTGATTGAATGAAAGAGTGGAGTCAATGGGTCGAATAGCCTAGTTCTGCTCCTACTAATGGATTAATGGTCTTTATTTTTCACATGTAGGTCAGATCAGGTGAGATGGCAGATTTCAATGGCAGATTTCCCACCCAAAAGAACATAAGTGATTCAGATGGATTTTTATAACAATTGACGATAGCTTCCTGGTCACTACCACTGAGGCTAATTCCATCTATAATAGTTGAATTTGAACTCCATGGGCTAATATGGTTGGATTTAGACCTGTGTTTCCAGAACATTAGCCTGGACACCTCTGGATTTCCAGTCCAGTGGCACGAATATTATACCACTGCCTTACCTTTTCATATGCAGAAGGAGTGAAGAAGGTGGGAGCACGATGTTCAGGCAAATAACATTTTGTGATGTTCATTTTTATTTTTGTATTTGCATGAGAACAATTACTGGCCAAATCGGACAAAGTTTAAGGTAAATAGAAAGTGATGGAAATACTCAAGGGGTTGGGCAGTACCTGTGGAGAGAGAACAGAGTTAATGTTTCAGGTCAGTGACCTTTCATCAGAACTAGATCAAGTCCTTCATTTATAACAGAAAACTTTCAAAAGAAAAATATGTACTGCAATGCAATGTTTAAATGTCAAACTGCTTTGAAACAAATTGGTTATAGCACCTGAAATTTCCAGTATTCACTTTCAATATAACATGATTTATTAAAAACAAAAACAATCTGATTAAGATCAGTGTCAAAGGCCACCTTACCAATGCCAAAATCTATGTTTTCCTTGACTTGTGAATTGTCTATTTACTTATTTGATGCGTGCTTTGAGATTAGCCAGAGTATTTAACTTGAGGCAACCTGTTGTTTTGTTCATGATAAAGCAAACACCATAAAAGGCAACAGTTTCTTGGTTGATGGGAGTGGGCCGGGGAACGGAGGCAAGCTGGCCTGAAATTTCATGGTACCAATTGATGGACTCGCTTCCCCACACTCACCTCCATTACACTCCTGGGCATTTTGGGGAAGGTCAGACTTGGAGGCAAAGGGATATTGACGATCTGTGGGCAGCTAGTTAAGGTCATCAACAGGCCAGTGAAGGTCACCCATTGGACATTCAGGTGGTTATCAATAACAAAGAATTATAATGGAGGAAGTATAGATGAACAAAACTTTGATGTGCTAATTAGATTAGAACCCAGTGGAATGGCAAAAGAATAATTAAAAGCAATGGCATTGACTAAACAATGTTGCCTGGGATGGTTGTGGATAGGCTGTATTTGTGGCCAATGCCATCACTAGGCGGAGCATGGTGTGCACATGTACAATGTTAGCGTATTTCTTTTGAACTCTATCATTATAGGGCTTTGCCTATGCAGAAGTGAGAGGTTAATAGCCAGTCATTTATCAGCATAGAGTCCATTCTTTAATATACATGTAAAATTGATATATTTGAAACTTTAGACACAAGAAGTATTTAACGTTGAAGGGTATAGTATAACACAGCCTAAACTTTATCATTTAATTCTGCTTGCTAGATCAGTAACCCTTTGGTTGCTCTTAGTCCAATCTCTCCCTCTTTGGTTGTTTAGCGGTGCAACAATTGAACACATACTCATTTTTACTCTAATACATTTGAAGAGGTTTACTGAACTTTACTTCCCAGCTGATGAGATAAGCTTAGGGACTGTACATTGATAGTCATGTCTCACTAATGGCATGATGTGATGATACATGCAACTGCAGATATGCAGATGGATCATATCCCTAGTTGCTCTTAAATTGAGTGGCTTGCTGAGGGCAGTTAAAAATCAACCAAATTGCTGTGGGTCTGGAGTCACATATAAACCAGACTGGGTAAGGATGGCAGATTTCCTTCCTTAAAAGGCATTAGGGCACCAAATAGGTCTTTGTAACAATTGATGATAGTTTCATGGTCCCCATCACTGAGACTAACTTTATAGTTCAGATTTAAATTAAATTATGGTGGGATTTGCACTGGTAGGATTTAAATTCATTCCTATCAGCAAGTGTGGAGAGGGAAGCCGAGAGAGACAAGGTGGCACAGAAGGACTGGAGACAGGATGAGACCAGTCTACAGAAATTAACATTGCTGGAAGTACATAACTAGAGTCAGAGTCACAAGGTTTTACAGCAAAGATAGAGACGCTTGGCCCATCGTGGTCATCAAGCACCTATCTACTCTTGTCTCACTTTCTAGCACCGGGGCGATATCTTTGTGTGGAATGGCATTTCAAATGTTCTTCTGAATACTTCTTAACAGGGCTGAATCTATCTGCTAGTTTTACACTTTCAGAATCAACATGACTCTGCAAGAGATTTGCAGGGTGGAGATGAAAGATGTCATGGAATTTCCTGGCATCAGCAGTTAAACCAGAATTCTACCCATACATTAGCTCCTGCATTGTGGCTTTCTGTTTTGCCCACCATTCACTTCATAATTTATTTTCGTTACCATGCAGAAAGAGCATTTTGTGCACTGAAATTGTAAGCCTGTTAGCAATCTTAGTTTTGGGCAAATTTACAAACAAAACTCAGGCCACCTTTTTACAAAGACCCTCTTTCATTTGAAGTAAAACCAAGCAGGTTGGTGTAATAATATACCTTTGCACATGATATTGTGGGGAGGGGGAAAAAACGTGTTGCTCTGTTCAAATGGTGGGTAAAGTTTAAGTAAATAGACTGTACATGCAGACGACGTAGTGTGGTGTGCTGGCCAATACAGTGTCACACTGGCCTCACCATGGTCTGCCCAGGGTTCAGCCTGTTACATGGCAGTGTGAGAAAATGGAACATTCTAAACCTGTATTATCTTTGGATTCTGTTCAGATGTTTTACAGCACATTGCACAACATTAATGAAATTCAAGGTCAAACTCAGCACATAAGATTAGACACAAAAGCTTTATAAAATTTAAATAAAATACGACAACAGCTGGTAGAAATAAAAATTATTTGTTTATGAAACCTATTTAGGCAGAAATCTCAGTCAAGCCCCAAAGGCTGGTTTACAATAGATTCTTGCTGAACAGAAGCATGTAGAAATCGCTGCAGAGCAAGGAAGGCTGCTGTAACACCATAGCAAAGTGAACATTGAATTGTCTGGGTGTTCAGATGTAACCCACCAAGAACTGAGTGATTGTATTGGTTAGGGTTTTTGCGGTGTATCACAAAACACTGCGCGCTAGGCCGTAAACACTCATCATCTTCATCATTCACAGAGGAGGATGACTCTCTTCCACTCTTGGGGTGAGTCCTTAAGTGGCTGTACAGACCGATACAGCTACCACAGGCTCTGTTACACCTGGGGCAGGTAGTGGTCACGGGAAGGGGTGCGGCAACGCACTCCTTTCGCTGTTTTTGTCTTGCTTCCATTTTTTCCCCAATGGCAATAAACACTCACAGAGCAATTAGTGCATGCAGGGTCTCTAAATTTGGATTTCGGTTACCTACGTTGCCTAAATGTTTAGTGTGTGGATTTCAGTCTCTCTGGCTTTGACAAAGTTCTAAAGGAGTTCCCAATCCATAAGACTGCTCGCCCTACCCGTGTCTCAAAAATATGTAACCACAGACCTTTTAATGGTAATGTCACAGAAAAATATCCTTTTTGTTTTTCACCAGACATCCAGTTCTTAGTGGGATCTGCTGAAAGTTTGTCAGTAACAGGCATCCTGTCCAATTTAGTTTCCCTAAGGGGGTCGATTGTCACATCCTTTGTCCTCCAGTTAAAGATCAGCTCTCGTAGAACCAACTGGGTCTGCCATGACTTCTATATCACCGTTTAACACCAGACGGAGCACATTGCAGTAGATCTCTAGACCAATTTCCAAAACAGAACTCCAAAATTAATGCAGTCCACATAGTGTTTTGGGAAAGTGCCACTAAATGAGGATGTCACATTGCTGGAAGGCTAATAATCATTCTTGGCAGTAAAACAGTACGTGATGTTCTCATAAAAATGTTGAATCTGTTCTGATTTCACCCACACAACTTTCAATCAGTCAACCTCTTCAAAGGTGCTTTCATGGTCCTGTGCTATTGAGTGCAGAGTGGGAGGGTAACCTAACCAAGAAATGTGTCAATTATTGTTCACAACTTAGATTGCATCTCATGATCCATGGGCAGGAGCCTAATAGGAAAAAAATACAGATTGCAAAGAATGGTTTTCTAACTAAAAGGCAAGGATACTTACTCCATTTTAAAGCTAAAACTTCATAACCAACTGTTTACCCTAATTGTAGCATAATTGAAATATCTTAAAATACCACAGGTGCAACAATTAGACAATAACTTGGTCAGAAGTGAAGACAAAAAAAAAAAACTGCGCCTTAATGCAATTTCTGGACAGAAAATTCTGTAAATTAGATTGAAAAAAATTATCATTTTCATAGAATACTCTCTCCATGAACATGAGAACATAAGAAATAGGTGCAGGAGTAATCTATTCAGTCTTTCCAGCCTGTTCTGCTTTTCAAGACAATCATGGTTGATCGATCTCGACACTGGTAAACTGAGTAATCTGTAAGAAATGTTTTATACTGAACTTAAGCATTTTCTTTTGAAGTAAATCTCAGGATTTCTCAGAATTTTTGACATACGTGTTTGGCAGATATAGCTACAGCACTATAGTGTCAAGCTTTCAACCTGTAGTACTACTGAGCACAGCTTATTAGCGTTGGGTGCTCACATTTGGGACATTTGCTGCAAATACATGCCAGTTTCTTGATTGGTTTTCTATGGATGTAGGTTTAACTGAATTAAAAACCTGAAATCAGCTTAATGTTGCCAACTAATGAAACTCCTGCTATGGGAGGAATGTTTTAAAGATTAGTATGAACTTGCAAAGGGAACACTTCATACAAGAATATGGAAATGGATGCGGAAAGGCCATTAGGCTCATCAAAGTCATTCCATCAAACAAGTCTAAATATTACTTTCTGTTATGCATTTGGTAATTTGAGAGGACTTTAGTAATCTCAGTTAAAGATTACAACTTTCCTTGACACTTGAAATTGTTTGTTTTGCATTCAATACCTGAATCTGTGCTGTGCAGCGTTGAGCAGAGGTGTTCCACTGAGAACATTTCCTGCCCCCAATGGGTATGGCTTACAATTTTTTCCTCAAAGTAGGGAGACTGATGTGGTAGGTGGCAACTAACACCCCACTGTGGCGATAACTCACTGTATCGCCCACCAATCAGCTCATTAAGAGCTGAAAGCAGAGCTGAGGTGAGTTTCTTGGCCTATCACAAGCCTCAGCACTGGTGTCCATGGTTACAAAGAAGCTGCTGGCCAATTAGAGTTTCTGGGTTCCTAAGGACTACTGCTCAAGGCCTACTCCTTGGTGGATCCAATGGCTTGAAAGTAAATCATTTTTATACTCTTCTCACCAGGTTGGGGGTGGAGTCATGGGGAGAGGAGGTTCAAGGGAGTCGGAGGCACAGAGCTAGCTTTCAGAGACCATCACCTTGCTCACCATCCATGCCTCTAATTACCCCAGATTGGAGAACACCACAATCCCTCTTTTTCCAGTTGGAAACTTTTCTTACCCATTGGGAAGACAGGTAGTAAACGAGGTGGCAATTTGAGGCCCTTAAGAAGACATTGATTGATCTATTAAGGACCTCAATTGGTGACTGGTTGAGATGGTATCCCACAGATCTTTTCAACCAGCAGTTAATTTTAAGGAGGGAAAATATGAGCCAAACAGTGGCATTTTAAAGGGGTGTAGGAACAGAGACTTAGGATTCACATGCACAATTCTTTGAGGGTGGCAGGTTGAGTCAATAAGGCTATCCATGAACTATTCAAAATCCTTGAGTTTATTGATAGAGGTGGACACTGCAAAAGCAATGAAATTATATAAGTTCTTCTAAGTCACATTTTGTCTCTTGGCTAGATCATTGGATTCAATTCCAGACTCCGCAACTTAAAAAATCCTTGGAGAGGGTACAGAGGAGAATTATGAGAATGGCACCAGTGAATGAGGGAATTAGAGGGAGGCTGGAGAAACAGGGATTGTTTTCCTTAGAGCAAAGAGTGCCCGGGGGGATTTATGAAAATGATGAGGAGTTTTGATAGTGTAAATGGGAATGGTCAGTAACCAGAAGATGTAGATTGGGATATTTGGCAAAAAAGCTGCGGTAGGAGTGGGGAGATGAAGAGAAATCTTTAACTCAGTGAATCAGTATCATTGGGAATGGACTGGTTGTGGAAGCAAATTCAGCAGCAACTTTCAAAATGAAATTTGTGACGTATTTAAAGAGGAAGCATTTTCAGGATGATGGGACAAGGTGAAGGGAGTGGGATTAGTCAGACAACCCCTCAAAAGATGGTACATTTTATTGTATTTTGTTTCAATAGACTCATCTGCAGGAACCATGTGATACCATGCAGAATGCCATACAAGGTTTGGGTTACTGTTCTTGTACATTTAAGGGTGAACACTTGTCTCTGCTTGATTATAACATGGATCATGTTACGTAAAGAGGTGGTAAGCTCACTTGAAGTGTCTCTCCAGGTACTCATATTGCTACAGATTAGACCATAAGATAGAGGAACAGAAGGATATATTGGCCTTGAAAGGAGTACGACATAGTTTGCAAGAATGATACCTGTACTGTAGGGGTTAAGTTATGAGAATAGATCATATAAATTAGGCCTGTTTCTTTACAATATTGGAGGTTAAGGGGTGATCTGATCAAAGCTTTCAAGTCATCAACAGGAAAAGACAGCGTAGAAAAAGATAAACTATTTCTATTGGTTGGGGATTCTATAACTTGGGGCATAGTCAAGGGCCAGACTATGTAGTAGAGTGGTTTGGAAGTACTTCTACACACAAAGATGTTTGGAACTCTCTTCCTCAAATGGCAGTAGATGCTGGATCAGTTATTAATTTTAAATCTGAGATAGATAAATTTTTGTTAAGCAACAGTTTTAAGGGATTTGGTCCAAAGGCAGGTATATGGAGTTAGGCCACAGATCAGCCATGATCTCACTGAATGGTGGAACAGGCTCCAGGAGCTGAATGGCCTATTCCTGTTCCTATGCTCCTTATTCCTGGTCTTTAGTTACTTTACAGGCAATGAAGAATTTTTGCAGTGTAGTCATAGTTATAATGCAAGAGGATCAGCACCCGGCTTGCACTCAGCAAACTCCCTGAGCTTGTGATGTTAATTGAAGGCTAAAGTTCAGTAAAAAAAAACTAGGAATTATTGCCCTCCTCTTCTTTCTGGAAAATCGCAGGGAGTTTGTAATGCCCACTTGAGAGGGCACACAGGGCATCAGTTTTATCATGTCATCTGAAAGGTGGCACCTGTGGCAGTACAGGGCTCCTTCAGCACTGCATTGGAATGTCACCCTAGATTTTTGTGACCTGGAATGGGTCTCTGCCAAAGCTACCCCACCCATACCACTTGTCACAGAAATAGGAGTGCTACCACCTGGGTGACAGCTGAGGTACAGGTGTAATTTGTGGCACACATTTTGAAAAAAAAAGTCCTTTCATAACCATTGTCCTTGACTAACAAAAAGGAACAAATGCTGCCAATTTCCACAGATCTTCCAACTCCTTTCCACCGTGCCTTTGGCAGCGGTGGAAGCCTTCTTTAAGGCATAAAATGTTTTCACCAGAATTCTGCCAAGGTTATGCTGGCGAGACACCCTGCAGAAATTCCTGGCCCCTAATCTCTGAGACTCGAGATTTCAAAGGTGGGGCATTTATGTCTCTTTTCATGAAATGTTCTGTTTGTGCGTTACATTTATTTTTAAGAGTTGGTGTCATTGATGTGCGAGAAAGCAGATGCAGTTTAAATGCCACTTCTCAGACATCGATTAATCATACTATTTACGTGCAAGTTGCTCTGGAATTTTAAAATCAATTAAAATGAAAGTTTCCTGAGCTTTCTGGTCATAAATCATTAAATGTAATGTCAACCATTACATTATTTGTTTGGAATAGGACTGTTGCAATATCACTTCAGATAATGTTACCTGAGGGAATTGTTACATGACAGCAGGCTTCCCTATGTAAACATAAAGACATTCTTGCCTCCACTTGCTGAGCTGTTTCTACTCTAATGGTAGACATGAAATCCAAGGCATGCTTAGCAAAATCTTGTGGCATTGTAAAGTCAAGTTAAGGGTAGGCGAAGGGGGAGAATTTGGAACTTCAGCCTGGGACTGGAAGAGAGCCTGTATTACGTCTGCTCATGGCCGTAGATGGGAACTGCATCCCCGCTCATTTTGTGCTTCATCTGCAGCTCATCTGTTTCCAGTGGTGAATATTTGCTGCATTTTCCATAGATCAGGTGCATAGGTTGTTGGGGAGTTGTGCGGGGGTGTGGGGCAATGCGGAAGGGAGTCTTTAATTCTGATTAAGAACTGGATGGCAGCTTGCAAGCATTTTTTTAAGGTTTGGCTGGGGCCCAGAAGAGAAAGAACACTCCTCCAGGCTTTAAAAGAAAACATTAAGAAAAGACATTTTTTTTAACTTAATACAATCTTTTTCTCTCTTATTTCTGCATCAAATTTGACCATTTTCTTCTCTAGGACAATATACCATCAATATTAACGGTGCAAGGACAAGGATAACTAAAAGCAGGCATCTTTCATTGACCTGTCATCAAATTTCTTCTTCTTTTGGGTTTCCTCTAGGTGGTCTGGTTTCCTCCCACAGTACAAAGATGTTCAGGTTAGGTGGATTGGCCATGCTAAATTGCCCCGTAGTGTCCAGGGATGTACAGGCTAGGTGGGTGAAGTATGGTAAATGTGGGGTTACAGGGATAGTGTGGAATGCTCTTCAAAGGGTCAGTGCAGACTTAATGGGCCGAATGAGCTCTATCTGCACTGTAGTGATTCTATGATTCCATGCATCCTGAAGGCAAGTCTGACTCACGGTATCGTGATGTCCCGCTAAGAGGGCAGGAGCTGAATCGATCCCAGCTAGAATGGGGATCAAACCCCGGACTGTTGAAACCATCCAATCTGATCCACGCTGGTTGTCTAGCCAAACAACTTCCCAAGATATCTGAGTTGGTATGGTAACATACCCTTTTCCATGCATGTTGTAGCCTGTTGATTGTAGCTCCAATGTCCCTCTATCACATGGCTGACCAGCATTCTCCCCGCTCTTTCATCTGCCAATGCTAGATATTAGAAGAATCGAATGGACTTTCCTTTTCCATCAAGACTTTGGCTGGGACTGGAACCCAGAGCACCTGGCTCAGTAGCAGGGGTGTTACCCGCTACAGTACAGGACCCCAGTACCACAATTTCAGGGCCAAAAGAATACAAATCTCCATTAACTAGCTCTGTTGCCGTGTATGGCTATTCAAGAGTAAAAGTCATTCTGAATCAAGGGGCTTATTTAGCTATCCATGTATGAGGTGATTAAAATTTACATAGCAGCCCATATTCCTCTCAGCCACACACTTTACACAGCTATGCCCACTTCTGGCAGAACACATGGTTACAAATCTTCCTGCCACCCCCTGGACACATGATGTTCCTCTTCTCTCAAATCTCTAAGCAAAAAATGTCCAAAGCAGTGTCTGGAAGCTGGGCAAATAGGCTTCTTGCAGTGTTCTCCATTTTTACTTGTCTTTTTTTTTTTTTCTGTAGGCCCAAAAGTGATCTTACACATGACTGAATGTTGTTTTTCTCCCATCTAATTACCTGAGGCAATTTTTACTTAATAGCCACCACCAGCAACTTCTCCATATTTCCAATGGTTCAGTTTACATACAGAACCCATTTTGGGTGATGCAATGACACCAAAGATAAGGGAAAGGTAGGGAGTAAGATAGACGGCTATATCAAAATGGAGTTGGAAGGGAAGATAAGGCACCATACACCCTTGTGGTGCCCACCCCTGTCTAAAACACTGAGAATATCAGTGGATACCGCATGCTCCCTCTCCAGTGACACTAGAGTGTGAATGTAGCCATGGAAGAGGGGCATACAATCAACAGATACAACCCCCTCCATAGCCTACTACCTGGATCTATTAGTGGCCAACATGGCCAGGAACCAGGAGCAGACCCATGAGGAGGTCCTCCGAACTGCCCACACCGCTCCCGCACCAGAAGCCCAATGATCAGGAGCGTGGGGCTTAGGTGCAACCAAAAACAAAATAAAAGATTTTTCAACTAACTGAAAAGGGGGTGCAGCCATCACAACTAATATATATGCATGGTCCATGGACTGCACAGTGCCACAAAATAAACGTTTGGCCTTGGAGTCTGTGAGCCACCAGAATCTGCCATTTCACAGGACTGCTGCATACAATACCTCCACTCCAGATCCCCAATGAAAAGTGGGTGGACTCCCACTTTGAGATCCCTCCACTGGGGACCCCCGTTGCTTGAAAAGAAGCAGTAGAAATGGACAGTGCACAGCCCACAGCCTGTACAAGGAACTCCCCTTTGCCAGGCAGAAGGACGCAAAGGATATTCCCATGAGCTGGATCTGGCTGTAGAGGTTTGGGCTCCTAAGGGAAGTTCAGGAACCTGGGGCCAATGTGAAATTCCATCTGAACAGAAGTACGTGTTGACATCCTCCGTGCTTACTATTCTCCACAAGTTATTGTCAGCACTAAAAGTGCACCTCCCTGTTAAAATGAATTTAAAATGTGTAATATTGATACCCCCATCCAAGGAGCTGCCAATTATCAGTGTGTGATGTACTGATGGAGCACTTTTTTTTCATTAATGATCTATACTAATTTGGCCTTCCTCTCACCACATGACCACCATTCTGTGCATAAGAGTGCTCTCAAAGCAGTTTCTAACCCTGAGAGTTAGTAGAAGCTGGAAATAATGGACTGCGTCAGATACTTTTTGAGAAACAATTATAGAAAACAAAGAACTGCAGATGCTGGAAACCTGAAGCAAGAACAGAAATTGCTGGAGAAATTCAGCAGCTCTGGCAGCATCTGCAAAGAGAAAGCAGAGTTAATGTTTCAGGTCTTTGTTCAGAACTTCGGTGCAGAAGTCCCTGACCAGCAACCTTCAGGGAAATGGAAGAACAGATATTCATGACATCACCTTAACGGACTCAAAACCCTCAGCTCCAAAGAACATGTTTCTATATCTGCTGTTCATCTTACAATCAATCAAGTTAATGGGAAAGGACAGAGAATAAAGGCCACCAAACTAAAAAGGGATTGGCTTAAAGGAAAAAAGTCCTCCTTTTTAAACAATTTGTTACTCTTTTTGAAGAATAGTAGGTTCAAGACTTCAAAATTATTCTCTTCTTTGGGGAGGTATTTCTAATTTTTTCCTCATATTCCTGTATAAGATATTTAAGCCTTACGATCCTCTCTGTCTCTAATGTACACTCTCCCTTTGATATTTTTAAAAGGTAAATGTTGCTGCTCAAATGCACTTGGGAATGAACTCCTCCAAGGAACACAACATATTAGCATGAAGGTAGACCACAGCATATTAGCACGAAGGTAGACAATCAATTAGAAAAGACAAATAGTTTTTTTAGAATCTGGGTTTCAAAGGAGTAGGAGTATCTAAATAAGGAATGCTTACTCCAGTTTTACAGGGCTTTAGTGAGGCCACCAAATACAGTATGGGTTTTGGTCTCTGTATGTGCAAAATGGATATATTTGCATTGGATGCAGTACCACAAAAGCTCACCAGATAGATCACTGGAATGAGAAAGTTCTACCAAAATGAGAGATGAAGTAAATTGGTTTATATTTTCTGAAACTTGGAAGAGTGAGATGTGAATGTGGTTAGATCACACAGTGAGGATGCAATATACTTCTAAGACACATGCTCATAATGTCATCATGTATGTGCCCTAAGGTTATAAAGGTCCATCTTCATGAGGTCTAGGCTCAAGTCCCACCTGCCATAGCTGTGTGTTATAACATTCTGAGCATCTAAGGAGCTCTTGTGGTACAGTGGTAGTGTCCCTACATCTCTGCCAGAAGGCCTGGGTTCATATCCCACCTTACTTCAGAGACATGTTGTAACAGCTTCTTTGAAAATATTTGTGTAGGTCCATCTTAACTGGGACCACTTGACACATGACACACTGATGGAAGCATTCTGCTTATAACAAAATAAATAAATATTAGCCCAGACACTGAAGTATCTGTGACTGTAATATATGCGTATATCAGGAGCTGTAGTAAATATCTGTTCTATTTTTCAATATCATGCTACATACATCTAGATTTCATGCTGGGGAGCTAACAACAGCATTGTTGTACCAGGTACAAACACCCTGACGGAGGCAAAACCCACCTCACAGTTGAAGTTCAACAGCCATTCATTAAAGAGTCCATCTTCTTGGTATCAGACACTCAGAAACCACATTGAGCATCAGCTAGATAACAGCCTTGGACTTTAGAGCATTTGAAAAACTAATGGCACCAATTTCTGTCAGTAAAGATGCATAATTTGAACAGTCAGATGACAAAACAATTTATTTCTGCTAAAATCTAAGTTGCTTCAAATTAGAGAATCGTTCTCTCTTTTAAAAAAAATCAGCCTTCTTTCTGATTGAAGAAAAAAATAAGTCAATCAAGGCTAATCCCAGTTTAAATACAAAGCTCTCTTAAATGAATTTGCAGCTTTTATAATACTAAAAAAATGGTTTTCCATATTATGAATTCTTACCTGTGTGCAGAGATCAGTTGGTTTAGTCATATTATCTCTATAATTCAGTACAAAAGCAAAGGAAATCCCCATGAGATCCTCACTCCTGCAAAATTATATATCCTTTCTTTTTGTGGATGATTAGAAAGATCGAGAAAAGATCTGGAGGGCACTTGAAGATTAAGGCAAGAATTAGCTTCAGAATGAATAGGTTCTAACTCATGTCATATCAACAGAAGCGTCAAGAGTCTATTAAGTGAATTTGTTGTAAGATGATGTAGCAAAGTGTATGAGTGTGATTTCTCTGATGAAGAGCTCTCAGGCTCATCAAATTAGTAATTGCCTCTACCCGACTAAAGACTTCAAAATGGACCTCCTGGGCAAAAAAACCATACTGTTGATGCATTATTTTAAGACGGACTCAAGCATGAAGCCATTGTGTCATAAACAACAATGACATGATTTAAGTGCAGCCAACACCATTACAATAGTCAGCAAAGTGTTCCAAATCAACAAAGATTTGTAATATCTGTGATTTATCATGCCTATCCAAAAGCTGCCCAGTTTTTCTTTACACGTGCAATGTATATGGCACCAAGGATCATTGGGCACATGTAAACAGGAAGTTTGGTTCCAAAGGCTAAACCAGATCCCAAAACATAACACAAGTGACTAATAGGATGGCACAACACCATTGGCCGCAAGGAAAGAATTAAGAACATGCACAAATACATTTATGTTGTGTACAGTAAACTAAGTGGAAGGCAAATTTCATAAGATGACCAGGTGTTCCATACTGTTAACTTCACATCACAAACATCAACTGTATAAGATGATCAGAAGCATTGAATAACATTAATATCAGGTGTCCTCAAATGGCAAATAAACACAGGAACCAGTACCATCATATTACCATTATGTGTCCTGAAAGGTGTGTATCACAACAAGTCATACACCATGGTACAACTTGCAAGAGAGCTCGCTCAGCACATAATGGATCACCAATTCTGTGCATTTGCAATATAATATTATGGTGCTAACACAAAAGCTCATTTTGGCTCCCCAAAATGTTTGACATGGTAGTTACCACTGGTCCAGCAATGGCAGGAATACCAGCGTGCACAGATCTGTCACAGCTCATGAAATTCAAATCACACCCACTGTGGTGGAACAGACAACATGTGATGCAATCAAATCAGCTGAAATTGAAGACATTCTCAAGGTAAATCTACTACATTTTGGCCATAGCCAGTGAAAACAGTTGCAGTTGGCAACTACTGATGCCAGGAAACTGCAAGAATTGCAAATGACCAGTATCCAGGGATGGCCTGATGGCATTACAAGCAATTACCTGAGAAAATGTGTTCATTTTGGCCGTACAGAGATGGTATATCATTAGACATTTTCAAGTGCAAGCAAGGCCTAATACCAAATGGATTACGTCAGGATACCACAACCATGTTCCACCGGGGATACATGGATATTGAAAGTACAAGACAGATAGCACGTGATTCTGTGTATTGTTCAGGGATGAATCAGGATATGAACCTAGCAGCAGAGGAAACCTCCACATCCATAGGATGTTGCACCCAATTCTTGTATGAAAAAAGCAGACTTATTAACAGTACATCAAAAGATTACTTCCTTGTGATGGATTATTTCTCCAAATTGCTCATTGTTTGATGATGTAGCAACATAATAAGTGCTACCATTGCACACAATGACTGCTATTTTCCATTTATTCAGCCTCCTGAAACAGATAATGCCTGACAAAGAACCACAGTTGACCAGCAAATATTTCATGATGTGTATGCTAAGTGGGGAGTGACCCATATCATATTGTCACCACAGTAACCATGCTCAAGTAGACTGACAAGGAATATGGTGCATACTATCAAATCAATGGTCGTCAGGCATCAAACAACTGAACAAGATTATCACATTTTATTGCTGCATTTTCATGCAACATCAATGGAGAAGAGATTACCATTCCCAGAATAACTCGTACTTGGAGGGCAAGTGCGAAAACCAGCATCCAAATGTCTAAGCATTCCAAGACACAGGACATTCCTCTTCAAAGTCAGAAGAGAGTGAAAAAGATACATGACCAGTGAGCAGGCAGATAGCTACTGCACTGTGCACCAGACAGAGAGCGCAAGTCATAGAATCATAGAATCTCTACAGTGTGGAAGCAGGTCATTCGGCCCATCAAATCCAAGTCAACCTTCTGAAGAGCACCCACCCAGGCCCACCCCTCTACCCTATCCTTGTAAGCCTTCATTTTTTTTCCATGACTCACCCACCTAATCTGCATATCCCTGGACACCATGTGCAATTTAGCATGGTCAATCCACCTAATCTGCGCATCTTTGGACTGTGAGAGGAAACTGGAGGACCTAGAGGAAACCCCCGCAGACACGGGGAGAATGTGAGAACTCCACACACACAGTTGCCCAAGGATGGAACTGAATCCCGGTCATTGGCACTGTGAGGCAGCAGTGCTAACCACTGAGCCACCGTGCCCAGCCATAAATAGTTAGAGATACAAATATAAACACTCAGAAACCTACAAGGGTTTCCAGAATATACAACCAGCCGGGATTGTACAGACATTACTGATCATGGTGTTATATTGTGGAGGAACAGGAGCCAGCTCAGACCAATGTACAGCACGCCAATCGTGCAAAGCAGCAAGAAAACCAGGTTTTCAACCAAAACCAACAAACAGCAAAACCCCCCTCACCAGATGGATTTACGGTCACCAGCCCCTATTTCTTATGCTATTATCTGCTAAAATGACAAATTATTTTATCTGTTCTCTGTCAGAAACTCAAAGTGACGAAATTCTCAGTCTTTAGTCCTTTCACCTCTTTCAAACACTGTGTTACCTTGCACCTGACATTCTCAGTTTTAAAAAGATAATCAGTCAGCTCAGCAAGACAGGAAGGAGAAGGTGAGACACGTCAATTCATCAAAGATATACAAGCTACGACTTAACAAATGTGAGGGTTGGCAACATGTGCTTATCATCTTAACATACAAACAAGAAACAAGAGTAGGCTACTCGGCTCTTTAAGCCTGTTCCGCCATTCAATAAAATCATGGCTGATCTAATTTTAACCTCAGCTGTACATTCCTGCATATCTCTGATAATCTGTCAACCCCTTGGTAATCAAGAATCTATCTACCTCTGCCTTAAAAATATTTAAAGATTCTGCATCCCCTGCCTTTTAAGGAATGGAATTCAAAAGACTCACAACCCTCTGAGAGACATTTTCTCTCCTCATCTCTATTTTAAACCAGCACTTTTTTATTTTTAAACAATGACCTCCATGTCTAGATTCACTCACAAAAAGAAACATCCTTTTGATATCCACCCCATCAAGTCCCCTCATGATCTTTTGTGTTTTTATTTTGTCACTTCTCACTCCACTAAACTCCAGAGGATACAGGCTGAGCCTCTCTAGTCTTTCCTCATAAGGCAACTTGCTCATCCCAGGTATTAGTCCAGTAAACCTGCCCTGAACTCCTTTCAACATGTAAACATCCTTTTATAAGCACGGTGACAAGTGTGATGATGCTGTGGCTTCAAGATTCATGTTTTTTCCTGCTTTCATTTAAAGAGTGATTGGGAGACAGGTGATGAGCAGTCTTTGAGAAGATAAACAACTTGTGAGGCCTTGGGTTTTTTAAAAGTTGGAAAAATAGAAGCAGCCTGGCTGGGTGTGGTCAAGCTCTCACATATCAATGATTTTTAGTTAACTTTCATCAGTTGTTGTTGTGGTCTTAAAGAGGTGAAAGTTATTTTTTCCTCTCTTGATTACAGCCAAAAGCTGGGTTTCTCTTCTTAGGCTGCTGGATTGCATGTGAGACAAAATCTGTTTCTGACTTTGCCTCTTGCCACAGGGTGTGTTTATGGGATGTTACTTTATTGGGATAGTTAATTAGTAATAGTTACTGTAAATATTATTCTGTTAATTTTTCCAATAGAGTTAAGTTATTCTAAGGTGTTCTTTCTTTAGTTGTATTAAAAGTATAGTGTTTGAATAAATTGTGTTTTGTTTAATGCTGAGTAGTTTGATGAGTTGAATTGCATCTGTAACATAGTACTTTAGATTTGCCTTTAAAATAAGAAAAGTGAGGGTATGGGCTACCTTTTTAAATATTTTGAGGGGTTCTGGTCTGGTCCATAACACCAGTACGGTAAACAGTAATGTAATGATATGGCAAAAAAGAGTTAATTGTTTCAAATATTATGGTGTTTTGGAACACCAGCGTATAGTTCCACGTAAGAGGCACTTGAAGTTTCAATTTCCAATGCTTTTGATCAAATCTGACACCATCTATCTCAAATAAAATACTAACCAGGATTATGACTAATATTTTAGAAACAGTGAAACCCACACAAAAGAAGGTGGCTCCTCAAGGAATGCTGAATGAATATATTAAACACCAGATAACATGATCAATAAAGATTTCTGGGCTGTGGTGTCCCTCCAAAATTTCCCTTAATTGTGTGTTGGGTCAGCATGATTTCATGGATGACAATGTAACAAGTGTCCAAAGATTTTGTTCCAGTTTCAACAGACAGGGCAATACCTCTGAAGACACTTAAAAGATACATTCACAGAATGATGGGGCATCAGTACTTGAGGATGATAATAAGGAGCACTGAGTTATTCAGGTTCCTGTCTATAACCTGACCATGGGGTAACCTAAGCTAGAAAGCTCGTGAGAAAAGGAGCCAATGCATCAATGGCTATGATCAGAGGTTAACGGTTTAATTATTTCAGGCTGTGACTAATGTCAGCATTCTTCCTTTAAAGAAATGATGGTGCTCCAAGAGGTAAGCTTAAAAAAATACATTCCCTTTGTTCAGCTGAGCCTGATCTTTTCCTCACTCAACATCCACAGAACTAATTTCTCTAAGTTACTGTTGCAGTGGTTAGCACTGCTACCTCACAACACCAGGGATCTGGGTTTGATTCTACCCTCGGCTGCCTGTCTGTGTGGAGTTTGCACGTTCTCCCGTGTCTGTGTGGGGTCTCTCCGGGTGGTCCGGTTTCCTCCCAGGGTCCAAAGATGTGCAGGTTAGGTGCATTGGCCATGCAAAATTTCCCACAGTGTCCAGGAACATGTAGGTTAAGTGGATTATCCATGAGAAATGTAGGGATAGGGTAGGGACGTGGGTCTGAGTGGAATGCTGTTTGGAGGGTCAGTGCAGACTTGATGGGCCAAATGTCTGTAGAGATTCTATGATACTAGTAAGGATGAAGAATCCTGGCATTCTTAATCTTGGGGCACTGAATTCAAACCTTGTGCCTCAAAATTGACACTTTTTTGTTCACTGACCAGAATTAAAGTAAAGAATCTGAGAAATGAGAGGTTAGTGGCAACAAAGGAATATTTTCCCGTTGCTTGCATTTCTTGCATTGGACATTTTCCTTTCCTTGGCTCTGTTTCTATTATTTATATTTTTGTTGTTTTTTTTTAAAAGTTCTGGTTTTGTACCTAAGATGGTGCTGGAGAATGGTGACTTTTTACACTTTTCACCGTATTCCTGTACCTGAGCTCATGTGATGATAACTCTAATTCTAATCCTAATTTATTTTTTCAATATATTGTCTGCATCATATCTTTATTCAAGAGCACTTAATTCAAATTAAATGACCATTCAATTTTTGCGAACAAGATTTCTACTTTGCCAATTCGTTAATATTGTTAGTTTTAAACTGTTGAATTATTAATTCCTTTGTACAAAATCAGTCATAAGTGGACTAAAGTCTTCCAAAAGCTCAAGGAAGTTAATTTTTATGTTAATTAAGTAGCCACCCAGTACCTTTACAAATGCAGTTTTACATGTCACTATTACATCCAGAAGACAGATCTGTGATTATTTATCTAGGGTCACTGGAGGAAGACAAACACTTAAACAAATGGAGTTTGGCTCTGATATGCATCTGCGATCATGTTTTCATTGTAATTGCAGTGGTGCTGTGATCTCTACTGAAAGATCGCATAACAGTTCTCTGAATAGCAAAGTAATTAATGTGGAACTGTCCCAGCAATCTGATGGAGTCACTGCAGAAGGTATTAGTTCAGATCTGTCACCTCTTTCCTATCAGCTGTCGAATTGGATTGTTGGTTACCCAATGTTGCTAGGGAAGGTGGTTCTGTCTCATTCAAGCATCGAGTGATTGCCTTGATGCACCAAGATGTGGTCACCGTTTGGCTAATCCAAATAGAATAAAGGTAAGCCTGGGAGGACTGTGATTGCAGGGGAGGGAGCATCCATTTGAGTGACAGTGAACCATGGTATTTTTGAAGAGCTCAGAGCTGGCCTTCCTGACCCCATAAAAATGATTTTACTACCTTCCTCAAAGGTTCCGCGGAACCATCACATTTTACTGAGTAGAGCATCTAAGACAGTTCACATGGCATCAGAGTCTTCCACATTTCACATCCTGGGTATTGTGTTTGCCCTTCGAGTCCCAGAATGGTACATGTGCCACTCATGTGGGGAGGATGGATTCCCATTAGATGTCATCCTGCAGCACGCAGTAACATGTGTCATATGTGTGCAGGGCAGGCCAAAGATTTTACACTAGTAGTGCCATTTTGGACAGCAACACTCCAGACAACACAAACCGTTCTGAGGAAGGGTCACTGGACCCAAAAAGTTAACTCTGGTGTTTTTCCTTCACAGATGCTACTAGACCTGCTGAGCTTTTCCAGCAACTTCTGTTTTTACTTTAGACAACACCTTCTTTTAATCTCGCAGAGCTAAACACGTGTTCAGGAAGGAACTCCGCACTGCTGTAAAGACCCATCAGATATTTATGAGATGCTGAAGGAAACTTTGCTGACTTCAAAGCTTCTGAGCAGTCGAGTTTCCCCCATGCATGGGTGCACAGATAGACATTTACCATGAAACACAGATCTGGAGAATAAAGCATGCCCATCAGTCCTCAAGAAGTAGGAATAAAATTAGGCTATTCAGCCTATCGAGTTGATCTGATAATTGTCAACTCCACTTTCCTCATAACCTCTGATACCCTCACTAATTATAAATCTGTCTATCTCGGCTTTGAATATAATAAAATAACTCAGCAGTCCTCTACGGTACTAAATTCTACAGATTCTGAGAGAAGAAATTCCTCCCGATCCCTGTTTTGAATATAAGACATTCTGATATTATTGCCTCTGGTCCCCCACAATATGTCCGCATCTACACTGCCAAGTTCTTTAAGAATCTAATCTGTTTTGACAAGGATGCTTCTCATTGTTCCAAACTCTAATAAGCACAGACTAAACCTATTCAACCTCCTCTCATAAGAAAATCCCTCCGTACGTGGGATCAGTCTAGTGAACCTTCTCTGGACTGCCTCCAATGCCAGTACATCTTTCCTTAGACAACTGTATTCCAGTTGTTGTCTACCTAGTGTCTTGTACAGTTTAACAAGACTTCCCTATTTTTATCCTCTGTTCCCATTGAAATAAAGGCCAACATTCTATTCACCCTTCCTATTACTCACTATGGCAATGTAAACTTTACAGTTTTAATAACTTCATGGACTGAAAGAATCAATAAAGAATCAACTATTATGTATGGAAAGATGCAGCAATAACTCTGGAATAGACTGTTTCTTGAGATGAAAGGGACAATGAGAAACGATAATAGAGGAATTAGAAATAGCATGTGAATTAACCATCTCTTGGGAAGAAACAACATAAACAAGCTGTTTCCTGGGAGAGAGGAGATAACAACTGCTTGCTAATCTGCTGCCTCATGACAAATAGACAATTAAGCCCTGCCTGCAGAATGAATGTTGCAAAGTAAAGAGGTTAATTGCAGGATAAGATATGTTTAAAACAGACAACCAACTCCGAATGTAACAAGGAACAAAGGAGCTACTTCTGATAAAAAGGAAAGATACAGGCATGAGGTGTCCAACAGTATAATCAACGTTGGGTATGAAAGAATCTATCGAATCATTGATAATGTCACACCACAAACTTGAAAGAGAGAAAATTGTATAAGAATCCAATAACAGAACAACTCAACAGGAGATCTTCAAAGAACAACACTGCACAAGGATCGAACTCTATACACTTCCAGAAACAGACCACTGTTGGTTGAAATCCTGGCCAGATTTCACCATTAATTGGGTAATAGCTAAGTTAGGTTGTAAGGCTTATACTTGTTTACTTGAGGAGCCTTATTTTGGTTGCTACATGCAATAACATTTAAATCATTGTTTCAGTATTTGATTGCCTGTGAGATTTTTTAATAAGTAGCCAAATAAAGGTAACATGTGGTGATTTACCCACAACACTACTGAACTTGTATGCTAGTAATTTATGATTTAGCACAAAGAACAGGATAAGCTGCCAGAAGCTGGAGGAGTAGGAGGAGAACAATTTTCATCAGGATGCCGTATCTGCCCAGGGTATTCAGGGAGAAATTTTCCTACCTGTATATCATTGGGGATCTGTGTATCATACACTTCAGTTGCAGTAAGCACGTTGTGACTGAAACTCAACAACTGGCACAGCCAAAGTTGCAACTTCAGAACACCAGTAGCTGTGAAGGTGACTGTGGGATGTGAGAAGGAAGATTACATATGAGAAAACTGTCATCTTTGATCTTCACTGTCATTAGCCCTTCCACTAGCTGAGATACGGCAATGCACATCAAACTTGAATTCCTTAGGGTGGTGTCCTCGGCCCAACTATCTTCAGCTGCTTCATCAATGACCTTCCCTGTATTATAAGATCGGAATTGGGGATATTCGCTAATTGTTGCACAATGTTCAGCACTATTCATGACTCCTCCGATACTGAAGCATTCCGAATCCAAATGAATCAAGACCTGGACAATATCCAGACTTGGGCTGAAAAGTGGCAAGTAACATTTACTCCAATTAAGTGTTGCAGAATGACCATCTCTAACAACGGAAAATTTAACCATTGTCACTTGACATTCAATGGCATTAAAATGACTGACCCCACCACCACTGATATCTTGGAAGTTAGCATTGACCAGAAACTGAACTGGACTAGCCATATAAATGCTATGGTTACAAGAGCAGGTCAGAGGCTAAGAGTTCTGCAGAAAGTAACTCACTTCCTGACTTCCCAAAGGCAGTCTATCACCTCTAAGGCACAAGTCAGGAGTATGAATGGAATACGCCCCACTTGTCTGGAGGAGTGCATCTCCAACAACACTCAAGAAGCTTGACACTGTCCAGGACAAAGCAGACCACTTTATTGGCAATCCATCTTACAATTTCAACATTCATTCCCTGCACCACCAACGCACAGCAGCAGCAGTGTGTACCCTCTATAAGATAACAATTCATTTAGGCTCCCTGGACAGATCCTTCCAAACACATGACTTCTGCTACCTTGAAGGAGAAGAGCAGCAGATTTATGTGAACTCCACCAGCTGCAGCTCTCATCCAGGCTACAAACCATCCTGACTTGGAACAATTGCACTGTTCCTTTACTGTTGCTGTGTCAAAATCCCAGAAGCCCCTTTCTCACAACACTGTGCACACCTTCTCCAACATAGGTTGCGGCCGGACAAGGAGACAGCTCACCACCATCTTGTCAAGGACAATTAGAGATGGTCAATAAATGCTGACCTAGCCAGTGATGTCCAAACCCCATTAATATTTAAAGATATGTGAAAACAATAATATGCCTTCCACGGAGGTTAGAGTACACAAACTGCCTGTCCCCTTCTGGTTAGTTCCTTCTACCTGAACTTATGTGCCACCTTGTATTGAAGAGTGAATGAGGTGTGTTGGTCAATGTCACACTGCCTGGTTGGTTGATGCCATTTTCATGGTTGAATAGCTAGCATCATGTGAAAGCTGTGAGATTTGGGTACAAAGTTTGAACAGCATTAACAGTGTGAGGGTGAGAAAAGGCTATGAATGTTTGATATAAGCCCTAATCAAGGGTAATTGTAGGTGGGTGAGTGATTAGGTGCATTGATTTTAGTAATGATTAAGACTACTGACGCAGGTGGTGGGACATGATATCTAAGGATATATATTCATGGATCTTGGAAATGCATGTAAGATTATTGAACATCTTGTTGTACTGTACCTAGGTCCTCATAGGTTGACTCCTGGAAGTGATTACTACAGATACTGGTGCCTACTTATTTGTCTGGAGGGTCTCTTTCCCACCACAATGCAGATACTGAGCAATGCCTTCCTTTCCATATCCTCCACCAAAATCTCCACTTTATTGTCTGAAAACCCAGATAATGTTTCCTTTTGTGGGAGAGACCCATAGTTGTGACATAGTTGAAGAATAACAGATTGCCTTCACGGTGTGAATTCTTTTCTCAGGAATGTAGTGGATGCTGTATCTTCAAAGTTACTTGAGGCTGGATTAGATAGGGATTGAGAGACAGGGAGTCAAGTACTAAGGATACAGGCAGGAAAGTGGAGCTGAGACCACAATCAGACTATGACCTTACTGACTGGTGGATCAGAGTTGAAGCACCAAAATGCTTATGCCTGCTTCTAAATCCTATCTTCCCCTGACGTTACATTCCTCACTCTCTCCCAGGTCAAATTCTCTTCAGTTTGGAATTCTGGCAGCTCCTCCAGCACGATTAAGAGGTTCACGTTAGCTTTAAATGTTACTGCTCACTCACATTGTTGCCTGTCACCACGCTGACACCAATAAGACCCCTGGAAGTACTGGGTGCATTCAAAGGTCACAGCCACAGGTTACTGATCCTTCATGATCCCATGCCTTTTTCTCCGGAGCTCTTCAGTTTAGCTTCTTACCATTTTCATTTCAAGTTTGCAACAATCCCAACTGACCCATGGAGTTTGAATCTCACCTAAGCAGTCAACTAGAATCATGGCATTTTAAAATTTCCTTACTTCTGGTTTTCTAATTTTTCCCTCCTTTTCTCCAAAAGGGTTAAATCTTGCTGCAAAATTATTGACTGGTTCGTGACCTGCTATAGGAAAGATGTTATTAAATTGGAGAGGGTGCAAACAAGATTTACAAGGATGTTATTGATTCTGAAGGATTTGAGTTATAGGGAGAGGCTGGATAGGCTGGGACTTTTTTCCCAGGTGCGTAGGAGACTGAATGTAGACCTTATAGAGGTGACTGTATAAATTCATGAGGGCAATAGACATGGTGAAGAGCCAAAGTCTTTTCCCCAGGGTAGGGGAAACCTAAACTAGAGGCAATAGGTTTAAAGTGAGAGGGGAAAGATTTAAAAGGGACCTGAGGGGCAACATTTTCAAATAGAGGATAGTGCATATATGGAATTATCTGCCAGAGGAAGTGGTAGAGGTGGGTACGGTTATGACATTTGAAAGACTTTTGACAGGTACATGGATAAGAAAGGTTCAGAAAGATATGGGCCAATCGCAGGCAAATGGGACTAGTTCAGTTTAGGAAACCTGGTTGGCATGTTTGAGTTGGACCAAGGGGCCTGTTTCTGTGCTGTATGACTCTATGACTACTTTCAAATAATTTAGCCAAATAGTTATTCATTTCGTGCGACACTTGATCACAAGCTTCCCAGCTGTGGTGTGGAATAATGAGATTACAACAGAACTCAGTGAAATCCTTACCTAACTTCCATATGTTCAATTTAACAACTGTCACATATGAACATATGAACAAACATACAAACAAAAGCAGGAGTAGGCTATTCAATCCCTGGAGGCTGCTCTGCCATTCAGTAAGATCATGGCTGATCTGATTGCAATTTAAATCCGCATTTTTGTCTACCCTGATAATCTTTCAGCTTCTTGCTTCATCTGAAGCTATCTACCTCATCCCTTAGAAATATTCAAGGATTCTCTTTACACCACCCTTCAGGAAGAGAGTTGCAAAGACTCAAGAGAGAAAAAGAAATTGCCAGTGACAAAGGTCAGGAACATTGGCTGCTGTCTTTCCTTCTCTTTCCCTTTTGCACAGACTGTAAAATCATCCCTGCTGAGATTACCTATGTCAACAAATACCAAAGATTGTAATGTAGGCTCACACTGAACTGTGTGGTCTGGTACAATACCAGTCTCGGACTTTTACCAATTTGGTCACTGGCAAAATACTTACCAGTTTCTCCTTGAACTCTTCATTTTGGACAGAGAGAGGCGATGGCCTAGTGGTATTACCGCTGGACTGTTAATCCAGAGACCCAGGTAATGTTCTGTGGTCCTGGGTTTGAATCCTGCCAGGCAGATGGTGGAATTTAAATTCAATGACAATCTGGAATTAGGAGTCTAATGATGACCATGAAACCATTGTCAATGGTTGGAAAAACCTAAACTTCCCTAAGATTCTCTAAGGGAAGGAAACTGTCATCCTTACTGGGTCTGGTCTACATGTTACTCCAGACCCTTGGCAATGTGGTTGCCTCTTAACTGTCCTCTGGGTAATTAGGGACAGGCAATAAATACTGGCCTAGCCAGCGATGACCTCATCCCATGGATGAATTAAAGAAAGTCATTGAGGGAATCATGAGTTCAGTTCCTGATCTCGATCGGAAAGTCACTGAGGTGAACTTTGTGGTTTCTGGTCTACGAAAGGTGAGGGAGAAATTCATCTGGGAAAGGGATGAAAGAGGGGTGAAAAGTTGGCAGAGGAGCACCTTTTAAAAATTCGCTGAGTGCAGGTAAAAGACTTAAACATTGGAGATGGACGGAGTAACATAGCCAAATGTGGCAAATGGGGAATTATTTCTTAAACTTATTTTGAAAACTCTAGCCTATAATGTTGAATCATTGATTTTCTGTTTGATGAAGACATGTTATTATATCTCAATTCAATTCTCTCTGTTGATATAAGCATGTGCCTGACAGCTGTGAAGCTATTCAAAATTATTGCAAACTGGGTTATAGACATCTGTAAGAAATGGACTGTAATGCCCTTGAAACGTAATTACATAAGACTTGGTTGATTGTTACAATCAGCTTACAAAGGCAATAAAATGAAATTTGGCAGCCGGGGTCAATAGGGGTTCACTTAATTTTACATCAGAAAACATGCAGGCAAAAATCTGATCCTGCTAATGGATTTTTATTTCTTTTAATATGCACTAGTACTGCCAAACAGGTGATACTGATTTATGTCAAGGCTGTGAACCCAAAGGCCAGGTCGTGAATGACAGTCTTGTGTGACAAGCGCAAACTTCTTTTGGTTCCCAGCCCTCAGTCTGAAATTCTGGGGAATTCAATTTATAAAGAATAAACCCTTTGAAACTTCAAGCTGATCCTGAAGACAAAGTATATGAGAAGAATCAAAACCAGATGTACTTCACAGCTTTAAAGATAACAAATAGCATGTTGGTTCCTCTTGGAGGACCACCATGGAAGAGTTAGAAATGACTTTTTTCTATGAAATTCTAGCACCAATATATGTATACATATCGGCGCTTTCCAAATTCATCATGAGATCCCCTTTTCTATGAAGTGCCTTGGTGAAGTGTATTGGTCATATGAGAAGGTTAAAGTGAAATTGGAGCCATGTTGCTGTAAAAGTGAGCCCTTTAAAGTGTGCTCATGGCAGAGGAGGATTTGTTTTGGCAAGGGGAGCAGGTGTCTCCCCTGATCTGAGAACAGGATTGTCAGGATTGACCCTAGGACTTGGGTGGGCTACTTCACGTGTTCATTTCTTCTCTCCTCTGCCCTTACCTACCCCTGCTTGCCCATCAGGTCATCTGTACCACCCACATGCGAGGAGACCAGAGTAAGTTCAGAGGCACTCTGATGCATTGAAGTACTGAAGGTCTTTTGGACTTAAAAGCAAAAGTAAAACCACCTTTGAAAATTGAACCAGGCAAGATCCACTCCCTGATTGCAATTGAACAAAAATAATAAGTTTAATTAACTTTTTTATTATGAAGCATTACAAAAAAAATCTCAATGCCCTTTAAACATTCTTTGAAAATTTAAATGCTTTGTAATATGAAAACCTCATTTACTGTCATTCTTTCAAATTTGCTCAAAAAGTACCATTTAAGGTTCAGGAAACATTTTGTATTGATACAGGAATTTCAATGATATTTCATTCACAGTTGGCTTTTGACCAGTATGTTCAACCCCAAACATTAACATATTATAAATGAAGTTGCATATCTGACTCATTTATCATTGATGATCCATTATTTTATGTAAACTTCAGGAGCTCTTTGTTCCTCCTGGGAAAAGTGACTGCTGATTCCATCATTATATGTTGAGGAAGTCAGCATCATCATTATTGACATACAGTAGTAGAAAGTGTCCAAGTTGCAATTAGTCTCTTTTGGGGTTGATTATAAGGGTCCTAGTGTGATTGTAGTGACTTGAGGAAGATGATTGGTCACTCTGCCCTCAAGCCAGCAACATGGGCAGGAACCAATAATGGATGGCCAGAAGGCTTGTCTGTTTCAGCCAGATTGGGGTAGGAACCTGATTACAAATTCAAGGTGCAAGTGAGCGAAACGTGAATGGTTTTCTTCCAAGTGGCCTTAGAGCAATCAGTTTGGTACTCACCAGTTACTTGTAAATAAGCCCCAGCTCTCAGCAGACATGAGGGCAAAAATATGCATTCCCTCTGCCAAGCATCTGAGGGCATGGCTCAAGTTAAAATCAATTCAATCACGGAGCCAAGTTTTGTGAACCTGCTAAAATGATTTCACTTGTATTCACTCAGATGCCATTTGTTGTTTTCTATATGTGTTAGACCACTTAACATTTATCACATATATTCAGGATATTCTTGAACCAAATACTTTGTGGTTAATTTGTGACAATAACTATTCACAAGGCTGTGATATCACAGACTTACAAACGTAATCTGGGTTCTAAAGTTACTATATAATATGCGCACATGTAACTGCCTTAGACACTGACTCCATTACGTGGAGAGCTGTGATGTTGTGATGTTATGTATCTGTCAGAAAGGTACAGTCTCTGTGTGGTCTGGATTCTGTGCCATAATTAATGTTTTTCCAGCATCATGGAGATTCCATGCATACTGCTCAGCATGCCAATGCATTGACTTCTGTGTGTGGATGTTACTGCCACATGTGGACCTCAGAAGCCTACATAGCAGAAGAAAATATCAGAAGAACCACTGGACATAAACAACATACTGAGAATATGTTTGAGCAGAGAAACAGACTTAACATTTCATGTCACCTTGCATCAGAGTCATTGTTGTAGTCATTGAAGGAATGTGGTTGCCACTGGTAAGGCCGACATTCATTGCCCATTTCCAATTGCCTTGAGATGGCTATGGTAAGCTTATGTCTTAAATACAACTGAGGGTTTTGCCAGTCCAGATTCAAGCACATTGCACATTGAGACTAGGTCAGGTACAGTGAGCAGATTAGTTTTTTTCTGAAGAGAAGTAGTGAATTGGTGTTTTTTTTTTGTGTAGCATGATGACTTCTCAGTTGCCATTACATTTAATTCCAGTTTTAATTAATTTCATTTGAATTCCTCAGATGCAGCAGGATTTGAACTCATGTCTCTGACGCATGTTCCTCATGCTTGGTTGCTAGTTTAAGAATGTATATTACTGCATTTAAGTCAGCAGCTAGTGCTGTTGACCCTGTTTCTCTCTCCACAGGTTCTTCCTGTCCTGCGGAATATTTCCAGCTTTTCTGTTTTAATTTTCAGCTTTCCAGCATCCGCAGCATTTTGTTTTATGTTTAAAAATATTCACAGGTTAGCTGCTTAGGAAATGTTTTGTTACACTGATTTCTTTAAAAATAAATTTGCTGATATTTGTTATTTGTGACCAGACCCTATTCAAAAGGAAAATGGTTGCATTAGCTCCCAAGAGAAACAAGAGCTATTTCTGGACATTCAGCATCGGCGCAGTAATGGATTGCACTGAAGGTAAACTCGGGCCATTTTAACAGCAAAGAAAACTGATAGCACCATTTTCAAAGAGCTTACATGGGTCAGATAGGCCAAATGGCCTCCTATTGGGCTGTAAAATTCTATTATTCATTTGGTGCCAATTAGATCACCGCAAAAAAAAGCAGTAATTCCTCCCCAGTGGAAACCTTAGGCTTTTCAAATTCAGAAGGGGACAACAAATATTATCCTTGATAGGAAATATAAATTTGGAAGATGATTTAAACTGAAATGTGAGGAGTAAGAGGGATAGAGTTGAAACTAGTGAAATTTGGGCTCATGTCAGGAGGTTCTTCACAAAAAGAGCAAGCAAAATATGGACGGTCTTCGAAATACTGCATTCATGACAACAAGCCCGGATTAATTTAAGAATTGATATAAGAATGTAGAGTTGCTTTTAGCTACCAAGAGCCATCTCTAATCCTCTTTCTTATGGAAACACAATCTGTGAGAAATAGGAATGGCAAAGAATTCTCAACTATTACATGTTTGGTTCTTTTAATTTCCTCCAATGTAAAATGCTAGTCCAGATTCCTACCAACTAAGGCCCATGCTAACACTTACAACAGCTATCATATATGTCTGTAACATTGAACGAGGGCAATCAGCTTATCGAATCTATACTCACTGTTTGCTAAGCTAACCCTCTAGCTCTTTCCCCATTGCTAGGTACCTTGCCCAATTTCAACCATTTAAATATTTTTCTTTTAGTGGGTGCATGGTCTCTGTCTTGTTACAAAGGGGTTCCACTTTACTCACTACAGACATTGAGGAAAATTGCAGACTTTTGGTCCAGCACCAATGAAGAAAGAATTCCACTTCAGACTCAGGTGTGAATTGGAAGGAAAATTGCCCATGGTGGTACTCCCATTTGCTGCTGCTTTTATCATTCTAGATGGTAAATGTCTCAGGCTGTCAAAAGTACCTGGGCGCGTCCTTCAGAGCATCTTATGCTATTTATTCTATTAATACTACTGTACTGAAGGGAATGAATGTTTAAAGAGGTGAAGGGGCATAGATCAAGCAGGTTACTTTGTTCCTTATGATGTTGAGTTTCTTGAATGTTGTTGGAGATGCACTCATCCAGCTAAGTATGGAGTCAGGCCTGGGATCTGAGAAGGTGCTTTTGCTGTCAAGGATTTCGCAGTCTCGTCACCTGCCCCTGTAGACACTGTATAGATACGGCTGGCCCAGTTAAGTTTCTTGACAATGGTAAGAACCCTGATAAGTTGATGTTGGACAGTACAATGATGATAACTGCTTCAGTTGACAAAGGGAGATAGTTAGATTCTCTTTGGCTGGAGATCATTGCTTCTCACCTTTGTGTCTCAAATGTCATTTGCCTTTTATTAGTCTATACCTGATTGTTGTCCAGGTCATGCTACATGCAGGTACAGACTGAGGTATCTTCAATATCTTTGGTATAGAACACTTAGCAATCATCAGTAAGTACCCCACTTCTGAAGTCATTATCAGGAAAACCAGTAATTAAGGAGCTAAAGACAGTTGTAGCCAGGGCACTCCCTTCAGGAATTCATAGGACTGAGATGATAGACATCCAATAACTGAAACTATTGTTCTTTGTGTTGAGTATGACTCCAACCAGTGAAGAGATTTTCCCTTGATTTCCATTGATTTCAATCTGACTAGTGCTTCTCGATGCCACACTGAGTCAAGTTTTGCCTTGATGTCAAGGGCAGTCACTCTCACCTCGCTTGGCAGTCAGCTGGCTCCAAACCAATTTGCTGCTTTCTGCATTTTACTATGGAAGCTGGGTGCGAGACCAACTCTGCCCTTTCTGCTCCTGCAATAATTCCTTGACAAGTGAATAAAGCTTAAGATCTGATCCTCACTGAGAGGTAACTGGAATTGTGCCTGGGGAAATGATTAATTGCTGAATGCCTTTCAAAGGATTCATCAGTTGGAGGCAGAACAATGATAAAAGAATGCCTCACATTTATTTAGAACCCTTCATGAGCTTAGGATGTCACAAAACATATCACAGTCAACAAAGTATTTCTGAAGTGGGGTCACTGTAGTGATTGGAAAGAGGTCAGCCAAGTGGACCTCATAGAGGATGAGTTCCCTGATTGGGGCTGTAACCTGGTCCAATCAGGGAGCCCTGGCTGGCAGATATAAACAGGAGTGTCAGGGGTTCTGCTCACTCTAGGAGCCAGCTCTCAGCTAGTTGGATCAGTGCCATGCACTATACACGTGTAAATAAAGGGTGATTTGGTGATGGGATACCAGCCTTCATGGGAGTTATTTCAGTCACCACTTTAATATAGAAAATACCACAGCCAATTTGGGCACAGCAAGCTTCCGCCAACTTAATGGGTTGATGATCAGATCAACAGCATCAGAGATGTTGATTGAGGGATAAATATGTTTCTGATATTAATATTAAGAGAGGAGTTAAAAACTTCAGGGATTGGTGTGAGCTGGGGCTCTGAGGTAGCTTTCCTATCTCTGCGTTTGAAGGTTCACCTCGCCTTCAAGGTAGCTAAACGATTAAAGGTGATAAGTTTTGGGAAGGATTTTCCTGCAATCTTAGGCCCAAAAGATGGGTACCAGATCAGAGTGGAGGAAACATTTTGAGATGTGGTCTCATAACTGGCTGCCTTCATGCTCACTGTCTGATTAAGATTGGCAGACCAGCTCCCAATGTTCCTGGCCTAATCGCAGGACTGAAAGCTGGACCGCCTAGAAAGTCTCACCAGGACAGGGGGCGCTGCTGAGCAGCTAGCGCTCCTTGAAGCTATGTTGGAAGTGTGATGTGGAGTGGGGAAATCTCCGCGGAATGGAGAGGAAGGGGTGGAGGAGATCTTTGAGCCATAGGGAGCTGCCTCTCTTTCCTATAGTCCCATAGAAGGAGCATGGTGCTTTTGGGGTTTTAATGGTGAATCTTGCCTACTGCACAGAGTTGGCCTCTTTTGAGCTACCACCATGTTTCACCACTGGTAAGGTGCCACCAAGCCTGTTTAATTGACCACTGATTGGGACCTCCATGCTACTTAAATTTGTTGCCTACCTCCAAGGAACAAGTTGTCAGACTACATCTCCATCCCCCTGGGAAACAGTCCTGGCAGCCGAAATGAATTGAAAAGCCATTTTAAAGTGACTCCCTCTAACCACCTCCAGTCCCATCCTCTATCCTCCAACCCCATCTACATACAGTCCAGTGAAATTCCAGCTTAGTCTTTAACCACTGTGTTGGCAGCCTTTCAGGCACTTGTGTCCAATAGAAATGGAGTGATAATTTTTTCAGTGCATCAAACCAGGCTCCAGGCTAATAGGCTGTACACACAGAGAGCCAAAAAAAAAGGTCTTCGATATGGAAAAGCTCAAAGCCTGATCTGCTGGAAGTAAAAAAGTTGGGGAAGGAATGGATTGTCTCTTGGGTTATTAGACATGAAAAATAGGGAAGGAGATTAGTAGCGGTAGTCCTGCTGGCACAACATGCAGTACTGTACTATACGCCAGAGAAATCATAGTTAAAGCTGCAGCAGAAGTGGCCCTGTGAGACTAGTTGTAATGAAAAGATCACAAAATATGTTTCACCATTCAAACCTTGGTCGAGACAGTTTTAAACTTAAACAAAAACACAAGCACATAACATTTATTTAAAGAAAGAGCTTAAAATTATTTGGAGTCTTTGACAACTTCAGAACATTGCTAAGCTCATTATAGCCAAAAAGGGATTTTTTTTAAAAATCTAGTCACTGTTGTAAAAAATGCAACAATTTATGTACAGTAAGATTCCACAAACAGCAATTAGATCAATGGTCAGATAAACTGTTTGTAGCGATGCTAAATAAGGGATCAATGTTTGCCTGATACCTGGTAAACTCCCCTGACTTATTTAAAGAGTACCATGAGATTTTTTTCATTTCTCCAGGGGAGTCATCAAGACCTCAGTTTATTGTTTCATTTGAAAAGTAACATCCCTGACAGTGTAGCACTTCCCTCAATATTGCACTGAAGTGCTACCCTAGACCATATTCTCAAATTTCTGACAAGAGATTCAAACAAACCATCTTCAGACTGAAGTTTAGACAAGAGTTTACTCACTATCTAAGACTGGCATGCTTTGCCTCTTGCACATTTCTGCCTCAAAGTCACAGCCACTGTTGAAAATGTTTATTACTGCTTATTCCAGAATATTGTGTACTGAGAAATTTCCTAAGTTTAATTGTTCCTCAAATAATTGTTCAGCACTGAATATTACAGAAAACCTCTGCATTGTAAAGCTAAGGTTTTTGTGTCATCATAGGGTAAAACACAATAGTTCTTTCTACTTCCCAAACTATAAATAGTTTTTCTGATCTTGGTATCCTAACTCTTTTGAAATGTAAGAAAGCAACATTTCCTTCTTGAACTCAACACCTCAAAATCGCAGAGCTACAATTTCCACAGTTTTGTCCAACAATTTACAGACTGTTTAAACCCAAGTTAGCATTGTCTAGCATTGTTGATTTGTTTTGTTCTTTCTTCCACCCTTTTAAACTTTGTCAATTTTCCCCATTGTCTAAAGTAAAGGTAAATTCACCATAGTCCTACCACACCACATGGCTGCTCCCTTGTTAGAGAGAAACAACTAGTGGTGGTTTAATCTGAGGGTATACTGACCTCAGGTAAAGGGAGAGGTTGTGAAGGAGAGTACTTCATGGTAACATCAGCTGGTGATGAAATGGAACCTATTATGTTGGCACCAATGTGCATTGCAAACCAGACATCCAGGCAACAGAACTAGCCAACCCCCTTAGTCTTTACACCTGGGTTTCATCTTTTATCAGAAAAAGAAACAAATATGATAGTTAAATATGTCAGGATTACGTTTAAGTTTGAAATCTATACTTTTTCAAATATTTCTGTCATAAAACGTACAGTTTCTGATAGAGATGGTGTGTACTAAACTGTTGCCTTCAATTTATTGTTAATATTGCATGTAGCATAAATTCTCCTTTCTCTTTTCATTATATCACTCAACTCTACCACATTGTCTCCATACAAACTAACTGGCTGTCACATACTTAAAAATGGACAAATCTTTGTGTGGGACAACAAGGTGCAAGGAGATAGTAGGAACTGCAGATGCTGGAGAATCCGAGACAACAAGGTGCAGGG